>NC_055965.1:33696985-34013990 GCF_018492685.1 Alosa sapidissima
ACCTTACCAATTACTGTATATCAAAAGTAATTAGTTACTAGAGAAAGTAACTTTTGAGTTACTTTTAAGTCTGCTTTTAAAATGTCAATATGAACAGTACTGAAGTCACACACACAATAAACCTAATTTTTAGACCTATTCATTGTAGTTTCAACGGACCTTCAAATCAATAGCCTTGTGCATGAGTTCTCAAACTTTTTCCGACCACAAAACATTCTACAATGCATGAAGGCTTCCCTGACCTTGTTTTGTGCCACCCTCACCATCTAGGTGGTTTGATAGATATGTACAGCACACTGCCTACTGCTTGCCTTCTACTACTACTAGTATGCATGGTGGTGCACTGACACTGAATTCTGCAATATAGTTATTATTTTCATTATTATTGGAGGTTTCTTTATCTGGTAAGTGAAATCTGCATTTTCCTCTCGAGTTAAACGTGTGCTTGCTTGTGCCAAGGCTATATACTGTATAGGCTACTGTATGTAGGCCTATTGGTGTTGTGGCGTGGCTATGTTGTAAGAATGAGAAATTGATATAACGAGCAGAGATAAACAATGATGCACTTTTACTGTAGTGGAGCTTACGAGATGGAAACGAAAGGGAAAAGGCTTTTAAGATCCCCATTTAAATTGTAGCCTAATGCGCTCTTGTGTGTTTTAGCATAAATACGAAATAAGGAGGAATGTGAGGAGGCTCCTATTAACTGTAAAGAATGCATCTGCAATCTAAACATGTACACAATCGCTGGAAACACAGCTAATGTCGGGAGACGTTAGATCAGAAGCAGCAAATGTGCATCTGTCATCTTGTCTGCAGTCGTTCATTCAAGATCAACAGAGTAACGCAAATAACAAACTCTTTGAAATTTCAGTAATTGTAATTGCGTTACTTGATTTACAAAAATACTTTGTTACATGCTCGTTACCATTAAAAGTAGTGGAATTACAGTAACGCATTACTCCCAACACTAGTCAGAACATACAATAATATTTCAAATGTTTCATTGCAGGATTGTCTATATTTTATATGAGTCTTCACCATTACATATCATCTCTAATCCTACTGGTTGTTAGGCCACATGTGTGATAACATCAGCAACTGTTCCCATCTCACTGCCCCATGCAAACTATTCAGTCTGAGCCGACAGTACAGTGGGATGGTACCATCTAGTGGTCAACATGAAATCATGCCCTGAGGGGAGACTAGCAGCAGTCACACCAGAGACTTTCTAAAGAGGAGGCACAGCACTCAAAGAATCCCCCATAGAAATGCATGGGGTTTGTTCTTAACGCCATGGCGTTGTCTATGCATATCCCGCCCCTACCTGTAATGTAAATAACCTTACATATGGCTCCCCATTCACTTTCCACGACCATGGCAACCTTGACAGGGACAACAAGGAGGCAGACATACCCATGCTGTTAGGGCTCACTGGCAGTCCCAAGATCCATGTTCCCAGCAGACCAAAGATGATCCCATTGGAAGTTGAAGAGTGCCCCTAGTGGCAAACAGGGAAACTGCAAAGGCATGCCAGGGTAGAGTGTGCTGAAGAGTGTCCCTAGTGGCAAACAGGGAAATTGCAAAGGCATGCCAGTGTAGAGAGTGCTGAAGAGTGCCCCTAGTGGCAAATAGGGAAACTGCAAAGGCATGCCAGTGTAGAGAGTGCTAAAGAGTGCCCCTAGTGGCAAACAGGGAAACTGCAAAGGCATGCCAGTGTAGAGAGTGCTGAAGAGTGCCCCTAGTGGCCAACAGGGAAACTGCAAACAGGGACAACAAGGAGGCGGACATACCCATGCCGTTAGGGCTCAGCTCGGGTGACAGTCTGGTGTTTGAGACCTCTGTCCGGACAGAGAGAGTGTGTCCTCCTTTTTGGACATTTGTCCGTTTTTTTGACATGAGGGGCGGCCATCTGTCTGCATTTCATGAGCACCTCATTTCAAGGCCTCTGCAGGCTACTCACCGCTGTTACGTGTCATCATTTCTGACCCTACGCTACCACCATAGCATGGGACATCACAAAACTCCACCGATTCCCTTTTTGCGAAGTAGTCGATGCGACAACTTGAATGAATACCGTTGCTGCACTAGTATAGGCTAAGTTGCATGTGGCGAAACAAAAGACGTCTTAAAACTCTACGTGGTATTCTGAACACCACTTTGCTACCAAAAGCAGGACAGATGCATATTGTAAACTATGAAACAGACACTGTTGTCAGCTCTAGGGGTAAGAGTGCAAGACCAAACAGAGCCAAGCTTGTAGTCATCAACACTAGGAGAAAAGTCTTTTGTGCCTTTTGCCACAAAAACAGACAGTAACACACTGAACACACACATGCACTTGAATCTGAAATCTCCAAAATACTTCAGAGGGAGTTGAACTTATTTCAGTCATACAATAATATTTTAAAATTGCAGGATTGTCTTTTTATATTTTATCTGAGTCTCACCATTACCATTACATATCATCTCTAATCTTACTGGTTGTTAGGCCACACGTGTGATAACATCAGCAACTCGTCCGACTCCGATCTCACTGCCCCATCCAAACTCTTCAGTCTGAGCCCACAGTACAGTAGGATGGTGCCATCTAGTGGTCAACATGAAATCATGCCCTGAGGGGAAACACTCAAAGAATCCTCCATAGAAATGCATGGGGTTAGTTCTTAACACCAATATGGCAGTTGTCTACACATATCCAGCCCCTTCCTGTAATGTAAATAACCCTTACGTATGGCTCCCCATTCACTTTCCATGTCCATGGCAACCTTGACAGGGACAACAAGGAGGCGGACGTCCCCAAACTACCTTCTGAAATCCAACTGTATACTACTGACTGTTTATACTGCACTTCATTTCTTGTCCTGTTTATGCACCACTTGTCTATACTTTGTATATCACATGCTTTTTTGCACTTCTGGTTAGACTCTGGCAATTAGGCTAGCTCGAAAGGGGCGGCAAGAGAATGAGCTTGAGAACGTGTGTTGGAGACCCATGGTAGGAAAACGACTTTTCTTTGCCAACCGTAGGCTATTAATCCAACCAACATAATACAATACAATACAACATATAATAAAATATTAAGAAGAGGTTAATTCATTGACTTAAATCGAACAATGTCTTCTAGTGGACTAATGGCAATTGTTGGTATGGTAGGCAATTGTTACCCTGTCTTGTATGGGAACCTGCCTTTATTTGTCCTGCTATAAATAGAATCAATCCCGGGCATAATTTGAGGATTTATGGTAGCCTAGTGCTCAACTTCTCCTGCTCAACATGACGTAGCTGTTATGTTTATGATAACAAACTCAACTAGCCTATACTTATCAACTCGTTTTCAGCCTAAAATACAAGTCTATCAACGTTTTTGTTCTAAGACATTTATTTCAAACATAATTTCAAGACACAAATTGGATACTTCAGTTACCTTGGTGCATAAATCCCAGAGAGTAGGCTACCACACCCCAGAGTGATAGGCCTAGCGTTCCTATGCGTTCAGTGTGGGGTATAAACAAGCTGAGAATTTAGCGGTGTCACGTCTGCCTGTCACAGACGTGGGGAGCTCTTAGAAGCTTGGGATAATGTGATACAGTCACTACAGTAACAGTATTTTATTTTACTTCTTATGTAATTTTTTTTTTCAATTTTATAAATGCTTTGTTTAAATGCTGTTGGAACAAATAGTTGATTATAAAGGCAACTTTCTGTTGCAATTTTCTGTGTGTTCTGGACTGGTAACTTGTTAAACCAACACTTGCTAAGTTCTAACGTTGCATAAATATTAACTGCAAACACACAGTGGAGAGTTGATTTGGTTTATACCAGACAATTTAAGTAGGCCTAACTAGGCTATTTGATCATGTAGTCTATGTTTGGATCATAGGCATGATGATTCATTCATGGCTTCATAAAATATCAACATCCCATGTTGCTTTTTTCTACCATTGGCCCAAGTAGTGACCAGTATTCTACCATTGGCCCAAGTAGTGAAAACAATTGTTTGAAAACAATCAATGGTATTATCTTAATATTCTGGCAAGTTTAAAATATGATGGTCGAAAGTGAGCCAGAGGTGGCGATCCGATATCTGGAAATCTGATCTCACTATGGGTTTGTGTTCACAATTTGGTCCCCCTCACTTTCAAAATATCTCCTGCGCCCCTGGGGGGTATTCCAGAAAGCAGGTTTACTGGCTTAACTGGGTATGTTAACCCAGAGTTAGCGGTAAACCTGGGATTTGAGTTCCAGAAAGCTCAAAAATGATCAGGCTATGTAAGTAACTATGGTAACATAGGCTCTGAACTGAACTGGGTATGTAAACCCAGAGTAAACGGTAAACCTGGGATTTCAGTTCCAGAAAGCTCAAAAATGATCAGTCTATGTAAGTAACTATGGTAACATAGGCTGTGAACTTAAAGGAGAATTCCGGTGTGATATTGACCTAAAGTGTATTGAAACATGATACCGAGTGTGAACGTATGTCTCATAGCCCATCTCAACTTGTCCCCTGCACTCCAAAATCTGGCGCTAGTTAGCCGATGCTACCAACAACTTTTTCAGTAGTGGTGCTTCGGCATCGGGCTAGCCATGCAAATAAATCACTGTTTTACACCCATTTACGAGGCTCAATGTATCTCCACACTTCATTGGTAGACTTCCTAGGGCCCTGACATTTAAAACGAGACATTGAGAACTTTGAAAAAGCACTGGTAGTTTACTTACAAGACGATTTATACAGACAGTATCTTCACGAAGTTTAACGTTTGCAGCCATCTTGAATTTAGTCACGAAAAATAATCCAAAAATAATTCAGTGGAAATGCATGGATTCCAGTTTCTTCCAGTAGCAGCAACTGGAATCCATGCATTTCCACTGAATTATTTTTGGAATCTGATCCCTTATCATAGCTGTTCATTCTTACTCGTTGCTCGACTTATCGTGACTAAATTCAAGATGGCTGCAAACGCTAAACTTCGTGAAGATACTGTCTGTATAAATCGTCTTGTAAGTAAACTACCAGTGCTTTTTCAAAGTTCTCAATGTCTCGTTTTAAATGTCAGGGCCCTCGGAAGTCTACCAATGAAGTGTGGAGATACATTGAGCCTCGTAAATGGGTGTAAAACAGTGATTTATTTGCATGGCTAGCCCGATGCCGAAGCACCACTATTGAAAAAGATGTTGGTAGCATCGGCTAACTAGCGCCAGATTTTGGAGTGCAGGGGACAAGCCGAGATGGGCTATGAGACATACGTTCACACTCGGTATCATGTTTCGATACACTTTAGGTCAATATCACACCGGAATTCTCCTTTAACCTGGTAGGGGGTAGGTTTTGTTCAGGTTATGTTCAATTATGTTCGGCTATTTTTACACTTGTCACACAATGGCGTTTCATTTTGACGAAGGTCCGATTGACAAAGAAGCACAAAATCATGTAATATTCATCCGTGCAATTTACCGTGAGAGGGCAATAAGACCACGACATCACATGAAAGCCTATCCATTCTTTTCCAAACGAGTGTTTTAAGAGCGCTAGAGTTTTTCAGCTGAATCCTAAATATAGGCTACTTGAAAAGCATTCTCCATCCCTACATTACGCATGGTGGATTAGAATAGAATAAAATAAATCTTTAATGTAGCTAGCCTACACCATAGTGGACATTTGTGTTTGGCTCACCAGACAGATGGACAAACAACATCTCAGACACATTGAAGATATAATTAAAACAAGTACAGTACAAAAAAGAGGAAACATAGCCTATAGAAAAGTAATAAATAAGATTAAATATAGCTGTACAGCTCAGCCGAGTAGGCTATGCATGTTGTCACTAAGTTTGGTTAAGAATGCTGATGGCATTTGGGATAAAATAATTTTTTAATAGGCTACACACGCTCTCCGACTGGGAGTTTTTGTAGTGTTGGAGACGCAGAGCATATCGGCAAGCTGTCAGTCGGTGAGTTTGCCTTGCGCTAAAGCAGTTCCTGCCCAACTTCATTCGTTTTCCTGGACACAAACCCACAAGGATCATTAAAGTGTAGTTTCACCAACTGGCAGGTCAGCATCACTTATAACATTTTCCAAATGTGCACCGAAATGTGTCCAATAGGCTACCCATGCCTTCCGACATTCACCCTTCCGATGATGGAGCGCAAAAGTTTAATTTGGCCCACAGCTGCTAGCCTGGGTGTTCCCATGCTGCCTTGCGCGCGATTTGATTCACGCTGCTAAGGCAGCTTGGAGACCATGGAGCAAATTTTCGCCTGAGATAGGGAACCAATCACAGAACAGGGGGGAAAGCAAGACAATGATGAGCTATGCACAGACGCATTTGATAGACATCCGTGGCACCCAATAAACGGATCCGGGCATTTTTTTCAAATACGAGAAAATGAACGTTTGGTTCCCAGACCACGTCTCATTGAGAAGTGGTGGTGCTAGCCAGGCTACACAGCTGCAGAACCCGCGTTAAAATAGAAAATTACATTTGGGATTCTCAAAGAATTCTATGGCCTGCTCAATCTGTGACAAGGTAGGCTAGTTTAAGAAAGCATCATTCAAAGCAGTCAATAGGCCTACAATACGTGATGTCCAGTGAATTATTTAATTGTGCTTTTGACATTAAATAGGCTATCTTAAACGTACGCATTTACATGGTCAGTTAGGCTATTCTCTGCCAAGCAAGGTCTCGGCTGCAGGCGCTTAAGTAGCCTATTGCTCTTTTTTTGTTATTACAGTTCTCTCCTCCTCGTAAGCCTCGACTACTCCGCCTCTGAAAAATACGGTGCTCTTCGTTTCGCCGGTTTCACTCATGGTTTCGACTCTCAATAGATGATGCCTTTATAAGTTCGCCGTGAACGCGCACAACTCTAGGTTATCTAACACAGGGTTGATTGAACTAACTGGTAACCGGTGTTTTGGAACCGACAGCTCGGGTTTAGTCGCCACAGGTTCAGACAACCCAGAGGTTAAGTTTTATCTCAGTGTTTGTTAAACCTCCTTTCTGGAATACCCCTCTGAAATAGACTACCTAGTTTGTGGTTGGTTACATTGATATGGATCACATGATTGGAGCAGGGGCGTCACTAGACCTTATTCACTGGGGCACGTGCCTTAGTAAAAGTCTCCAGTGCCCCAGTAAAATTCTAGCGCGGCTCTAGCTGGAAACGGCATTCATGAGCGCATCTCCGTGCCTGCTTTATTCATGACTCGAGCCTGTCACTTACCAGCCAATAAATAAAAAAAAAAACAAGGAATAAAGAAAGGGGCCATAATAGCCAATCAGGAAATAGAACGAGATTGAAAAAAAGATTGAACGCAACAACCAATGAAAATCGTTCACATGATTCTTCCGAGTGTTTTGTTGTACTGCACACACACTGTGGAATCCGCTGGAGCTCGTTACATCACTTTGAGCACAGAGTAAGTCGTCCCCTGTTTAATGTTACAACAAATTCACAACTTGTTTGACAGAAAAAATGACAAGTTGATCGCTGTTAGAGAGTGTTACCCACATAACTAGCATCTGTTTTTCAATGCTTAGCGTTATTGTAGCCTAAATTTAGCAACAGTTTACCAGCTTGTGCTCTCTCACTCACACACACACTCACACCATGCGTAGGCTGCATGCACACATGCGGACAATTAATAAGGATTTACACGTATACTGTAGAGAGAGTCCTGTAAAAGTAGCCTATACTGTTTGTGAAGCTGTCCTACTGTAAAACTAAACATAGCCTTCTGATAAACTATTCAGAGATGGACATCAGAAAATTCTTCCTGAACAGAGGCAGAGGGAGAGGAACAGTGAGGAGGATGAGGGAGGTATGATCATTTAGCCCACATTAACGGTAACATTAAGATTTATGCTGGTAATAGCCAGTGCTGTGATTTGATCAATGGTTTAATGGCAAATGTAGCCTATAATAATATACACAGAATCAGAGTAGCCATCTGTGTAGATTATTATAGGCTACATTTGCAAATTATCACCAAAAGTCAGTATGAAGGCTTTAGTAGGCTATTTAAGCTACAAAGAACTGCAGTATTGCCAGGATGTCTATAGGACCCTTGCCTGGGAGGGAAGTATATCTCAATTTTGACTAAAAATAAGCTTCCCTTGTGTTAGTAGAAAAGCCTATTAAATTCATGCAGTGAGTATAGGCCTACTTATGCCTATGTGTTGGATGTTGCTGGATAGTGGCTGCTACAACAATTGAGGGAGAGAGTGCTGGAGGAGGAGAAGGAGGAGAAGAAGGTCGAAGAGAGGGAGAAGAGAGGGGAGAAAGAGCACAGGCTGGACAGTCCAATACCAGGCAGGGGGAGGAGGAGAGAGACAGGCAAGAAACGGATGAGGACATGATGGGGGCTAGACGTAAAACTATTCAGAGTATGGAGGAGGACGTCTGTGACCTAGGGGAGATATGTGATGGTCCAAATCAGGCTAGCGATTTATTTTATATTGCACACACAGTTAATTAAACATTTTTTTTTAATGTATTGGGAGTTGGGGGCCTGTGCCCCAGCAAAGCTGTAGGTCTAGAATCGCCCCTGGATTTGGGATCACATGGTTGGAGGTCAGCTGATTTGGGGTCACATGAGAAGTACTTTGATAAGACTTGAGACCACTGTTGTAGTGAGAGTGAATCAATCAAGACATGACAAGGTATACATTTGATTACATTTCCTGTCCCTATAGTTAACTGCTCCTGTGGACATGTGACAGTAGGCCCACAATAGGCCCATACTTAGTAGTTGATCAAGAGTCCATATATGACTGAGGATTATCATCAGCCTGGTAATTAGGATCCTTACAGTCTTACTCCAAAAAAAGCATTACTGTTGTTCCTAAATCAGTACTAATTGCACTAGAGAAAATGAACAAACTCTAGAATTCCAGAATCTAAGAATTCTCACTCAAACACTTTAATATACAAATGCCAGTAAAGACACCATAGAGATTAACACTGAATGGATGACAATTTTTCAAATTAACTTCCAAATCAAAAATCCAAAATTCCAAATCAAATCCAAACTTTTTTCACATAATATGTACTGAAAAGATCCTTTCATCTTGTGTCTATTTTAATGTAACTTCATATTAAGTAACCGACTAAAGTATTTTTCACAATGAGAGCACCAATAAAGTGTTTAGATGGCTGATAAGTTCTGAGCCACACTCTTGAATTGCTTTCCATATACTGCACCAGTATAACTTCCCACATGTTGAACTCTGCTTTGGTCTTTCCCCACTGTGGATCCTCTAGTGTGTTTAGAGCAGTGGTTCTTAACTGGTCTGGCTTTGGGACCCACAATTTCCCATGTTCATGAAGTCATGACCCATATATATTTTTTATAGCTTTCAAGACAACATATTTGGTGAGCTACATGCTAAGACAGGCGAAGTGCCTGTAGGCCTATTTGTTTGGAACATGCTGTTTGGCATTACATTTGTGAAGTCTCCAACTCCTGATGTCACCTTAAAGTACTTGACCGGTCTGTCTTTGACAGGTGTACTTTATTATGAGGCATTTTCACTCATGTTCCAGCAATTGTGAACATCGCACACTGTGGATTCTGCACCATTTCGTCTCAATTTAAATGGGCGATTTCTTCTCTTTTTTTAACCACAAGCTCCTCGACCCACCCAGAATGGTTCCGCGACCCACTTTTGGGTCCCGACCCACCAGTTAAGAACCACTGGTTTAGAGAACACTTTTGACTAATGGTCTTTATTCTCCCCACTGTGGATCCTCTAGTGTGTTTAGAGAGCACTGTTGACTAAAGTTCTTCAATTTCCCCATTGTGGATCCTCTGGTGATTTTTGAGAAGGTAACGTTGACTATAGGCATTTCCACAGCGAGAACACTGGTATGGCTTTTGTCCAGTGTGTGTCCTCTGATGTTTAGTGAGATGTGTGCTTCTCCTGAAACTTGTTCCGCATGTAGCACACTGGAACGGCTTTTCCCCTGTGTGGATCCTCTGGTGTGCCTTCAGATTAGACGGATGATTAAATCCCTTTCCACAGTGAGAGCAAACATGTTGTCTTTCCCCTGTATGGATCCTTTGATGTGCTCTGAAATTAGACATGTTATTAAAGGTCTTTCCACAATGAGAACACCAACATGAATTTTTCCCAGAATGGATCTGCTGGTGTGTCTTTAGAGTGTACTTCTGTCTGAACGACTTCCCACACTGAGAGCACTGATGAGGCTTTTCCCCAGTATGGATCTGCAGGTGCATCTTAAAAGCACCGTTTTGAATGAAGGACTTCCCACATGTAGTACACTGATACGGCTTTTCCCCAGTATGGATCCTCTGGTGCATCTTGAGATAGCGCACCTGACTAAAAGTCTTTCCACACTCTGAGCAGTGAAATGGCTTTTCCCTGGAATGTGTCCTCTTATGTGAAGTGAGGGTTCTCCTTGAACTGAAATCCCCACCACACGTATTACACTGATATGGCTTTTCCCCAGTATGGATCTTCAGGTGTCTGTTGAGAAGTGACACTCTAGCAAAGGCCTTTCCACACTGAGAACACTGATGTGGCTTTTGTCCCAGAGGTGTTATCTGATGTGAGTTGAGATCTGAGCCACTCTTGGAACTGTTCCCACACGAGATCATTTGAACAACTTCTGTAATATAAGAACATGATTAAGAAATGATTAAGACATGATTTCTAATCCTACAGCAATCAAAATGTTTTTTCCACTTAGTTATTTCAACGAGCTAGAGATAATACATGAGTGTCAACACAGGCACTGATGTGTGAAGTCGAGACAAACATGGTAATGAAAGCAAAGAGCTTGGAATGAGTTAACAATGAAATTAAATCTAAATTAAAGCATATAAAGTACTCATCACTTCCCCAAATTTTCTTAAAAAACTTTTAAGCGTCTTACTTGTAGGAGAGGAGTCAACATGGTCATATTCTCTAAAAATATAATTGTTTTCCTCTTTAAACTCTTCTTTCCAGGTTGATGATGTTTGTGTCTCAGTCTCAAAGTCATGATGTTTCAGACCAGCCTTATTGTCCAATTTCTTAACTGCCAAAATATGCTCTCGCAGGAATTCATCAAAGTCTTCATCTTTGTTCTCCTTCTTCACTGGCATGAGTGGTTTTGTGAACCCTGGCATTTCAGACATTTGTTCTGCTGCACCAAGAAATCCTGTCAAAGTCTCCTTCAGTGTGAAGATGATGAAGTGAATATATGCAACCAGGACAGACCACAACAGTACAGTTGTCCTGTTGGTAACTATACACACTGGACTTTCACAGTATCCAGGTAAAGAGTTGTGACTGCACAAATCACCAGTCTCTGTGTTATAAAGCTATAAAATACAAAGGATTATGGGTAAGGACTTTCATGTCCATGTCATTTTTATAAGTCTGATGGTCCTCAACTATCTATTAATCAACCTGCACAAAGTCCACAAAGGAGGGTATGTGGGGGTGGGGGTATGAACTGATTGGTGATGGGGGTAGGACACTGCAGGTGGAGGTGTGAACTGATTGGTGATGGGGGTAGGACACTGCAGGTGGAGGTGTGAACTGATTGGTGATGGGAGTAGGACACTGCAGGTGGAGGTGTGAACTGATTGGTGATGGGGGTAGGACACTGCAGTTGGGGGTGGGCTGGAGTTCCTCCTCATTGCATCGTATCTCCTTGTGACATGTTATATTTGCTGTGGATGTGAGCACACGCTACACCTCAGTAGTCCTAGCCCTCTGCCTCTACACTCCTCTAAGGAATGTTGATATGATACACTACCTGAAAGCTCATGGCAATCCTATCATCGCCTTCCCGAATGGGAACACATTAACAGTTTCTGCCAGAGCAAGGGTGTCTTTTCTATAGGGGACACAAGGCTATCCGTTTACTGTGACTTACACAAGGTTATCTTTTTTTACTGTGACATATACAAAGTTATCTTTTTTACTGTTAGAAAAGACACTGGAGTCAAACCTAACAAATACTGTATCGGCCCGAATGTAAGACAATCATGAATATAAGTCCTCCTTTTTAGGACAATACTTTTTGGGGAAAAGATAAAATAGCCAAAATAGAAGCAGCTTTTTGCAAACCAAATGATTTTTTACAAATATGTTTTTTTTAAATGCTGGTGATAACACAATTAATTTATTTATTGGCCGTTTAACACCATTTAAATTAAATAATGAGATCAATTTCATACATTTTTTGAGATGCATTGGTCAAATTTAAATTCAATAAATAACTGCAAAGACAGTTAGCTTCTCCTCGAAGTCTGAAAGACACGGCCCCTCCGACCATCATTAAGGTTTTGAAGTCGGTGTGTTTAGGTCTTTAGCAATCTTCGCCTTCAGCTGTATGACGGCTCTAGTCGGCTAAGCATTCCGCTATTACATTTTTCTGTCACATATTCAAACACTCTCCTATCAATCTGTTGGAAGCGGCCATGGATTTTGATTATGACTGTTTGATTATGACTGTCTTTCTGGACTCACCATCGCTTTAATCTTATGATTTTTAAATTGCCATCAAAGCTCCTTCTCAGTTGTTGGTTAACTTGACCTAGGCTACTTTTGAACCACTTTGTTCGAGATGATCTTTTGGTCTCTCCATCATTCAGGCTCGTGACACTGTTGTGAAGAAGGAAATATCGACACAGCGCCATCTACGCACTTTTCCTTTTTTTCTAGGCAGCGAATATAAGACGAGCCCACTTTTTCAGATTTATTTTGAGGAAAAAAAAAACGTATATTCTTATATTCGGCCGATACGGTACATCTTCTGGTAATGTCATCCTGGTTAATGTAATGTTGTCAATACAAAGATATCCCAAACATATTTATTGTCAACTTGTCATGACCAAGGCAACTTCTGATAGTATCACTTAAGTAAGCTTTGTGCAGGATAATAATGGCTTTGTGCTGGGTTTGCAAGAATATGGTCCTCTGTGTTGAATTCTACAATCCAGTTGAAGTGGTTAGAATGTTTGTAACAATCAGATATTTAGATTCAGACTATTACCATTAAAAACGGGTAGAAATTGAATAGGCTAAGTAAATAATAATGTTTCTTTCACTGACATCGGGAGAGACACCACAAATGCAGTTAACAGGTAGTTTTTTCAGTTTTTTATATGAGCACAAGTAAGCTTAAAAACTTATTTCCCCGCAGTTCATACCACAAGGCCCAAAGTGTCTATTCATGCACGAATGCGCTCTCACAACCCTCCAAACGAAAACAAACAAATCCAAAATCTGACAAAAGTCCACAAAGTCCAAAAAGTCTAAAAAGAGAAAACAGTCTGAATAATCCATATCCAGTGTAAGTCAAGTCAAGTTTATTTATATAGCGCATTACATACACAGAGGTCATTCAATGTGCTTTACATAAACAGAACCAAACAGTAAAAACAAATAAAAGCATAGAAGGGCAATATAGTCAAAGAGTAGTTCAAAAGGTAAAGATCATAATAAAAAGAAAACATAAAACACACAAGGTAAAATCATTTAAAAATAATTAGTAAGCAAAAACAAAAAAAAAAGGCAAAAGTAGTAAAACAAGTAATAAAAGTAATAAAAGTCAAGGTAAAATAATTATGTACATTTTAGGGCTGTCAAAATAACTGATTAATTTCGATTAATTAATTTGAGAAAAAATAACTGATTAAAAAAAATAACACAGATTAATCGATTCAGTATGACCTTTGACCCCGAGCTGTTGTAGTCAGTAACCATTAGACTGTAAAAAGAAGGAGAGAGAATAAAATGTGCTGCCTAGATCATTGATTGGAACATTTACTTTTTAAAAATGGCCTGATGGTGTTGATTAAAATAAAGTCCTCTGCAATGTCTGCAGCAAGGAATTTGTATATCACCAGAGTTCATCAACTCTAAAGTCGCACATCAATGCAAAAAATAGTGTTGACATTGAGGGGAGTGTTAATTTATTTTCATTGTGTCCCCTAGGTTATATCTGTGGCCTGAAATTCAGCACACTTCAGCACTTTATGCTTTATTTATTTATTTACTTTATTCATTCAGAATTTATTTCCTCAGCATATTAGGTCATATCATAGATTATTATGGCCATTATTAAAATAATAATAAAAGAGTTTTTGAACTTTAATGTCACTAATGCTGATTATTCAATGATTCATTTGAATTTAAATATTTAAAATACTTTCACAGCAAATATTATATATGCGATTAATTTAGATTAATTAATCACAGAGCATGTAATTAATTAGATTATTTTTTTTAATTGATTGACAGCCCTAGTATTTATCATTACTATCTTCTTTTTTTCTCGGACTCATGTGTGTGTGTGTGTGTAGTGTGACTCATGCAGGTTTATGTGACTTTAAAGAGACTCTGGAGTCAAACCTAATGAATCTAGCCTGGGTGCCAGCCAAACCTAGCCCTGCCCACAACATTTGAGTTCGGGAAGTTCGGTCTGGCATTGCTCAGTTGTGGAGCAACTATGCTCGAACCAGAGCGGTTCAGACCAGAAAAACTCCTGAACGGTTTTGTTCAGAGTTGAAAATGCAACTGTGTTAAACAGAGGGCAGATGTAGGTTGCTGGTGACAAAATGTTACATTTGAGTATGGTACGATGTCTTTGTAAATTACGTTTAATTACAAAATGTTTCATTCATTCTGGATCTCCCTAACAGAAACGCTGTTGCTAGAAGGTATACATTAGATTAGAGTAGAGGTAGAAGATATTGACAGTGCAATAGCTTTAAAAAAGATCAGAAAACAATGTTAACGCAATTGAAGGATGGTTCAGGTGTTTTTCCAGGATTCACCCCCAGTATTGGTTGAAACACGCCACATAATCACATCCCAATGGAGCAGTATCAGACTCATATTCTGACTAGACTTTTGATGATTGGTTGGTGTGAACTGAGAGGTGATGGGGTATGAGAGGGTGGAGGTGTGCACTGAGAGGTGATGGGGTATGAGAGGGTGGAGGTGTGCACTGAGTGGTGATGGGGTATGAGAGGGTGGGTGGAGATGTGAACTGAGAGGTGATGGGGTATGAGAGGGTGGAGGTGTGCACTGAGAGGTGATGGGGTATGAGAGGGTGGAGGTGTGCACTGAGAGGTGATGGGGTATGAGAGGGTGGAGGTGTGAACTGAGAGGAGATGGGGTATGAGAGGGTGGGTGGAGATGTGCACTGAGAGGAGATGGGGTAGGAGAGGGTGGGTGGAGATGTGCACTGAGAGGAGATGGGGTAGGAGAGGGTGGAGGTGTGCACTGAGAGGAGATGGGGTAGGAGAGGGTGGAGGTGTGCACTGAGAGGAGATGGGGTAGGAGAGGGTGGGTGGAGATGTGCACTGAGAGGAGATGGGGTAGGAGAGGGTGGAGGTGTGCACTGAGAGGAGATGGGGTAGGAGAGGGTGGAGGTGTGCACTGAGAGGTGATGGGGTATGAGAGAGTGGAGGTGTGCACTGAGAGGTGATGGGGTAGGAGAGGATGGGGTTGAGATATTTACATTTAGTCATTTAGCTGATTGAGAACGTAGTTGGATAATTGTATTCTAAGTTGTAATTTCCCTGTATGTCCTCTTGGTGACCTCGGTGCCTCGGTAAGAGGGACTTTATGACGCTCTTACGCTTAAGATGCTTTCGGGGCCCAGGTTGTTTACCTGAAGGTCCTGCGTACTGTCTCGTAATAGGTCTTACAGGCAGCTGGTAAACAATTAAACGAGACTGGTATGCATAAAAAGTGTAAATCACAGTAAAAGTAAACAAGGAAGGAGAAAACAGTAAAAGTTACTTACAAGCAATGGTGTAATGAATTGCAGACATAGCTCCGATTAAATATGAGGTCACAGCCTCATTATGAGGCGAGGTTAGTCTGTGGAAACAAAATGTACCGTTAAAATCTATATCTTTTAACGTATCTATTTCTTTATAGCATACAGCAAAATGAAAGCATATTCTTTAAATCTTACCCTTGCTCCTGTTCGTAGCGCCTACAATTTGTCTCCGAGTGAACCCTGGTAGGTAGGCTACGGCTGAAGGCTACCGCGGCTCTGATGACTTCCCGACAGCTGGTGTCCTTTTCCTGGCCCGGCCTGAAGAAGTAACCGCTAAAGATGATTCAATGCTTACCATTCATCCAAGTAAAGGGAAGTGCTCGTTTCAAGGTCTCCTCTTCTAGAAGGAATGACCGAGCGCCGAAGATCGTGGATGCATTGTTTATGAACCACGTTCTTGCCTTCAAGCAAAGTGAAGTAGCCTAACCAAACTGTAGGCTAGCCTTTCCGTTTGAATTTGCCGCCGGTGCTGGGCAAGCCCACACTGACTGTTTGTTTGCCCTATCAGCTGTTCTACTGGCGGAAGTGACGGGTGGGTCTTCCACTTCTCACCAGAGAAATTGTCTCCCCTGCTGGCGTGGGGGCGTAACGGTTGGACTTTTACATTACACTACATTACATTTGGCTGACACATTTTTAACCAAAGCGACTAACAACACGGTAAACAGTTTAAGTTTTAAAGCAATTCTTTCAACAATTCTAGGACTTATTGTAGTGATGTTCTCTCTGCTGTGGTGTATGGACTGAAACTGAGACTGTGTAAATAGCCTATTTGTCATGATTTCAGCCAGGACTTGAGCCCACTGGCCATCCTGCTGGCCATTTTGTGTATTGCTACTGATTTCTGTTGTGTTTTGTATGACCATGTGCTCTGTTATTGGTAATGTGTTGTCTCCACCCCTCTCCTTATTTGGTCTTTCCTTCCTGTCTCTGCTTGTTCCCTCCATTTTCCCAACCTTCGGTTCACTTCGAAATTGTTTTGAATTTTTCCAAAGCTTCGAAACAATTCTGACACCTCAGAGCTGTTTAGGGTGAAACAAATCTGTCAAATGCTTCGTATCAGACATGTCATTTTTGAAATCCATGGTTCGCTGTGTTAGGCCTACCTGTGTTCATATGTCAAAAGCTAAGCAGTGAAGCCCTTTGTCAATTGCTGGATGGGAGACCTCATGAAGTGACAAAGACAATCTTATTGCTGCCGCTAGTGTTCTCTAAATCACTTTCTTCTTCAACACATTGCAACTCTCGATGTTGCAATGTGTTGATCTGAAACAATAGCCTACCTTACAAACCAAACGGGGATCGAACCACATTTAAGCATCCGGGGCTACAGTGCAAAAGCGCCCTTACTAACCACTACACCATCATGGTTATTGCATAAGAAAAGTCTACACTGTTAATTGAACGCATGGGTACGCCTGTTGCTGACACCGCTGAAATGCACCGAAGGTTCACTTAACTTTGGTCACATGACATCGAGATTTTGATCACTGGCATGGCTGTTTTGAACCACGTTTCGAAGCAGTGTTTCTAAACACTTGTGCTTCGAACCCTCGATACTGATTCGAGACGTCGGTTTTGAAAGTCACACCCCCCATTTCGGTCCTCCTTCCTGAAATCCTGACACTACTACCTGGGGAAATATCTATTTTTATACGTATTTATTGAACTGCATATTTTTATTGAATGAAAGTAGTGATCAAGACAATCATTTTATATATTTGCTTCTCATTGTGTTGCTGCTTGTTGTTGTGTTGCCATTGCTAATGACACAGTAATTAATCTAACATACTTTCTTCAAGCTAAACTTTAAGAGTCTATAATTAGGCTACAATAAGCCTGATCTATTTATACCAGAGCTTTTCTTAAAATGAATTTAATATATTTTAGAAAAATGTCACCTGGGGTAAAACTCCCCCTGCTACCCAGATTTGCTTTTGTATAGCTCATAGCATTTCCATTTACATGTTAAAGCTTCCCCTAGAATTAGGATACTGATGAAAATCCCACTTTTCATGCACTGATATAACCAAAGAAAGTAATGGAGATTATTTGCACCTGTCTGTCTTCACCAAATAAAGGACTGGACTGCACCCTTCACAAACCGTAAAAATGAAGTTTATTAGTTTTACAGGTGACGACAGTTCACATATCATTCCACACAAACGTTCCTGGTTTCATTGCACTCGCGTCTTCTAAGATCAGATTTTGGTGAATTTCTGTAACAGAAACCGTGCCACCTGGAATATGAAGTAGGGTGTTGAGTCGTTGAGATGGATCCGTTTGGATGCAAATATTCTTGAAGCGTTGCCAGGGAAGACAGAGGAAAAAAGATTGTTTTGCTATACGTGAAACGTAGCCTAAATGGCGCACGTACATGGAGACTCGGCCCTGCTCTCTGTAAATAAGGATTTCTAAAACTGATAGTTCCGGTGCTTGACTGTGATTGGCTGAATCATGTTGTCGTTGTAAAATGCAGCATAAACATACACCTTGACCGCATTTCGTTTTATTTTACTGCGCTACCATAACTTGATACCAAAGTTAAAGTAGCTGCGTCTCGACATTGCTTGGCAACCATTCAGATAGAGGAAATATATTTAGATAGATAGATAGATACTTTATTGATCGATCCCCAGGGAAATTCAAGATATTTCTTGGCGGAAGAATGATTATGTAGGAATAACTTGTTATATTTCTAGTTGCTGTGACTTTACTTTATGAAACTTTGCTGATGTAGAATCAGTGTAACCTACGGCCTCTCGGGGCTTATTGCTTAATTCTAAGCCAATAGGTATGCTTCGAATTAGTGGTGTTGGTGGTAATTAAACATGAATGGGAAGTGTTGATTTTGTTAACAAACAACTGAAAATGTTAAACAGGTGACCTAAATAAAACTCACTTGATTTAAAAAGCTTTATTTTTGTTCCTAAAATCCTATAAAATCATAACTGCATACAAACTCACCATCTAACAGTTTAATATAAACAGCACCAGAATGTTCTAAACAAATGTATGTAGCTTTTTCTCCTCTCCTCTCTTTCCGCTGCCCTCGTAGTCTAGCGTGGGATGCGCAGCGTATGAGGTTACAGACTGGGCTACTTAAGATTTTAGATGAGTGACTGCCGCGATATAGCTTAAGTAGCTTTTTTGCTAGGCCCAGCGAAGGCTGGCAATGTGGAATATTCCGCTGGTTGGTGCACAAGTGTTCAGATTGGCTGTATATCCGTCTTTTAGGAGGATTTTCCACACAACTTCGATAGCCTAGTCAGTAGGTCTCTTAGCTGTCCACTTTCATCAGGCCATATATAGCCTAAGCTTCATAATATTTTATATTTTTTATAAAAAAATTATAATTTTATAAATAAATTATACATTTATTTCTGTAATTATACACGGGTTTCTCGTTTACCAACAAAACTAGATGGGCAGAAGACACTTGGTGGCCGTCCACAACGTTATAAACTTAACCTAAATAGTCGACTGCTGTAAGCTACAATCGGAATTTTTTGTATACCCCTGTTGTCTCAATGATATACCATTTCATTTCAGGCTATATTTCAGAGTTTGCCGTTCATTTTCTTTATTAATATAACATTGTATTTTGTCATTTTTGGTGAAGACATGCACTGATATGTCAATATTGATACTGAACATATTGAACATTCTCTAACCATCGTGATTTTGAATTGGTGCAGTTTTCAGCATAACAACTCATTTTATTCTATTCAAGGAGAGCACTGCTCTATGCTGTTCTATGGTGCTTTCTGCCTCTTAGTTGCGCACACATGTTTTCATGACGTTGCATAGAAATCCATGTATACATTTACCCCCCCCCCAACCCTACAGTCTATGCTAGCAGCAAGTAGAATGGAGATTTTTTTTTTTTTTTTTAATTAAATATTGCAAGTTATATCGTTATCGCAGGACTCAATAATGTTATCGCATATCGCATGTTTTCCTATATCGTGCAGCCCTAGTCCAGGCTCATCATAAGAAATTTGGTCCAGGTCCATCACAGGGAAGCTGGCCCAGGTCCATCATAAGAAATACCAGTCTGCACACACTCTGCTTTGGTCTGGACCCAAATGGATGGTCAAGCGATACATCACTGTTTCAATTTAATTTTCTCCTCATTAATCTGTTTATACTATAATTAAAGGGGGTGGGACATGGAACAGCAGTTTAAGAAAGATGCTTAGTAGGGGATTGACTTTTATTATGTTAGAGACTGACTGAGTGTGGGTCGTTAAGGGCACTTATTTAGAGAAAATATATTGAAATATATTTTAAGTGTCAAAATTGTTTTTTTTTTTCTGTCAATTTTTAATATGTACATATATTTCAAAATATATTGTGAAAATATTTTTCAAATATTTTTTTGTGTATGGGGAACATTATGTAAGGGATAATGGACAACACGGTGGTCTGTTCACAGAAGTTAATGCACGGTCGAGGTTGTAAAAAGGCCCCGACGCGAAGCGGAGGGCTGTGATTAATGTGAACACTTACTGTTACAGCTATAAAAATGGCAGAATCATCGATATGCATGGCATTTCCATTCCATAACCGTGAGGTGGGATACACGCTTCACAATGACAGCAAAGAGTTGTCATCGTTATGTGCTTTGTCCATCAGACAACGCAGCTTTCTGCGGCAAGACACGCATGCTGCTTGACTTGGTTCCACTTCCTATATACCACATAACGATAATACTGGAAATTTAAATGAAGGATCATTATTCGGTTTTCCTTTATTTAAAGGTGCCATGTGTAATGTCCGCCAAAAATCAATTCATACTCCACATTCCATAAAAGATGGGGGCAGTATACCTCCAGAAAGTGAAATGGTCTACCCTAGAGTAACAACCGACAAACGTGTATTGCAGTTTGGCTGGCGGTTATGTTGCCCGCATACCGCCTCCCATGGCCGAAACTGGTATTACGATACCTGTCGGGCTGTGGCTAGTAATTTAGCATGCTAATTCAGGTTGATATCGCTGCAGTTGTAGTTTTTTTAATGACATCATCGCCCTTATTTCTTCTCATTCTTTTGATGCGTGTAGCTAATTTTTTGGATATTTTTACCTCAATTCTTACACAGTTTCGGCCATGGGAACATCATCCCTCTGCCAGTCGTTTTCAGTGTTCTGGTCTCTCAAGTATTCTTTAACCCGGCCCTTTTAATACCCAATGTTGTGGCCCCGTCTTTTGACCATACCACATCACTAAATGACAAGCTGCTTTCTATGCTCTGTACCTTCATGGCACCTTTTGTTCCCTTCACTGTGGCCCCTTTTTGCCTCTACTTGACACATAGCTTTCCATGTTCAGGTCTTACAAGCTAACTTCAACCTGGCAGTTTAAATTATGTGGTTCTCTGTTATGTTATCAGTGTTCTGCTCTTACCAGTGCTCTATAACACAGCACTTATGGTTTCCTTGTGTTGTGATGCTGTGTATTGTTGTCCAATTTCATACACTTTTAAATATTTTCTATGTATATAGTCTTATAGCTGCTTTGCCTCTATGGCACATTTTTTTGTTCTCTTCTTTTCACTGTGGTCACCCCTACTTGCTGCACTCTCAATAAAGTGGTCAGTGCTACAATGATGCATTATGGAGTGTCTTATATATGGGCCTATAATTTAACAAATCCTTTAGAAGGCCCTTAAAGAGACATAAGAACCATAATAATGAATGGCTTTCAGGAAGAATAGATACATTCTCAGGCAAACATGGACTTTTAATCAAAACTCATATTAACAATCACACTGGGAGGAGTAACACAACTATACGGTCCATTCTTGAGTCCAAGTGATGTGATTTAGTTTAGTGTGTGTTCAGTTTGAAAGTCCAATGTCAGTAAAAGTGTCAGTCTATGTTATGTAGTATGTGTGTGTTCAGTTGAAAGTGCAAGTCAGTCAAATAAGTTATGTGATTTATGTAGGCTTGTGTGTGTTCAGTAAGTATTATGTCAGGAAAAGTTTCAATCCATTTATGTGGTTTTGTGTGTGTTCAGGATACGGATGGGTTGAGGAAAGAAACTCTTCAAACTCTCTCTTCTGGTTTTGATGCAGCAGAGACGTCTGCCTCAAGGGTTAAAATAGTCCATGGTCAGGGTGAGAAGAGTAGTAAGCCTACAACATTCATATAAGAACACTACATTTCACTTAACATTGTCGTCAATAACTGCTAAAACGGCACGCAATACACACATAGAAAGTGTTATACTAAAATACAAGCATACATTTCATTTTCATTTTCATAGATAGCCTATTATGTGCATTCACAAACCCCAAACTGTAATTTAATTTCAATGTCATAATGTTAGCTGAATTCACAAACCCCAACTCGTCATTTCATTTAAATGTCACAATGTTAACTGAACAACATTTAGTATTGTAGTGGTCACTGATTGAATATAATTAATTTGTATATATTGTGTATATATTTATATAATTCATATTTTATTCGCTTGGTATTCATTTCTGTTTCATATCTGTAACCATCAAATTACCAAACATTTGTAATGAACTCAATGAATGCTGTTGTTGGTGGAATTACATTTTTTGAAATACACAAACATTTGAAGCCCGATTTGGTGTTGAGAATGAGGAGAAGGCTAGCCTGACGAGCCAGACCCACATTAAAATGTAGGGTCTGGATACTCCCCGTTCGCAGTGTTCAGTCCGAGGGGCGGGATAATCGGTTGTCTTTCACATTCCCTCTGCACACAATAGGATGGCGCTACAACTCATGAGTCCCGTGTGTTTTCCCACCAGCGGAGCTAGTTGGCTAGTTCAAACTTTTGCCAACTTAAAAAAATCTTAACTCGTGTCACCGTGTTCGCCAACAGCAACATCCATCTTCTTTGTTTTCAAGTAGCAGGGAATTCACGCCGAACTGTTTCAACTCTGCCGTCAATCATTATGTTAAGCATCGAAGTGTAATTTTTCCAGCCCGCAAGATTAGCTAAACTAGCCCGGACAGCAAATTAAATTTGCTGCTGCTATGGTGCCTCTAGATTTCTAGGAGAAGGCGGCTCTCAACTGAAAATCGTGTTGCTTTTGTTGCCATCTTGGATGGTATACTTGTACTCTTGCCATTGAGATGAATAGGAAATAGTGACTTGTTAGCCTATTTGTGTCTCAAAATCGAACAAATAACAAGCCACTAACTTGTATCGATCTCTATGGGATTCCAATGACCAGACGGCAACCTTACCTGCCGGCGAGTGACGCCAACTACTCATTCTCAATGATGCCCGCTCACCACGGCAAGGTACCAGGCTATGAGCGGGAACACAAAAGACGCAGGACAAAACAATACAAACACAGAGGTGAAGTTGGGTGGAGTCCTTTCTCCAGGTTAGCAAAGGGGGTGGAGTCCTTCTCCAGGGTAGCAAAGGGGGTGGAGTCTTTTTTCTCCAGGGAAGGAACAGGGGAGGAGTCTTTTTTTCTCCAGGGATGGAGCAGGGTTGGAGGGGGTGGTGAGCGTGAACACAGATGATGCAGGACAAAACAATACAAACACAGAGGGGAAGATGGGTGGAGTCCTTTCTCCAGGGTAGTAAAGGGGGTGGTCTTTTCCTCCAAGGACCTTTTATGTGGAGATCCGAATTAGGTCCAACAGAGCATCACTGAAAGGCCCATTGTTCTCATTGACCACACTGTTGAACATGGCATTGAGGTCCCCATGCCAAGGCTCGCTCCTCCACACTGATGAATGGATCTCTCCCAAAAGGCGAATGCCTAGTGAGAGAGAAAGGTCCGCTGCAACAGCGGCACAAGGCACCATGCTTGGTGTCACCTTCACAGGACATCCGCCAGAGGCCAGAGAATCTGGAATCCCCCTACCTGACATATGAGAGAACATATTTTAGAGAGTTAGTATGTGAGACATTACCTTAAAAAATAAGAGTAACACTAGGCTTCAAATAATTTGCTCTACGGCTGGTATATGCCCTTAATGTATACTTTGTTACTCCCCTTAGGGAAATTCTTTGTCTGTATTTAACCCTTCCGGTAGTGCTACTATTAATAGTACTACTACTGGTGCAGCCACACAGTATCCCAAGGGCACCTCATCGGTGTCTTGGGTGAGATTTGGGCGCAACTTTGCATAGGGATTGACACTGAGGGACATGTCCGGACCAACTTTGGGATGGAAAGGATTGTCCCTACCAATATTTTGATGTATTATTTAATATAACGGAAATATATTTTACATAATGCATTTAATATTATATAATTTTGCAAAAGAATTCGTAATAGGCTATTAGGCATATATTTTTGCCAATGTGCGTGCCCATCTCTGCGCATAACTTAGTTCAGATAATGTGAGTAGAGGCTTGGCCATTTGTTTAATCAGCCTGTAGTGCAGGTGGCCAAACTCAGACACTTTTGAAGGTTTTTTGATGAAATAACCAAACCAGGATATTTTCAGTAGCTCAACGTAACTAAAACAACAATTGATTTCCCCAAATTCAACACAAAATCCCGCAAGAAGTGAATACTGTGTGGTCAAAAGTATTGGCACCCTTCATAACAAGTGTCTTTTGTCTTTTGCAGTGATAAAAGCATACTTTTCATTATTATAAGGTTGTAGGTAGTCAGACGTCAGCTGGTAGCATACATTTTTATTGGTTTCTATGGATGGTATAAGGTTTTCTTCAAGGATTCCAAATATTTGAATGGATCTATATCTACCCCTTGCAGCTAATTAGCAGTGTCATAGGAAGCAAAATAGACCTAGAGCACCATGCTTCACTTTAAACATGGTGCACTATCCAGGGTATTCTTCATCCTCCAGACATACACTGGTCAGGAGACCCAAAGTTTTGTTCCGTTACTCCATAGAATTAACTGCCAAGCATATTGACACTAATTTCATATGATTTTGGTTCAGTATTCTGTCTTTTCATCAGTGGTGGAATGTAACGAAGTACAAATACTTTGTTAGCCTACTGTACATTTTCCAGGTATTTGTACTTAAGTAGAATCTATAGTGCATACTTTTGACTTTTACTTCGTTACATTATGCAGCAATTATCTGTACTTTTACTCCGCTACATTTCTACAACACCATCGTTCCTTTTTACGTTACATTTTCTGATCAGTTTTTTTCCTCTTTGATAAACACGTTTGTTTTACCAGGGGGCTGGTTTGCTACCAAAGATAGAGCGGTACGTGCCCCGCTTCTAAATCTTTGAAACATAGGCTTCTAGACCAGGCAAAGCGTGAACTTGTAGCCATCTGCATTCGGTAGGCTATATTCATCAGACCCATGGCTACATTGGACATGCAACTGTGTTCTCTGTCTGTTATCTGCAGCATTAGGGCCTCCTCTCCGATGAGATTGCTAGTCCGCAGAGCAACGAAGTTACAGGCTATGCCCATGCTTTCTGTTACACTGGTCATCTGATCATTTGCGGCACAAATGAATGGTACACTATTATAGAACCACTGTCCGAAAAAAAACTTACAAGGAAGTTTATGGTCACATGCATATAGTTACTGGAAGTAAGAAATGCAGTGAAATTATGTCTGGTGTCAGCCTATTTGTGCTTTTATGGGGGGGGGGGGGGGGGGGAGTGCAGTAGAAGAGGGGTTTGGTGTGTGTGTTGGGGGGATGACAGGGGAGATGGGATAGTGTGCTGTGTATGTGGGGAGAGGGCAGTGTGCAATATGTGTGTTGGAGAAGCTTCCTCATGAGACAATGTGCTGTGTATTGGGGGGGGGGGCAGTGTGCTGTAAGTATGTTGGGGATGTGTGTTGGAGAAGCTTCCTGATGAAATAATGTGCTGTGTAGGTAGGGGAGAGGGGGGGGGGGGGGGCAGTGCACTGCAAGTATGGTGAAGGGACTTACTATTGCAAGCAGAGTACTGTATGTATGATGCATATGTGAGTGATGACAGTGAAGATGTGTGTGTGGGCGGGAGGGGAGTGAAGCAGTGACTGTGTGTGTGTGTGTAGTGTGTGTGTGGGTAGGTGGGGGCAGTGTGCTGTAAGTATGTAGAGGATGTGTGTTGGAGAAGATCCTGAAGACAATGTGCTGTGTATGTAGGGAGGGGGGGGGGCAGTGTGCAGCAAGTATGTAGAGGAGGCTTACTGTAGCAAGCAGTGTGCTGTATGTATGTGAGGTGATGACAGTGATGATGTAAGTGTGTGTTTTGTGTGTGTGTGTGTTGGGAATGGTGGGGGGTGGAGGGGGGTGCCGAGGATTAGTGCGTGCTTCACCTCACGTTGTGTTCACTGTGTGCAGTGTGTTTCACTAATTCACGGATTGGGATAAATGCAAAGACCAAATCTCCCTCACGGGATCAAAAGAGTATATGTACGTCTGTGCAAGAGAAACTGAACCTCATCATCAACAACAACCTTTCTGTTCAATCTGGACCAGCAGAATTGGCATCACGATCCACCAGGTGTTTCCTTTGTCTACCCCGTTAAACTTCAGGCTCTCGTGTTTTGCTGAATGATACTTAACTCAGCAGATCACACTAGATAACCAGAATTAGTCTCCAGAATTGTACGTCAGAATGTAAACTGGGCCACGGGTGGTAAGCACAATTACATCAGCTTAAAACTATCTAGCCTAGTATGACCTAAAACTAGCTTTATTAAAATGCCACAGCTCATAGGCTACTGATTTTTTTATTAGAATAGGCCTATAATATTAATAAATCATGCAAGTACTTTTACTTTTAATACTTAAAGTACATTTAAAAGCAGGTACTTTTTACTTTTACTGAAGTTGGGTTGGCATTGTGGTACTTTTACTTTTACTAAAGTAAATATTTCTCTGCTTATTTGTACTTTTACTTAAGTACTGAGTTTCAGTACATCCTCCACCACTGCTTTTCGTGCCTTTAGAACAGCAGTGTGTTGGGATGAGGAAGAATGAAGCATACACTGAAAAGTGCACCCTAATATAAACTGATATATGGCAATTACAAGATGACACTTGGGGGCTATTTAGCTTCCTCTGACACTGAAAATCAGCTGCATATTAATGTATTCAAATATTTGGAAATCCTTGGAGAAAACATACTGTCCATAGAAACCAATAGAAATGTCGTGAGTAAATTGGAGTCTGCCGTCCGTTAGATATGGACTGAAATTTCTCAGGAACGCTACTATAGCTGACGTCTGACTACACATAACCTTATTACTGGATTTTAACAACTTCAAAATCTGCCGTTCCTTGTCTAAACTGGCCTTGCGCGTATTCTCCCCTGACTTCAGTGTATGTTGCGTTACGCGCTTCTGAAGGCTGTAGGGGCCACCACTGGCGAAACAGCACTTTGCAGTTCAGCCTTACCCAGTTAAACATACACATCCAAAATTCCATAGGCTTATTAGTTGGCTAACATTCGAAATCACATTATTTTTCTTGAACTGAAAGTTAACAAACACGAATGATTGAATGACGGTAGGCTATTATGAACGAGTCTGTTGACCGATCACTTCGGCAGACACACACGCCTACATTACATGGGAAGATTTGAAAAGTTGTGAAATTGTACCTGGCACACTGTGCTGATTCCAGGCCTCCACAAATCAGGTCAGACCAACACTGGCAACTTGGCAAGCCAGCTGTGAGGTGCAAAACTTCACCACGTCATCCTCCATATTAATGGCTCCTTGGTCGGTTAGACTTTGAAGGCAAGCTTTAATGGGGAAGTTCACCCTAGTGTTTACCTATAATTAGCAGTAGAAACGTACATTAAACATCCTTATGTCCTCCAAAACCAGAACATATTAGATAGATAGATAGATAGATATAGATAGATGCATGCGTGAATGCTGCTACTAATGTAAAGTACTACTATTTTATATTGCTATTGTAGCAGGGTGAACTGCTTGGCATGATTCTAAAATTATGTAAACTAGGCGATGTCTCTGCCTCAGTCAACGAATTCCAAGATTAATTTTCAAAAACATTGAAACATAGGTTACAAGACTGGCATGTCAAAACAGCAGCTCCCTGGTCCGTGTACTTTTTCGTTCGTCAGATTTCCGATTTTGAAACTAGATCCAAACATGATAATGGATTTATTGCAAATGAGCTCGGAATTCTATTTATGGGTAATTTTTCTCCATAACGCGGGGGAACTCCATAACCAGGGAAATGAAGCTGGGGATGCCGAGTGCCAAACAAGCTAGATTTCGGAGCGCAGAAGGTGTTCTCTCGGACAATGTAAAATAATGCAACTGCTGCTCGAGTGGGCACTCAAGACAAGGGGGCATTAATAATGGCGCAAAGATGTTATCAACTTCTTACACTTTCATCCAAAACATGATTAGGTTAGGATGTTATGTTTTCTCGCCAGGGTTTGTCTGTCTGTATGTCTGTCTGTCTGGGTGGCTGTCTACATCACTACATCACATAACTCAAAAAGAGCTTTACAAACCTCGGACCATAGCCTCTCGATGCGATGGTTCTGAAAGTAGACAAAAAAATCGGATACGACGTTTGTAATGTCACAATTATTGGCTTATTATTGGCTAAACTATAATTAGAGTTAGTTATTTGGTGTGTGTGTGTGTGTGTGTGTGTGTGTGACCTACTAATGTTGAGGGTGTCTGCAGAAAAGAGGGTCTTGCAGTGCAGTATCGCTGCCCTGCCAGTTTCTCCTGCACGTACTGGCACAGGTAAAACTCTCTCCCTCTGTCGGTCCTTACCTGATCCCACAACCCATGGCCAAGCACTGCTTTTCTATTAAGAATGGAAGAGGTCACATGATGAAATTTCAGTGAGGGTGAGGTAGACTATATTATTCAATTGCCCCCTGAAAATTGCCTGCTTACAAAACCTGCCTTCAATAGAGAATAAGCCTTTACTCCATCTCTAAACCCCACCCCTAACAAACAACTACCGCCTGCTTACAAAACCTGCCTTCAATAGAGAATAAGCCTTTACTCCATCTCTAAACCCCACCCCTAACAAACAACTACCGCCTGCTTACAAAACCTGCCTTCAATAGAGAATAAGCCTTTACTCCATCTCTAAACCCCACCCCTAACAAACAACTACCGATGACTGTGTTCATGACCTTTTCTTTTCCTCTCTCCCACTGTCCGCAGGTTCATTCCAAACTGGAAAAGGGCTCCCCCACCTCACCGATCCCAATTTAACCCCTGCACACACATACCTGTACACCTCCTCATATATTACGAGGTTATTCTTAACAGGCATCGTGGAGTGGCCCACCAACTTCCCACTGTATCCATCAATTGCCATTGCATGGGTCACTCCAAACATCACCAACTTTTCGTTTTGGTCCATGTGCAGTTTTTCACCGAAATATTCCGCCCGATAAGGTACTGGGTTGAGATTCCGTGCTCCCTAGATCAGGGGTCTCAAACACCCGGCCAGCGGGCCAAATCCGGCCCGCGTCCTGCCCAATTCCGGCCCGCGACGTATGTCAAAATAATAATGTAATCCGGCCCTTGAGGCTATTTTTAATTGCGACAAACAACGACACTGATTAAAGTAGACGATAGATCCAAGTATGGTGACATCTCAATTGTAGCCTACTCTGCTCCACTATGTGCTAGATATCCAGAGCTTGATTAAAACCCAAAATCGCTGCGCAAAGTTTCCAGAAATACTTACACGCGAGAAACACAAAGACGTGCATTTGTAATGACGCGGAAGCGATGCAGGCCATAGTTTTGCACAAATTGAAGCAGAAATAGGCCTACACCTAATGTTGAAAAACGTTCACGTGTGATGAAGTCTTAGGCTATGTTATTCACCTATTCTGATTCTGAAGGAGAATATCCTTTTGTAGATTATGATCGATCGTCTATTGACAGTGATAGTCACAGTGCGTCTGTGAATGGAGGTGCGTCTTTGCGTGTATACGACGGTGTCCACTAAGCATACCATGCTTATTTCGACCCTCTGCCCAACATAGCTTGGAGGTTGCAGTGGTAATCGTGTCCGTAATGGACGTGGTACAGACAGCAGGGCTAGTAAAAACAGGGCTCTAAAGAACTACAAAGTCACCCGCAATATGATGCGAACTTCTGCTCAGATTACCCGCGATAGGAACTGATTTGACCAGAATACTTTATTGTAGGCCTTGTGGTTTAGTAATACATCACTAAACCATATACATCTTAGGTGTTTTCCTGTTCATTTGTTATGTGGGTAATATGAAAAAAGGAAAGTAAACCTGCTCAAATATGTTCATCCAGTATTTACTGAAAGGTGCATAATTTGAGGTGCTTGCCATCCAGTGATGGGTACATTTACCCCCTTCATAAACTTTTGTTTATACTCAAAGATTGTTATATTTACAGTAGGACTTTTATCTCTGACCACTTTCAAGCCATGGCCTTTTGAAATTTTGAAATAAAAATCCAATGGTGTTGCTTTCTTAACCCTGACGCCTAGTTTGCCAGGTTTAAAAAAGTTATGAGAGGAACATATTTTTATTTGGTGTGAAACACACACATACCCGTTTTTATGCTTTTTGTTTGTTTTATAATTTGTATTAATATTTATTTTATCATTATTTTATTTATAAGCTAAGGTTGCTAGCACAGGTGTCTAAAACTAGATAAAAAACAGTTGCACTTTCTGTTTGCAGTTTTGTGTGGTATTTGAAAAAAAGAACATTGCTTTTTCAGAAATAGCCGGCCCTCCAATCAGATGACGTTGGCAGAAGTGGCCCCCAGCTCATTTGAGTTTGAGACCCCTGCCCTAGATATTAATACGAATTATCAAACATAAAAAATATTCATTCATAAATATCTAAACAGAAACGATTCACTCATATGGCATGGCGCATTGACACAGGAAACATAAGGGACATCAATAAAACAAGCACGATACACGAACAGGGTGGTCACATACAATACACCGGGTAAAACACGTGAGGTACAACCTAAAGAAAGACTGCATATAAGCTTACACATACATGACATGGTAAACGCAATTACACACACTAAAACCGACATTACACAATCCAGCATTCACACACATTGCATTCTAGGAGGCAGTCCGGAAGACACCGACGTTACAATATCAAGAACAATTATACATAGGCCTAATACAACTCGCATTTTTTCTTTTAGAATGTAAAAAACAAAAACATCAAAACACTATACAATCTACAAAGTAGACTAATATAGGCCCTAACCAGAGTTGCCTATTTGGTATCAAATGCAGCTTACCCGTTGGCGACCTTCATGGTAATGCGGGCGGACAGCTTGCATTGCTGCTCCCACTCGCATGTGGCACGCACGAATGCCCTTGGTCGCCAGGTAGCCCTTCATGGTTTTTCGACCATACATTGGGCCGACCTTCGAAGAGCATATTATAATCAATTGTAAGCTGGTATGTTTTACTTGTTTGTTTTTTAGGGAAGAACAGATGTGTTCAACCGGTTTAAAGGGCCCGATTCTCCCGTCGGCGTTGACGTTATGCGCTTGTTTAACTTTGTTCACAAGTCAGTGGCAAATAAAAGTATCCTAGGGGAATGTCGGATTAAGATTATGTTGTTACTGATTAAGCAAGCCCAGAACATGAGAAAAGGCATAGGCTGTTGGTTGTTTTACAACTACAGAATGCCCTCTGCTCCTACATTGGACTGTGAGCCCGCATAACAATAGGCCAGTAAGCATTTTGAACCTGCCCCATCTGAATTCCTCTGATTTGGGCATTTAACCCTTAGCTGTTTTTAGGGCATTTTCACTACCTTTATTCATAAGGATTTATTCTGGTCAAGTGCCACACACACATATTATATATTGTTTTTTTTTAGCAGAGTCTAGGCTATTCAGATCTGCCATAATTTCATATATTAGTAATAGCACTGATTTTATTTTGAAGAATTATTTTTAAAGAATTAAAATACAAAAAGCGTATTATAAAAATTCGTATATTTTGACATGTATCTCACCACAGCAAGCTCATAGCTCTACGCATTTCTCTCTGAATTTTGATGTGTGTGTAGGGCAGACTGTCCTGAATCAGGCAATATAATTGCCATGTTTTTTATTTAGTGATGAAAAATGACCTTTCTGCGCTTTTGAAGAATTATTTTTAAAGAATTAAAATACAAAAAGCGTATTATAAAAATTCTTATATTTTGACATGTATCTCACCACAGCAAGCTCATAGCTCTACGCATTTCTCTCTGAATTTTGATGTGTGTGTAGGGCAGACTGTCCTGAATCAGGCAATATAATTGCCATGTTTTTTATTTAGTGATGAAAAATGACCTTTCTGCGCTCCATATCTGTGACACGAACTGATCTGACCTGATTTGACCCGAGTTTGCGTGTTAGCCTGCGTGTGGCTATGGTGTAGGCACTCATAATGATTCTCAACTTATTACTGCATTGCCATGAACAAAGTAAAGGCAAAAAGGTGTTTCTTTGTTGAACAAATTGGGATGCAATGTGAGCCTTGAATTGGATGGCATGCCCCATACAGAACAATCAAGGGAAAAAATATATTCACATATGCAGCTACATCCAGCTTAAATAGATGGCTACAATATATTTAATACATATATAGTACAATAATGTATATATGCAAGTATATGTGGGACCCAGCAATGTAACATATGTGTTTATCTTACATGAACATATATGGTGAATATATTCAATTAACTTATTTGCACACAGGCAGTGATGGGTGGGGTTTACAAAAAAGGCTACCTTCAACTTCAAAATACGTCACTACCAACGTTGGAATAACGGTTAAAATGTTTGCAGCTTTTTCACTAGTTCTACATAAGCATAACTAACAGCTACTACTAGTCCAAATGTAAAACGTTTGCTCTGGTTAAGTGGATTGGCGGGGAGTATGAGGGCAAAACCAGCATTTTGCCGACTGACTTCATTAGTAAACCTAACATTAATGAGGAAGACTTTTTCAACGGCTCTGTAACGTTATGGGACAACATCTTGCTAGAAACTATCTATGTGGTGGAGGGGAGGAAGGCAGCCAAGAGGTAGTTGGCCGGTTTTCGAGGCCATGGTGGTCAAAATTGCTGGTAAGTAGATCTTCATTGTATGCTAAATTGCTTTCATATAACATTTGCAGAAGTTAATGTCCGAATTAAAAATGGTATTACTGATGGAAGCTGGAAGCTAACCTTTGCTACTTTCTGTAACATTAACGTTAGCATAAATTAGCCAGCGCTAGCTTTATTTTTTTACACCTGAAAGGGGTTTGAAAAATAAATTCACTGAGAAACGTTTGGACAATTAATAAAAACGACTTGTAATGACAGAGTGAAATACCAATTTAACCTGTCTCCCGGCCATATTTGGTAGTATATTTGCCTCTGGCATGTAGATTGATAGGCATAGATAGAAGCTAACTTATGATTTGTCATGCAAGACAGAAAATGTAACAGTTAACATTACTAGCCTAAGGTGTAGACATTCTATGCACTGTGGTTTAGCTAGCTAGCTGCTATTGTTGCATCATGGACAACACTTAGAGCTAACATTAGCTTTTTTTTTTTTAGATAGGATGTAATGTGGTAAAGTTATGTGCTGGAGAGTATTAGAGTGGACGTGTAGAAATTGAAGACAAGTACTGTGCTTAATTTCATGGAAATGGTATTGCAAGTAACGTGTTTTGTTTTTGTGCACTATCAAACTACTTTGTCATGCTTTGTGCACTGACATTCTTGCAAAACCATTCACACCCATGCTAAATTATGGAAATGTAAAAGTTGAATTGTATTGAAAAGGACCATGTATGGCCATGTAGTGCATTTGCCCACACAGCAAAAGGACTCCGCGGCGGATCCGCCGCGGATGTATGACGACTTCCGGAACGGACCCGCGAAACGGACCCGTATCGGAGTCCAGATGCTCTCAGGAACGGATCCGCTACGAAGGCGGATCGCGGACCCGCCGTGGCTCCGCGCTGCATCCGCTCCGCATCCGCGATTTTAAACGTCCTCCGCGGCGGGTCCGTTTGGGACCCGTAAATTGACAGATACATCCGCCGCGGACCCGCAGCGGACCCATAAAGGCTCATCTGGCCCGGGTCCGTTTTGGACCCGTCTATCTCATTTTCAAAAGCCCTTCTGTTCTTGCTGTAGGATAAAACTAGGCAACTATAGGATAAAAGTAAAACTATCACTAGGCCTAGCCTAGGCTACTACAGCAATATAGGCCTACGATTAATCTGCATTGCCTCGTATTTTTAACTTAACAATACTGTCAATAAACAGAAAAAGTTTAAGTCAAGACATCAATTTACTGTACAAACGTGATCACTACTCAATGGAAATATAAAATGGACATTTATGGAAAGTTACAGGTTATAAGCTATTCTGTTTTTGTTAAGTAGCCTACATTGCCTAGGCTACTTTACATTCATTTTGAGGTCAAAACCTAATTTAGTGCTTTATAGGCCTAGGTCAGTGCAGACATGAAATATTTTATCTAATAGGCTACAACTTCAATGAAATACTGCGCTATGCACAGCTAAAATATCAGAAAATGAATAACTGGTGAATGACAAGAAGTTCAATAAAAAGATTGTTTAATGCTTATTTCTCCTATTACTCCATTTGTGTGGATGGAGGCGGAACACATCTCCTCATTGCCCGATCCACCGCCGGTTGAAACCGTGTCACCATGTTTTTCCTCACAGCACCTGTAATCAAACAGACAGATATGTTTATGGTATGTAGCATCCAAAGCCAAGTATGCTTACACAATACAATATATGAGATAGGTATTAAGGAGATTAAATTTAAAGAAACATGACTTACAAAGCTCCTCTGTTCGCTGCACGTTGAGGGCTGGTGTGGGGGTGGAGGGAGTTGAGGAGGGACTGCCGTTCCTGGCCCATAGTGAGGTGGGCGGTGTGCGAGAGGGGGAATTTTTTTTTATTAAATGGTAGTATAAAATTGTATTAAATCTGTTAACCATGACTGATAATACACATGGGGCCTTTCTATTCACTAATATTTCAGAGATCAGTCCCTACCTTGAGTAACTCTCCGTATATTAAATGCAGGTGCAGGTGCAGGGAGTTGAGGTGGTGAAGAGTGTTGCGGTCCTGCCCCATGGTGAGGTGCTAAGGGAGATAAATGGTTGTGATCTGTTAACCATGGTAGGCTGAGAGCTACAGGGCCAAACAATGGCAAACAAAAACAAATCTCTGGTCATGCTGGACATGAATTTGTATGTTTCAATATTTTGGTATGCACTATCTATATCAACTCCATGAATGGATTGACATTGAAATCAATGTGTTTCAATACAATCTGATAATAATGAATGAACTTTTCAGGCAATATTGCATGAATGCAGATGTTTTAACTGACAAAATATTTGGCTGAGATTTTGAAAGTAATGGATAAAGTATGCAGAAAATCTCAGATGGTAATGCAGATGCAATCTGTTGATCTGAAATGGAGTGACTACTGCGGTGTTAATATAGATGGGGCCACTGTATTCAATATTATTTCAGAGATCAGTCTTTACCTTAACAGTTTTCTCCAGGTTGAGGGGTAGTGACTCGGCTGCCTGGCACTCGGTGAGATGGTGGAGCTGGAGGAATAGATACAAAGAGAGGGGAATGTCTTTAGCTCTAAGAATGTTAACCATATCTCTAATATTAATATTATGATTTAGTTATTTCAATGTTAAGAGATTATTACTTACTTTGCCAGTGCAATTGGCTTGGGCTTGAGGGTTCAACTGATATACCAGGCGAGTTGGAAGGTACCTCAGAGATGCAAAGTCACCATTTTCTGGCTCTTCACTGTCATCAGAGTCCCCGAAACGATGGCTGTTACATAACGATATCATTATGGTTACTGCAATCCCAAAATTTCCAAATATACATATAGTACAAGCATCTCTGGTCTATTTTGGAATGCTACGGGAATGTGTTCACATTACATTTTAACAACCCAGAAAGTATCTTACTTGATCAAGCAAACCCAACAGAGGCAATCGTAACGTTAGATGCTAGAATCCAGCCGATAAAAGTTGACGCTGCAGAACAAACAAAATAGAAGATGGGGACCAAGTTCCATACAGTTAAGTTACGTTAGCATAATAAATCACAAACCGATGCCAATAGTTGTCTGAACCGACTTAAACAGTGATTAAAATGCCGAGGCTTTCATTACAAAGATGGCAGATAGACACTAAAGTTACGTATGAGACCAAACTTGGCAACATGCAAACGTTAATGCACAGCTAGCTAGAGGCTAGGGCTAAACCATTATCAGTGAGTCAACATGCTAAAGTTGTAGGTAGCTATCATAGCAGAGTGCTTCACTGACTTCATTGACTGAAATACCAGTGCCAATATCACCTTAATCAAGGTTTGCATCGCAAACGTGATTTCAATATATGTATAGCACTAATAGACATTAGCAATAACTTATGCAATTGCGCCTAGCAGCATGCTAGCTAGCAGCTATATGCCGCTAGCATAGTAGCACTATATGGACAACAGCGACACATTAAAACAGACAAGACCAGACTAATGTTAAATAACAATGTGTGTTTTTTAAATCACACTACCATAACATATTCTGCCGAAATTGCTATCCCATTTTAAATCAGATAGGCTACAGACTCATATGAGCATCACAGCTAACAATAACGTTAACTTTGCACAAACTGTTGCACAAAATGACAAACGTCTCTGGTTGCACTAACGTTAACGTTAGTCCTAATATCAAACAACGTCATTACAATTAATAAACATGATGATTATAAAACCACAAAAGGCCAATGTTTAGCTTTTTGTCGCAATATATTAATAAATATCACTTACTCGAGAGGGTTCAGCGCAACCGTGTCCCAGCAAAGAAAATATCCACTAGTATGACTCTTCTTGGCTCTTGGTGTACAGTCATGTTCAACCGTTACAGTAAATGCGCGTCCGCGCCCGCGGATCCGACATGGGTCCACTCAGGATCCGCTGTTTGACAGTAGAATTTACGGGGCCGCCTGGAGGCGGAGCTGATCCTCTGTGCGGCACCAAAACGAATGCGACAGTCACGCGGGTTTGGCGTCTTGAAGGCGGATCCGCCTAGGAGTCTACTGCTGTGTGGGTGAGCACTGACACCCCTTTTTTTTACATTTTAGAGAGGCAACACTCGAAAGCTACATCAAGGACACCGGAGGATGGACCAGAAGACCTGAGACCAAGCCCAACCCATAGTATGCTTCACTGACAAATGTTGATGCTTCATCATCACATAGACCAAAGGTAATCAAAAATTAATGTTTACTTATGAATATAACTTTTTTTGTTAAAAGTCTATTTTCGAATGCAGAACATAACCTAACCAGAACATAACATTTATACATTTGTTTGAGTAGTTTGGAAGAATTTAGCTTCAAGCTACTGGGGACACAAAGTGAACTGAAAATATACCTTTCCAACCATATCTTTCTATGATGGTTGGTACAGCTTCCCTACAGTCTCAGATAGCAGTCTCGGATGGGAGACACTTCATGAGTGGGAATATCCCAGGACATTACATATTACGCAAGTATACCCTTTACCAACGTCACTCTCATTCATGCTGTATATTCTGTTCACTTGCAGGTTTCAGAGAAGGCTGGTAGAGCTCTCTATGAGTGTGAGCTGTGGGAGAACCAATAACTGACAACCACCTACAGAAGAGGTGGCGATAATGGCTCTCCAAGAGGAGGTTGTGAGTCTGAAGGCTTTTATTCAACAAGGTTTGTAGAGTGTTTTCATACAGATGTGAACTTTTACATTAAAATGTACATGTTTAACTTTAATGAAATAGCAGCTTCTTGGTTGTACAAGTTTAGTAAAAATTTGAGGATGAAACTTTTCCTTTCAGTGTGGACTGCTTCCCATTTTCGCCTCACCATCATAGATCTTTTCTGTGTTAGTAAACTGTAACTATTTGAGGTCCTAATTGATTGTGCTATTTTTTAGGAGGCACTTAGAGGGAATGCCTGGACCCTGAGAGGACTAAGACAATTGGTGAGTTTATTTTATTTGTATGTCTTTCTCTCCAACTCACTTTGTATTTATCTCCAATTATCGTGATAACACAACAGTGTTTCTGCACTTTAGCATCTGTATTTGTGTCACTAATATTTTGCATGTTCTATTTGTATATGTTCTGTCTTATTCAGAGGCCACCCTGAAGCAGTTCCCAGGCCAGACACTCACTCCAGATTGCTGGGCCAGGCAATAAATGCCAAAGTGACAGAACTGAGGTTCCATAACAAAAACAAAGATTTTCAATAAAATAGAATAAAAGATAACAGAAGTGTTGTGTGTTTCTTCCTCTTTATACTGATACTATGGTTAATTTTAAGTAAACACAAGTGAAATATTTAATGATCAATGCGGAAAATATCAAACCATAGTAGAATATGAACTATATTAGAGAAATATATGTCTGAAATATATAGATCGTGTGATCATGCTTCCTACTGCCATATATTTAAATATATTTAATTATATGCATAAAATATAAGAAAGTGGCCAATATTGAATATTTACTTATATTTTGAAATATATTGATACAAACATGGAAATATATGTATTTCACATAGATGTAAATATATTTATTTAACATAGATGTGCTTATACTGGAATATGTTCAAGCTGCATATATGTGAATATATTATTTTTCTGTATGGGGCAGGAATTTGCTAGGATCTCGAAACCGGATTATGAACATGCTTTGCCATAGAGAAACACACCATAGCGTTGGATTATAAACATGCTTTGCCACAAAAACAGACAAAAACGTGGGGTAAGTCCAGGTATATGAAGTGATTATTTTGCTGTCACTTCGTCTGTTTTATAACCCAGAAGGATGTACTTGGTATCAAATGATAGCTCTGTGTCTCCTCTCTCATCTGACATGCGTGGCATAGCATATCTATCCGATCACGGGTCCGCGAGTAATTCAAACGAGAGTAATTAGTGTGCAGCATTGGCTTGTGTACATGACGTTATTATTTTGCAGTCATATCGTCTGTTTTTATAAGCAAACGAGAGTAATGGGTGCGCAGGTGAACGCAGAGAAGTATAGACTGTTCATATGATGCAATTTGATTTAATTTCATGATTTTTTTTTTTATTTTCATACTTGATCGTACAGCCTGCTAGTCCCTCCATGGGACGTCCCAGGACAGTCGTTTTTGGTTGCCCGTCCCCAATACAGGGAAGCTAACTCTTCGACCGTTTGATCAAGAAAATATATTGGCTATTGCAATCAGATTCATAGCAAATGTAGATGTCCAGGTTGTTCTAACTTTTTGGGGGGGTTATGTCCGCGGTTTTTATCAAGGAGGTCTAGTCACCCTTGGCATTGGGCAACCGTTTGCTCACACGTGGTCGTAGAATGTTAGCATTAGATTTTTTTTAATGGTGGAGTTTGACTATCCTCTTCCGCCAGAAATTCCTAACGACTTCTGTTCCTGTCCCCTCCCGTATAAACTAATATGGTAACACCATACAGCATAATGTCCCTCTGGGGATGAATAAAGTAATCTATCTATCTATCTAGCCTATCTATCTATCTATAACAATAATCTCTCCGATCGTGACCAGACTACATGGCGAACATCACAATCATGCAGCTATTTCACACCTCATTAAGTTTCGTAAACATTCTAAGATAATATTCTATTCTGTTCTGCATATTACATCACAATCGTACAGCTATTTCACCATATAAGGCTCTGTTTCACACCTCATTAAGTTTCGTAAACATTCTAAGATAATCTAGTTGCATATTACATCACAGTCGTAGCCTAGGCTACAGCTATTTCACACCAGAGCCATATAAGGCTCTGTTTCACTTCATTAAGTTTCATAAACATTCTACGATAAAAGCTGCATATTACACCACAATCGTACAGCTATTTCACACCTCATTAAGTTTTGTAAACATTCTAGGATATTCTAGCTGCACTGACCCAATATTCTAGCTGCACTGACCCAGAGCCACGCACAAAGAGTTTGCCATAGGCTAGCTGCTAGCAAATAACCAGTTGTGGAAGAAGACTCGTTCATATTAGTTAACTTAATCATTATCTCAACAGATGAACACTTAATTAATGGTAATGTTATCATCATATATATTACATTACATTTGGCTGACCCATTTTTAGCCATATATATATGCTGACCAGCATATTACAGTTGATTTTCTCTAAGCATAAATAAAGTTGTAAAGAGTTGACGTGATTGCGTGTAGTGCTAGCTATTGTGTTCTGTGGTGATCCCGGAGAATTCCGCTCAAGGAATCATAATCAGTAAAAGGAGGAATCAAAACTGATTTGTAGGCATTTTTCGTTCATGTAAATCATGCTTTTAATCTGGGTATGCGTGCATTAATGTGCAAGAGACCTGACACTGCAATACTGATCATCAAAGTTTACAAATCCCTAATCCCTACCTCTCCAGTGGCATCCCACACAGCACTTTGTAGCTCCTCCTGGGACACCTTTCCCCACCTGCTGTCCACAAGTCCCTTTTCCTTGCAGAATTTTTTTAAATTTGCAACAGAGGCACCTCGAATAACCCCTTCAGCCAGGAGTTTATTGCTTATTTCATCATATGTTTTGCCCTCTTCCTTCAGTTGCCTGATCATGCCTTCATGCTGTTCCAGTGCCATCCTTGAGCCGTTGTGATATAACGTTAGCCTAGTAGCCTTATTCCAACGACCAAACCCTCCAATGTATCAAAATCACAGAGGAGGCGGAGTTGACCAATGAAGGGTATAAATGGAATGTGTCTTCCGAAATTCTTTCTCTTTGTGCTTCTCTTTTTTTAACCATGAATTCAGTAATTCTCCACTTCAGTGCACATTCAGCAACGGTCAGCATTAGACTGTTGGACCTAACGGTGGACAACGTGGCCAGGATATTCCAGGTGCAGTAATGTAAAAGTTATACTATTAATTTGGGGAATGCATATTACGTTAACTTTTTTCATCAGCAATATAAAGATAAACGAACAATTTTGCACTACCAACACATGTAACTGCCTAGGCTAGGCTTAATTAGCCTATAGTTGTAGTCTAGACTAGCCATAGTCTACCCAGTGTTGTAGCCTAACGTTACTTGAAAGGCAGAAGACTTAATTATTAGCTGATTTTTATATTATGAAGAGCCTCCTTAGAACTGTTGTAAACAATGCATGTTAGAGTAATTTTTATTTGGCTGCTTCTACTTTTTAATACTATTATTTTCACTAATTATTATTAGGCTTTAATAACTTTATTATTATTAATATTATTATATGTTAAAAAATATAATAACAACCATAATAATAAGAAGAAGATTCACAATAAGAAGAATAAACAAAATTTTATAAGAATTTACGAAATCTGACTGGTTATGCGTTGAATTATCCTATTTTCCAAACCACCACGTGTGGTAGCCTATGCTATTGCTGCTAGGCTGCATGCAGAAAGCTAATGGATACACGAGGTGGAATTGTAAGCAAGTTATAGTTAGTTCATAATAATATGTATGATATAGTTCTATGATATAGAACTATACCTTTTCTTATTAGGCTAATATTATGCGTATGTTATTATTATTATTATTATTATTATGGTTGTTATTATCTTTTTTTACATATAATAATAATAATAAGAAGAAGAAGATTCACAATAAGAAGAATAAACGAAATTTTACTAAGAATTTACGAAAACTGACTGATTATGCGTTGAATTATTTTATTTTCCAAACCATCACGAGTGGTAGCTGCTATTGCTGCTAGGCTGCATGCAGAAAGCTAATGGCTACATGAGGTGGAATTGTAATAGTAAGTTATAGTTCATAATAATATGTACAATATAGTTCAATAATAACGATAAGAATGCTAAGGGAAAACGGCCGCCGAGGTGTCCTGTAAGGAATTAATGGACGAGAGCGAGGGGCAAAAAACTCCCCGATGCGCAGCTGAGTCCATTTAATGTTGTACAACTGGACACACCTCAAGGCCGTTATCCCGCTTATCACCCGGTTGCCACTGTAAAGCTTATGCCTTGAATTGTAATAGCAACTATATAGTTTTAAAAAGATAATAACCATAATAATAAGAAGAAGATTCACAATAAGAATTATAACATATCGTTTTACGAAAGCTGACTGTGATATGCCTTGAATTGTAAGAGCAACTTATAGTGGATAAATAATGTGTAATAGCAACTTATATGGGTTATTATATTGTCATTTTTGGATTCCCAAGAGTGTTGAAATTCTGGTTCACACCCTGGTCACCTCCCGTGTAGATTATTGCAACTCTCTCCTCTATGGTTTAGCCTACCTGACAAATCCATAAAACTAGTCCAAAACTCTGCTGCCCGCATCATAACACCTGTCCTGCAGCAACTTCATTGGCTCCCTTTCAAATAATTGACTCAGTGACTATGTGTGGATTTTTCAAAGCATAACACAAAAATGCTGAAACGAAAATATGTTTACATGTATCTGACGGTGACAATTAATAACACCGCCTTGGCGCCCTCTCTACATTTCTCATAACAGCTTGTCCCTGACACTATTTATTTAAAAGACCGGGAGAATGGAACTTTAGTCCTCCCATATAATGGGATTTTTACCAACACGGTGGGAGCGGAGTATGATGTGGAGGGAAGGCCCTCCACCGAAGCGGGGCCACAGTTCCGCTTCCCCCCTGGCCGTCTCCCTGCTGCTGGCCCTGCACCGGGACCAAGACCCCCACGCCCCTCCCCATCACCGGCCACCTACACGAGGTCATTTACTTTTAAGTAGCCTATTATAGAGTTCTCAACGGGCCTGAAAATTATAACCCGACCTCACCCGGCCCGTGGCTTTTAAAGCCCGGACCCGATGTAGCCTAATCCGACACATCTACATGAATCTGCCCGAACCCGGCCCGACGTAAAACATAGGCTACTTTTTGACTGTTAAACCCTGACGTTATTTAGGTGAAGATTTATATTTATAGCATGACAATTTAGCCTATAAAAGGTGAATTTCTCCTCTTCTGCATATCATGATGGAAGAACCATGTCACTTTGGATGCGCAGTTATTTTAGCGATAAGTTTTGCAATAGGCCCTACCCTTCGATATACATATCGTTGGAAAGTTTAGTTCATGGCCGTTTATGTGAGCGGAAAAGATTAAGCCCGAGGTCCGACCCGACCCGAGTCATTTCCTTATATTTTCGACCCGAACCCGCGGGTCCCGTCGGGTTTGTCGGGCCGACCCAACCCATTGAGAATTCTAGCCTATTAAGGTTGTGTTTGTCTGTATGTGTTGGTGTGCTATCCCGTCTTTTGTTTTTTTTAATTTTTAATAGGAATGTTGTGGTGGCCACATTAGTGGACGGGGCGTGGGAGGAGGCGAGCCTCACTGTCCGCTTCAGTGCGGACCAGGCGACGGTGCAGGGCATCCAGGACCTGGTCAGGGCGGCGCTGGATGCAAGGAGCGTCGTCCTGGCCGACGGCCAGGGGAGAAGGCTTATCCCCTCCGCCGGCACTGAAGGTATATATCAATACCGAGCTTCTTTAGTTAATTTGACCAGTGCTTGAATTATCTTTTTGTCTTTAAGGGGGTCTCTCTATCTCATTGCTCGCGCATTGCCTAAAGGCGATACAAAATAGCCAATAGGTGCGAGTGGCGCATTGCAACCCTGGGTGTTCAGTCGTCTCGTGTGTTGAACCGTGGAAATAAATAGACGAACAATTTTGGAATTTGCACTGAAATGTTGTCGGGTATCCATTGACTATCCCGCCATCAGAGATTGCTAACAGGTGTTTCAAAATATCTGTGAACTTTCCGGAGCTCTGAATGGCATAGGCTAGGCTAGATCAGTTGACACAATCAGAAGGCGGCATTATATGGGCTTATAATGTATGGCTTTGTCAATGAACATAGAAGAGGCTAAGAGCAAGTTAGGATTAAATTACAATGACGGACACCTTCAGATATGAGAGACCCCCTCAGATTTTTGACTTCCCTCTGGCTCCTATAATTCGAGCACTGAATTTGACGTAATTTGTTTATTTAAATGTTTATTTAAAAATTATTATTTTAATTAAAATGTTCTGTCTGTTCCCATTAGGGTTGGAGTATTGGCGGAGGGGCTCAAGGAAGGTGGTGGCCTACAGGGGGGAGGACTTCCCTAACAAACGTTCCGGACGCCGGTAAGGACACTCTAAAAAAAAGGCCTATAAGTCCGACGTGATACGCTCGAACCAGCAAGCATACCCGCTAAGGACACTCTAAAAAAAAAAGACTATAAAAAGGTATATAGGCAAAAAGATATAAAAAGGCCTATAGGCAAAGTCCGACGTGATACGCTCGAACCAGCAAGCATACCCGCTCAGTGATGAAAATTGAGCCATTAATGGTGTAATACCCAGCGCAGCCTCTTACCTCTTAAAACAATGAGACACCCTAAAGCACACATTGAGCAACATTGAGATTGTATTGCAGCCTGCTTAAATTTTACGTTTTAAGTTTTAACAATGTGTGATGGATATCAATCTCAACCAAAAGAAAGACCATTCACCTTATGCTGTTGGTTAAGGTCAACCACCGAGATGGTTCGTGCTGAGGTGGCAAGGGTACAGCAGGAAAGGTAGCTCACCAGGGCGCAAGTTACGGCACTAAAGGGCACATTCATGTGTGTTATTTGTAGAGGTAAGTAAAAACAAAAGCCACATGTTTTCAATCGACAATTAAAGCAAACACAGATATTTTTGCAATGACATCAAAATCAAAGTAAAAGTGTGTATACTGTTGTCAATCAGACCATGCAACACAATTACACAGAGATCGAATGCGATTCCCCCTAATCCAAACTTTACAAGTTAGATTTATAACACACAACATATAAAACAATAGTGCAAAAGACAACATCAATAAGCATTGTATTCTCCTTTCGTTTTTGTGCCATTCCAGGTGAGATGGACGTGCCCGTTTTGGGCCTGTGCTGCCGCTCCCTGGTGGGGTGCCGGGCCTGCGCGGCACAGTGGCAGCACAGGCAGGGGGGGGCAACTGCCCAAGATGCAGAGGTGAATTCACCTCAGTGGATGTTGCTGGGCTTGGGGAGGGGATAGCAGTGATTAAAGATTTGTAATTATAACATCAAAGTCTGTTTTTATTTATGAATGAAATGCAGTCTGACGTCACGAACGCACCTTTGCCAGAGTGTTAAGAAGGATATTAGGGAGAACCTCACAATCGTTAACACTTTTTTATTTTCTAATTTCAAACTCAATTTACACAAAGACGATAGACTTGCTGTGCAATTTGACCAGAACAGAGTGATACATGTGTTCTCCATTAAAGTTGAAACAGAATTTAATAATTAAATTATTTTTTTTACTTAACAGCAACATTTAGCCTACCATTTAGCCTACCTTACAACCTTGACACAGCCATAAAAAGTGTGGTAACGTTACAGTTGTAACAAATATCTAGCCCCAGAGGTCAGCTCCACGCCTGAAATTAAACTTTAGGGGGTGAAGATTATATGGTGAAACTTTCATGCTTTAGTCATAAAATGCACAATTGTTTTGCCTAACTATAGCAGCAGTAGGCCTATATACCCTGCTAACCAGTTGCACCACTGGAAATTTTGTATCTAGGTCCTACAATAGCCTACACACAGAAAAAAAGGTTCTTAACTGGTTCTTCAAAAAGGCTCTATGGTTCTCAGAAGAACCACCACTCAAGAACCATTTTCTGCAGTGGATGGTTCTGCATGCTTTAGTATATGAAATGGTTCTTGAAGCATTCCACACACAGCATCCCCCACCCCTTTTCAACATCAGCCACAGTGACTTCAACCGTCACTTTTCTGTCTGGCATCTGACTGCATGTGTAAGCTGTACAAACTCTGCCTGCCATCATCATATCCAAGGTATTGGAATTACAGTACTTTTGTGTGCCAGTTGAAGGAATTTACTAAAATATAGCTTTTTTTTTTTTTTTTTTTCCCACAAAGCCGATAGTCATGTTAGGATAAGAAGCTAGCTAGCAATTAGCTAGCGAGCTAACACAATTTTAGCTATTCACCCCTTGCAAGTGACGTCACGTTTTGTTCGCGCCACAGCAAAATAGCCTAGTGGACAGCAAGAACACGAATCAAATCAATGGGTTGTAATGGGACATATAGCAAAGCTAGGAGATTATAGTGAGATTTAACCGTAGTAATGCCCTTCCACGACTGTTGGCTTATTGTTTGGAATACAACAACATCCCATGTTCTTGCATAGATATATTTTGGTTTGTTTTCTTTGTGTTTTGGGAGTATTTCAACCACAATTGCATGCTTATCTCCTCAGTGTATGAAGCACAGCAGCGGTTGCTATAGCAACCATAGACTCTGAACAGGACGGCAGATAGCACTTAGGCAAAGTCTTTGGCAAGATCTGAATGTAAACAGATAATACCGTTCAAGTTTTTTTTTAATTTCCTATTTCTTTCAATTCTTTAACTTAAGACATGTAAGAAGTAAGTTTATTCGCTGGGCAACGTACAAACTGACGAGTTACATTAGCCCTAGCACTATAAGCTACGATAAACGTTAGCTAGAATAGCTTCTAAGTGTGGCAGCTAGTTATTATTTCATGTTCTGATATGACATTCTTAACGTTTTGACTATGTTACAACTGATAAAAGCAAGACAAATAAAGTAACCAAATCGCTTTGCAATATTTTAGTCCAGAAATACTTATGGGTGTTCATTTACCATAATGTTAATTACAGTAGCCTAACGTAACGTTATCTCCCCTTGCTGTTACCAAGTTTTAATAACTTTACATTTGCGATCATGACCCATTTCATCTAACAACACCACTGGCATCTTCTTTGACTATCAGACCCCAAACAGCAATACATTGAACTACAAAGATGTTATAGTAATGGTGTTCATCAGTTCATCATAATCTTTATGACATAATGTAATTTGCCGTCCATCTCCCATCTTTTTGCCGTCCAGCATGGAGCCGTCACGTGTCTGCAAGGGGTGAATAACCTTTCAGTAACTAACCTTACCATTATGTGGAATATCTGGAATGGTAGTTCTAGTTAATATCATATCAAGCAATAATTCGCTCTGGGATGTCGTTATGAATATAGAGTTTTAACGTTAGTTGAATGAAATATCAGGTGCAAATAAGTTAGCTAACAGCTCTACATTTGCTATAGTGGCTGTTATCATGCACGTTAATTAATAACGTTAGCTGCTACCTTGCAAACATCTATGGGACATTCTAGGTAACACAAATTAATGAAGTAATATGTAAGTTATGCAGTTTAGTTTACAATATCATGCGGATAAGTAAAGGGAAGGGTAGTGTTAGGCTACAGTAACGTTACATGTTCTTCATTTCATAGCCCCTATTTGCCCCTTGTTTGAAGTATACACACCCACACACTCGCATATAACATTATAATATGTGAGCATGTATTTGTGTCTGTAACTCTGTTTAGTTTATAAATCCCCTCTTTGCATGCGTCTGTTTGTTGTTATTTGTCTTGTCTCTGTTCATGTGATGTCTGCGTCTGTTTTCCTTGTGCTTGTGCAACACTGGTTCGGTGGATCCATCATTGAGGCTGGTTTGGGCGGCTCCAGTCTCTCCCCGTTTGGTCCTGCTGTTCCGAACGTTGTTATGATTGTATAGTGGGCTCCATCAACTGTCCAGGTCAAAGTCGGTCTGTCCCGATGGTACTACCTGCTACTTGATGATGCCTGGTACTAGCCACCTCTGCTGCCTTCAACGTGGTGTAAGTGTTTGTGTTTTGAATGTATTGTATTGTATTTTTTGTTACATGGTGAGGGCTATGGGGTATGTTGTTGTTGTGCTCTAATTTGTTTGACATATGGGCTATGTAATGCATTAATAAATCATGATTATTGCACCTACTTAATGAATTTTTCAATTTAGCTAGCCATGTTTACCATTGTGTTGGTGGTAATGTGAGTGTGCTCTGAATATCTGCCAAACTGGTTACAATTTAGTTTGATCCTATGTTTTATTGACAGAGTCCTCACAAATAAATTGATATCAAGAATTAACATAGATGGTGATGGTGGCAAGGGTGCCCTCAAAAGGTAATTACAATTTATTTTGTACACCTGATTAACTTACATTATTTATTCTTTTTAATGCAATGATTGCAATAACAAATTGCATAACAAAATGTATGGCAATTGCTGTTTTATTTTTTTAGGTGCCATCCAGCAGCCCCAGCCTGGAGCCAGAGGCTAGTACTGCATGTCAGATGGGGGATGATCTATGTTAGGCATCAGAAAGGTGGTGTAAGCAAGAAGGCAAGTGCTATATGATGATGATATCACACACATACTACTGCTCTGAAGTCACTTTTAAATGTCCTCTTTATCAAAAGAAAAGCTCCGGACATTTTTAAAGGTGCTTACCATATATGTGTGTGTTATATTCAACCATTTACTCTGTCTGTGTGCGGGTTATTCATAGAAGTGTATGAGTGGACAGAAATTGGGTTGATGAAAGATGTTAAGCATCAGTGGCATTTGTTTGTTTGTTGAGATAGAAGAGGCCCTGGGTTGGCGTCGTCATCTCCTTCTGGGGGGTTGCCGCCTTCTTGTATGTGAGGTCCTTGTATACAATGTTTTGCTGAAACAGGTGATGCGCTCATTTCGATTCCTGTCATACCATACTTGGAGATGTAATCTGTAGGATTGTTCTATAAGATGTGTGCCTTTTGTGCGGAGGTCTCCGGATTCCGTGAATAAAGCTCTCTGAGATTTCTGACTCTACTCCCAGCTGGCTAAAACTTAATTTCTCAAAATCTCTAGACAAATTTCTGTTCCTACATGGTGTATACATCTGCATTACTTCTAACTATTGCACCTGACTTCTAGGCTGCTAGTGTGGGTTTGCTTTTTTTCGTCACACAAGCTGAGTACTTTGCATTAAAGGTGCAATTTGTTATGTGTCATGGTCCTGGTTGGGCCAGGCTGTATTTGTTGCTGTTTTTGGAGCCTGGGCTGCCCACAGAGACCGCGTTTTTTTTTACTGTGTATTCAGGGGATAGTCAGCTAGCGGATGGTGAGGTGATGCTTGCTGTATGGGACAATTTTTTTTTAGCTTAGAAACGGCAACATTGCTCAGAGCACCTATAATTATTTTCAGGCACAGGGTCAATTGTAATATATGCTTTCTTTCTCTTTTACAGACACTAGACTTTTACTGTCGAAGGTACCATCAGAGCACCTCTCCCTACCCTGCAGGACATCTATACCAGAAGAGTACGGACAAGGGCCCAAACTATTTTAAAGGACATTTCATTCCCTGGCCATGGACTGTTTTAACCACTGAGGTCAAGCAGACGTCTCTGTTCCCACATGGCTAAAACAGACTGAGGAGGAGTTTCTTTCCTCATAATCCAGTACCTGGCCTGTAGACATGTTCGCAATTTGGTGTTGGGGGAATTTATCACTTGAACTGAGTTAGTGGGTCCGTAGACATGAAAAATTACCGAGGTGCTTGTCTGCCACTGTGCCACGAATTGCGCAATGGTCAAATCCAATATGGCCACCATCGGCTATGATGAAAATTCAACTTTTTTGTTTCTGAATGTATATACACATGTAATACCTCCATTTACACTTATTATGGTATATGGAATTCATTTCTGATATTGTTATGACCATATTGGGTGATACATGATACATGATTTCATAGCAGGCCAAATATAAAATAAATTTTATATATAGCCTAGATATCTGTTTTTATTAGATGATCAGATGATTTACAGTTATATGTAATATGTAATGTTTCATGTTTGTGTAATGTTTCATACAGTGATGCAGGTCTACTGCAGTGAATAGGCTAAATACAACTTTGATAATTTTTATAGCCTACTACTGTATAGTTAACTTTGGCCTTGGTGCCCCCCACCAAATATGCCCAGCTGAAGGCCAAGTGGCCTTGCCCCCAGAATGGTGAAATTCCAAGCCTGTACACAACATATTAGATCTCACCTCCACAATTTCCTCATCATAATCTACAACTAGTCTACTAAACCCTATTTGTACTCACCTTCTTAAGACTGGTCTCCCCTTCCTGGATAATGTTTTGCTCTAGATTATAAATAATTCTATCAGGGCATGTACCGCAGTCATTTAAGACATCTGTTATTAAGCCCTTCCCCCATCCTAGCATCTTTACACTGGCTACCTGTTAAAAGTCATTGACTTCAAAATATTACTTAGAGTTCTTGGTTGGTTGCCTGCATTGAAAGAGGACACCTCATGAAGACGCTCTTTTGTCTGCTTCTGACAGAAGAAGCACTTCTATGCTGCCAGCAGCTGCTGCTGAACAACTGCAAAGTCCCTCTAGATGGACTTGATGCAGTTGCAGGTGTTGCTGCAGGTTCAGAAGATGGTCTACCACGTCTTTTCTGAAGACACTGAGTCCTGCCTGCTTCACATGATTTCTAGTAGGGAATCTTGCATGCTGCAGATGCTCACTGTTACAGGTGGATTTGTAGCAGTTCCTGTGCCAAACTGCTTTGTTCTGTTGTAAAATAATTGCACTGTAACAATGTAATCGTTGGCTGATCCGTGATCCCCATCTCCATACTCTCTCATGGACAAAAACAAGAAATTTGGCATATGTCTCTAGTGATGGGTCATTCACCAGTCCACACATATCTGCCACTGGATACATAGCCCAAAATCTGTTGGCAGAGTCTGATTGTGTTCTGTGCCCATAGCCAAATCGGAGGTTGACTGTCCGGCGGATCTGGCGGCTTGAGGGCGTGTCCGCCACAGACACCTTTGCTGTGTGGGTTGCGTTCTCAGCGCGCGCCGCGTCTCCAACGGCATCTCTCTCCAACGTATATAATCTATGGTTTAAACATTAGCTATCCTAAGATAAATTGTCCGGACATTACAAAACCCCATTAAGAAAGACAACAAACAGTATACAATTAATTCATAACAGTAGGCCTATACAATTAATTCATAACAGCAAATTGAATACTCTTGACGTTACTTAGTAGCCTAGGCTATAGTTTATAATTAAGATTAACAACGTTAGGCTAATATCTTACGGGACTCAATACAGTTAGAGAACAGTGTATCTACATATGTTACATAGTGCTGGGCGGTATGACCAAAAATGTATATCACGGTATTTTTCAAAATTCTTACGGTTTCACGGTATATGACGGTATTTTTTTTCCATGCATAATCAGATGTTCACAGCATTTTCTACAAGTTGGGAGAGGAATTGCTGCAGTACATTGAGTAAGGATGGTCTATTTTACTGTCATGATGTAGAATAACTCCACACTGACAGTTTTGCATGGCCCCAGAAAATGATGCTGTTTACAAAGAGCCACTCATGATTCTAATGAAGAATCTAATCAGAATGCAAAGACAATTGCAGTCAAAATACAGAACTTTTACTGTGCAAATTTCACAAACATTTTGTATAAAACCAATACAAAAAGTAGTGCAATTTGCAATAATTATACTTTTCTGAAAATTATACAATTTAAAATAAAACCTCTCTGCTAATATGCTTAGGCCTGTCGTGGAAAAATTCACTAACTTTTAACTCTAACTTAGCACTCTGAACAAAAACCAGCGGAGAACGGTCTGAGATGAGAAGTGGCCGCTCGTGGCCTTTTATTCACAAGTCCTGCTGGGTACAGCTCTGAAAAAAAATGCACAGAGACTAAGTGTCGCCAGGCAGGAGTTGTGAATGATGGATGTCCTCTGCAGCGGAGACTCCATGACCCAGGCCTTGGGGAGAAGGTGCGCACGTTCTGAGGATTTTCCTCTTGGGGAAAGTTTTTGTATGTTATCAAAACACCTCCTTTTTTCGTATGGCCAACCCTGGCCGGGTGTCTGCCCCCTATGTAAATGGCAGACCCCCTTGTAGCCAATCAGTATACACTCAATAAATTATATTGGTGGATGAGCTCACCAAGCTGCCACAAAAATTATTAAATAATCCCCAGTAGGCCTGTGTCACGTTCGCGCACATGCATGACATCCTCCCCCAGCTTCTGCCTGGCCACCTGGCTGCACATGAACTCTTCATGAACTTTACTACATATATCTCTCGGCTGCTGCCTGGCAACACATGACATCTTCAAAAAAAAATCTGCCACAGGCCCTACTCTTTCAAATAGGCCTATCAGAAACATGCCTTATTGTTATTGTGTGGTTTACATGACGTTAGTGGTAGGCTAACGTTAACTTCATGTGGATGTGGATGTCTTGTTAGCCTGCCATGAGCTTCGGTTCGGTTCGCTAGGCAAAACATTAACAAAAAAGTTCGTTTTGGTTCGCTGATGACAGTCAAGATCATTTCTAACTAGCCAGCTAGTATTGCTCAGTGCATGTCTATAACATGCTTTACTTGCTACCTGGATAATTTCAGCGAATATTCTTAAGGTGAGATGAATGATAAGAACATTAAACTTCACTATGTTCAGTGGTTTGCTAACTAACATCACCTACTAGCCAGCTAGTTACAGCTGTTAAACAATCTCAATAGAATTTTTGTGACGGTAAATCCCTTTCAATGCAGTATCCCTTAACGTTTTTTCTTAACTAAAGAAACAATTTAAGGTATTCTGTGCAACACCCTTAAATAAACCCCCTACCTAAGGAGAAATTAAGCCTTAAGGGTCATACTTCAGGGGAAAAACTTGAAAAAAAAGGTGTTTTGTGTTTACCCTCACTATGCCTCGCATTGGCGCCATCCTGATGCATGGACTGGTGCATGGTCTGCTCTTCGACCACCATATTCAGTGTGCTGTGAATTATTACACAAAATGTTCATTAAATGTACGAAGAAGTATTTCTAGGTTAATGATTGATGATATGACTCGTACAGTATGAAGGCTACAGTACCCTAGCTAATGTTAACTAGTATTACCAACCTCCCTGCAAAACTCACCACACAACTTTGTATGTCTTGTTCTTCATGCTGGTCCTTACAAAACTCACAAGCTAACCCTCGGACACACAACAGTCAATAATGTGACCCGATTTAAAGTGGTTTTCACCCCTTTGGACACTCTTGATTTCGTCCTTGAAACAGTGAAATATTTACGGGGGCATGGACGGTTTGCTAACCATTTTACTGCAGTGTCTAGCTGCTAGTCGGTGGTAGCATCCAGCTTGCATGTGCTATCAGCTAGCTAGCTAGTTCAAAAGTGTAAGTACTTAATGAGGATATACAGGGCTTTTTATGCCTCGACTAAGTTGATGTTTCCTATAAACAACAATTCATGTTCATAGAAACAACAAGGTCACTAAAACATTATATTTCATACCTGTGTTGCAGCATGTAGGCTAATGCTAGCAGCATTATAATGACATTCTAATGTCTGAAAGGCTAATGATTAGCCTATCGGCTACCTGAAAAGTGAAGTGTTTAAACTAGCATTTACAGTGTTCTATTTGATGGTGTATTGGCCCTGACCAAGTTTGTGTGATATATAAACCACAATCCTTGTTGATACAAGAAGCAATGTTCGTCTAGTTTTTATTCACATTAAGATTTTCGCCATAGGCAGTAAAAGACTCCGCCATCTTTGTCAATAATTTTCGCTGATAAAGTTTTAAACTATGATCATAACGGCCTTTACACCAATCAGAGGCATCACTGTGGGATTGTGGGTAATGAAGTACTTATCCAAGACATTGCGATTAAAACACATTTATTTCAAAACAAGGTTAATGCCCCTTGAATTTTTGCCCTCTATATGACCATATACAATCGCTTTGTACAGCCGTAGCTGGTTTTGAGTCTACCATGTGCAGTTAAGTTTTTATGGCTTATACCCGAATTGTCAATGGAGAAATTGCATTGAATTCTTACTTCCGGAAACTCCTGTGGGCGGGACTGTGATGCTCTATGCGTCACTAATACATGTCAGGGAGGGAAACCATACGCGGGCTATTCATGACACAAAACAAGCTAGACAGCTAGCATGGCAAACGGCACATATATCACTTCTAAATTAAACATATGAAACGAATAACATCTAATTTCTATATCATTACTTGTCACTTACGCTAATAAGGTTATAGGAATTTGTTTTTAACACCAGCTCACCTGTAGAAACATACAAAATACACCCTCTGGGCTATTCACACCCTGTTACATAACAACAAAAACATGTTGCTTGCGTGCCCAAAAAACATGGCCGACATTCGTTTTTTCGTCAGCAGAAAGTGAAGAATTCTGAATGGTTTCAGCACTAATATCTGTTCAAATTAAAGTTGAGATGGAAAAGTTGTGTTTTATTTTCATAATCTTTGTTCAGTGAACACATACAACCGTCAGTTTGTTAGCTAACAGAAATTTCATGAATATGACGTTCAGACCTCAACTTGCCAAAGCAGATAGTGCAGTGGTGACAGGCAAGGGCTGGCACGCGGGAGACCGGGGTTCGATTCCCGTGTGATGCGTTTTGGCGGAGTGAGTGTGCATGTGTACCAACGTCTCTGGAGAGAAGGCGCGCAATTTGAATAAGAAATCGGTTCCCAAACGGAAGTTTTGATTGCAGCAATTAGCTAGTTCATGCACCAGGGTATAAATAGCATGCAGTACTATAAACACCTGGGTACGAATAGCATCCACTTCTAACATCGATGCAAACAGCATACCTTATTCAGAGTGATTACACAGCTGATCTATTCACACTCTGTTAATATGTAACAACAAAAAACATGTTGCTTGTTTTAAAAAAAAAATATTATTACATTGTGTGATCAATATGCCAGATTAAATGCACAAATAGCATACACTGATATTTGTACCAGACAAGGTACTAATAGAACACATTGCTGTGTGCACCGGGGTACGAATAGCATATGTTGTGAAATGGGTTTCCCCCTTGAGTCATTTTGACTGACAGGTTATTGATTTGGGGGCGTGTCCTGGATTGGTATTTAAGGAAGTGGCTCTCGACTGACAGGTAAGTCGTTCAGTCAGTGAAAGGACTTCCTGGTTAGTAGCGTAGGATACCGGTAGCTTTGTGTGCGTGTAGGTGAAACCGCTGGCTCAACAGGTAAGCACTGCTTGTTTTTCCATTGTTTTAAATGACTCTTTGAGGTGGAATCTTAGCTGTTTGTTCGGTCGTGTGTTTTAGTGCGGTTGGTGTTTGCTTTGGAAACTCTCATGCATTACGTCCAGTGGACCGCAACGCGAGAAACTTGTTGGTGTCAGGTAGGCTATCATGCTCAACATACTATTACGGCCTCTCTGCTTCGTCACATATCTAACGTTGTTGTCTGCTTTAGTTTGCTATCAGCAGTAGAGTGGTGAGTGCGTTGTCTCCTCGTACCTGAAAGTGGAGCATAGGATCGCCAGCTTTGAGGTATGTATGTTAAAGCAACGCTGTGCAGTCTATTTTTAGAACAAGCTGCTAATCGTAATTTTAGCTTTTGTGGTGCTTTACAGATTGGCCTATATGCTGGCTATACTCATCGGCTGTTCCCACATCCTAAGAGACTGCTGCTTTGTCTCCTTTTAGTGTTTGTCTTGTCATTATTACTTTAGTAATGTCATGTCCAATTATTAGGATATTTGTTTAGTCTGTGATCTTTCTAGCCACTGGCTCTGGCTGGTGCTAGGACTTTTGTTCTGTTTGTTCCAATGCATGCTTGGGCTACGCAGTGCTGTGTCGCCGTGTCGTGTGTGTGTGTGCGCTCGCATGGGTGTGTGTGCATGCTTGGGCTACGCAGTGCTGTGTCGCCGTGTCGTGTGTGTGTGTGCGCTCGCATGGGTGTGTGTGCATGCTTGGGCTATGCAGTGCTGTGTCGCCATGTCGTGTGTGTGCGCGCGCATGGGTGTGTGTGCATGCTTGGGCTATGCAGTGCTGTGTCGCCGTTTCCCTGGCCTAACCTGCACGCGCTTCTTTGTACTTTTATTTGTTGGTTGTGGGATAAACCCCGTTCTGCCTGTGTTGCTACTCTGCTTGCTGTGTGTGTGTGTGTGTGTGTGTGTGTGTGGTGTGTGTGTGTGTGTGTGTGCGCGCGCTCGCATGGGTGTGTGTGCATGCTGGTTTACAATCCCAATGCTGTGACCAGGATTGCTGCTCTTCCCCAGCTTGGGATAACCCTCAGTCTGTCTGTGTTGCTACCCTGCTTGCTGTGCATGTGCATGTTTGTGTGTATGTGCGTGGGGGTGTATGCCTGCCGGTCTACAATCCCAATGCTGTGACCAGGGTTGCTGTCCCATTTGACCATTGATCCATGCTGAGCTGGAGCACCAAACCTGCTGCTTAAAGGGGTGATAGAATGATTATATAGGGTATTTGGTGCTGGTCCTTAAGGTCTCTGAATAGGGTGTGTAACATTGGTTGGGCTGAAAATGGCATATGTGCTGTTCTATGCGCCCTAATGCAAGCCTGGTTAAAAGCCCTAGAATGAAACGAGAGGTTTTCTCCCTTTTATGGTATGCTCATGAATATTTAGATGAGCTGTGCGCTGATTGGTTGGTTTACAACGAGCGAAGCTGCGGAGCAAACGCGTCATGGCCACAAGCACTCACTCACTGAAACATCGAAATTGTTGATATGGACACATTAGGTGTTGAACCATATATGTATGAGCCAGAATCAGAGGAAGAATCTGATGTAGAGGAGCAACCAGTCGCCCATAGATTACAAATGACTACTTCAGAATGGTAAGTTTTTTCATTTATCATTTACACGTAGCACTACATGTTAGCTGTAATACTAATGTAATAGCCTACTCACACTTCAGTGTCCTAGCCTAAGCATAACGTTGTATTAGTCTTATGTTAACTTTGTAAGCAGCATAACAGTTATTCATTTGCACACAAACAAATGTTTTACAACTTGTAACGTTACCCTCGTGCATTTTCTGTCAAGACGTCCAGTTAGCGAGAAAGTCCGTATAGCCAATATGTAGCGTGCAGATAGCTATAATGAAATGAGTGCTGCTCGCAAGGAAAGTAGCCTATACTCTCGTTTTAGTCAGTATATTGTTACCGTTCTCTCCTGCTGAATGGGTTATCTGATTAGGAGTTACCTACATTATTTGCCACGTAACGTTAGTAGTAATATGTGATCTTACAACAGGACGTCCAGTTAGCTGGGCAAGAGACTATTTCCGTAGTACCAGTTCAGTATGTTATGGCCGTAATGAAATGAGTAGCCTACTGCTCACTCGCTTCAACAAAAATATTACCACTGTCATGTCACGAGAGGTAATATTTTTGTTGACGCGAGCAGTAGGCTACTCATTTCACAAACACCATAACCTACGAACTGCCACTACAGAAATAGTAGGCTCTTGCCTAACTAACTGGACATCGTCCTGTTGTATATATTATTACATGTAACGAAGATAATAATCTCATAACCAGATGACCTAATCAGCAGTAGGCTAACTTCTATCCTGCTGATTATATCATCTGATTATAAGATTATTACCCTCGTTCCATGTAGTGATATGTGAACTTACAATTACATCCATCTCCCCTTGCCAGGTGTACGTGTGGAAACTGTGACCGCATGCCCCAGGAGAGAGAAAATATATGTTGCCGGGAAGTACCCCAGGTAACTAAAACTGGAGATATTTACTCAAGCTAATTTGTGCTTTCTGCTCATTCAAAATGACAAAATAACAGCATGGTCTTTATATTTGTTTTTACAGGTCATGAGAAGAATGACCCAGGTTCCGGAGGAGATAACCTGTATGATTGACCATCCTGGCCTTGAACCGGTGTGCCTCAACATATATTCTTTACAAAATGCAATGAACATCTACAGAGCTGACCATGGGCAGTTGAGAATAAGAGGGATGGAAAGGTGAGGAGAATCTGATACAAGTGTTACCAGCTATATAATATAAATCAAATGTTTTAGCCAATATGCATTCATTATTAGTTCAGCAGGTCACGAAAACACAGTTTGATGCAAACAGTAAAATGACAAACTTTATTTTGTTTCAACACAATCATACAGTGCTATACTCAAAAATATAAAATATTCAAAAAATAAATAGTAAAAAAGTTTGCCTTTCCACTCTGATTTCTCTGAAGGCAATGCAGACACTTGGCCTACAGATCTTTCGTGAGCTGGTGCTGGGGTTTCCTTGGACGAAGTGTTGTGATCCCCTCTTGTGTGGTGCTGCGCATACGGAGGGAGTTTCCGGAAACATCAGGGCAGTATGTCGGGTTCAGACCCCCCCCTCGACTGAACCGTGACACATACTCAGCGACAGCATCCTCCCTGGAAGGTCTGGGAAGCTGAGCACACAAGTCTTGGGGCACAGGAATCTGCTGGACGGCATCCACATAACGAAGGGAGTCATGGACGATCTCTTCGAACGCCAGTCTTATCAGGTTAAAGACATAGCCTGTTGTGTGTGAATTAATAAGTTATTGTTAGTGTCTATACCGTTGCACATTTGTTGCACAATCGTTTGTATAAAAAAATATATACATTTTAAACTTACAAATCGTTGGCTCTGTCTTCACTTTTTTGACCGTGTAACCTCCCCTTTTGGCCTTTGGAAACACAAGCCTGTACGTTAGTTTCCCCTTGGCTGTCTTCCGTTGTGGGCGCTGAGCATTCTCATTGAAATGCATAGCTGCAAGGTACAACCTAAATGAAACAGCAGAAATGTTGTAACAATTGTCACTTGTCACTTTTGTAAGCACACACCAAGCAAAATACTACTATTAACTCACAGCAAAAGCATTGGCTAAACCTGTAGGCTGTGCCAAAGCTGTACTCTAACCGGTGTTGTTACAAGTGCCTTTCAGTTAGTGCAGCCTAAAACTAATGATTTGCATTTTGATGGCTGGCAATTAGGCCTGATCTCACACTTTCACTAAACAAAACCCATTTCTGTACACAATGTCTTCTGAAGGCATCATACGTGTGTGTTCTCAGCTGCATTGCATCAAATATCTATAAAATAATTAAAAGTAGATCAGTTGTGAAGTCATCAGTGAAAGACAAACACTTCCTGCAGGGGACAATGAGCACAATGATATCTTTGAAAATGAAGCTCCACAAAAGTAAATGGCAGCAGACAGCTGAAGGTTGCTCACAGGGGTGCTCCCAATAACTGGCTGACTCTTCCACTGTCGGAAGAACTTGCAGTGAGGGCATAGTTGGTCGATCGCTAGGAAGGACCCTCTTCTGCGTGGCAGGAATGTACAGGTTCTTGTGCACACAGGGCAGATCTCGAACAGGCTGAAGAGGCATTGCGCAAAAACAATGTATTTTGCATCGCCATATGAAGTCACTGGGGATGTACTACAAAAGATAATAAAGAAAAAACAACATTGTCCATCTCAGTCAAAAATCTGTCAAAAAACAATTGTACTGTCTGACAACAGTCACAATGCATATAAATAGCACTGCTGCATTGTGAGAGTTGTAACTTTACTTACAAAAGCTGAGATGATTCTGTCTCCATTGTAGCAGACTGTGCAGGATCGTATGTGGAATCTTGAGGATCAGTGCATGCAGAGGAAACATCTTCCACCTCCTCCTCAAATTCAAGGCGAGGTCTCTTTGCTGGCCTCTGACCCTTCAAAGGAGTTGAAGAGAATGGCCCAGAGACTGAAGGAGCCGTTGTGCCTACTGCCACACTTTGGCATTGCGGCGTTGCCTGTATGCCTTCAAAGGGGGAGGGGGAGACTATTTAGTGGGGTGTCATATGGATTGCTCGGTGCCGAAGGACAATGTACTGCTGTGATACAACATACAATTTACTAATCAGTCATATCTTTTGTATATAGACCCATTCATACTGGTTGAACAAATAACTTTCACCAGCCTTCCCCACAAAAGTAAATGCAGGTCATTCAGTGAGATGAATAGTATGAATAGGTCTATTCATACTATGAATACTTCTTTAATTTGTTGTGAATGGCTCACTAATGTACTCAGTCATCAAGGTAAGTAATTGGGCAACACTGCTCTACTAAATGCTACCCAGTAATAATGCTACACATGTTTGGAACACACAAACACCATAACACGTCTGATAATATTCATGATAACATAAGAATAATTAGAACGTTTACCTTTGCTTCGTTGGTGAGGTCTCAATGTAGTAAAAGAAAGCTGCGTCCCGCGAGATGCCACACAAGGAGGATCTGTTTGGCATGCTGCAACTTTTGTTCGTGGTTGTTCTTGTTGTTCTTGTGATGTGCTCTGAAATCATTTTACACGATAATATTTCTAAAAGTGGTAACAGGATCGACTTAGGTGGGTAACATTACAGCTTAGTGCTAGCTTCTAGCAACCAAACTATCGTGATTCTACTCGGCTTTAGCTATCTTGCTGGAATAGAATAACAAAATAACCTGACGAAGACCTGGACAAACGTGCATCATAAAGTGTAGATTTACATGTCAACATGTTATTTATTCGAATGAAATACAGTCAGGGAAATGAAATAATGTTACCCCCATTGCTAACAAACTGAATCGTAACACATTCTACGTGTACATGTATGTTGCTATACACGATATGCTAGCATTGCTATCAACTGCTTAGCGACAAAATAATACTTACAGCTTGCGGTTGTGATGACCTTACGGTCGGAACAGCCCCTCGTTTCAGTAAAAGAAGTTTGGCAAATCCTGCTTTAAACCGTCCAAGATTTTGAAAGCTGTCTTCGGTAAAATGTTTAGAGCAAATGAACAGCTGAGCATCGAACTTTGCAGGGATCTTCTGATAGACAAACATTATCCATGCCTGCCGAGTCTTCGGATCCTTGGGAAGACTGTGACAAACTTCCCCTTTCTCCGTGCAGCCTGGAACACTGCATTTACCTCTCTGGCTCATTTTCGATAGAGAAACTGCCTGCTTTGTAATTCTTGTAGAAGTAAACCCAACAGTAGGCTAGCTAAACTAGTGTCTGACATCTTCACGATCTCCATTCATGTTCTTGGGCCAGCGAACCAGTGGGCTGGTCTGTATGTAAATTTTGGGGCGTGACAAATGTACAGGCCAGAGCCAAATAAGGCACCACTTCAGAGTTTGCGTAAACTCTGAGCTTCTTTTGGATTCGCCCGTTTTATGGCGGGAGTTTCGAATTGTGAGATTTGCACAGAAAGGAGGCGTGGATGGGGTTTTGAACTTCTCTGTATCTCCATTTCACCCACTGAACTATCGTTATTCATCTATGACAAGGTAAACTCGGTTTTGCATTCTATGACCCCTTTAAGATAAGTAGCCATTTGGATATTTCAATGTGGTAATATGGTGGCAGCATGGAGGGGAGTGTCTCCAGGACGCTGGTTTCACTGTTAAGCCTTCATGAGGTGTCGTGGGCCTAACTTAACGAAACATCGGTGAATGAGGGTGCCCACTTGATAACCCCAATGACATGCCGCATACTATATAGGCTACTGCTGTTGGATGGGCCATTTGTATTGTGCTTGTGACCATTTGTTGGCGGATTTGTGGGTAGTGTGCTTTTTAAAGTTAAACTTGAGCAGGGGCTTCTGAATGTGTTTTTACCTTGGATTTTGGCACAAGGGATTTTAACATCTAATCCTGTGTATTAATGTAATGCTGAAGCTAGCGTAGGCTAGTGACTGCTGTGAATAGGGCAGCTGGCAACTAGGGAAAGACCTTGTGACAGCACGGAAAGACGGCTGACAGGAGGGAATAGACCCCGCCGGGGCTACAATGGGTTAGCAGCTCATTGTGGCAGTAGCCCAGGCTTCACTAAGCTATGGGCTGCACCCTACTAAGCTACAGTACGACATAATGAGAAAATACCCCTAGAGTCAGCGAGAGCAGGGGCGGAAGATGACTCACTTGTGATAGACATGGTTACTGACCCTGGAACGAATTTGATTACGAGTAAGGAAAACATGTTTGTGGAAGCCACTAGTTCAGAGAAAACTGAGAAAAAGCTGCAGATGTGTGTGTGTGGTTGGCAGAAGGTCTAAAGGGCCTGACAATTCATCAAGGAAAAAAGAAGTGCTTGGTAGAGGGAACACAGGGTCCCCGCATTGATAGCTATTTCTTAAGAAGTGCATCAAGTCAGTCGGTTGAAGTTCAGCGACAGGAAGAAACCCACAGTTCGCAGGACATCAGTACCCCTGTTGTTGAGGAAAGTTCTAGCACTGAGGCAGAAAGAGAGGCCAGTCAGCCAAGGAGGGAGAAGTTTAATGGTCATAGGCCTGGGGTTAGATGGCCAGGCGCAGCAGAATGTAGAATGTGGGAAGATGTTAATAGTGATTTGGTCAGTATCCTGGGTCAGCTCAAGGGGACGGCTGAAAGCAAATTAGAGAAAATGGGAGACATAATTCATAGCTATGGTAAGGAAAGATTTGGGACTATTGAGAGAAGGACAAAACGGCAACATGAGGTAGTTAAATCTAGGCGCCAGCAGGAGATAGATAAACTTATCAAGGAGAGGAGGCAGTGGAGAAAAGCTACAGATGATGAGAAGGAAGGTATTGACTGTCTACAGGCAGATGTGAGGGAGCGGTTGGTAGTGCTAAGAAGAGCTGAAAATATTTGGAAAAATAGGAAGAAGAAATCACGAGCTCGACTAGCATTCTATAAAGACCCATTTAAGTTTGTTAAGTCTTTATTCGTAATGCAGAAGAGTGGTAGTCTTTTGGAACCTAAGCAGAAGCTTGAGGAGTATTTAGAGGGAGTGCACAAAGATAGGGAGAGGTTGAGAGATGGTACTTCCTGCTGATATCCCACCTATTGGTGAATTAAGTAGCCAATGCGACGATAGTCCACCAAGGTGGAAAGAGGTGCAAGAAGTAATAAAACGTGCAAGGGCCTCTTCAGCCCCGGGGCCTAATGGAGTGCCCTACCGGTTGTATAAGAATGCACCAGATGTTTTAAGATTTTTATGGCAATTAATGAAGAAAGTTTGGAAAAAGCAGAGTATTCCCAAGGCTTGGCGGAGGGCTGGGGGAATATTTATTCCCAAAGAAAAGGACGCAGTGGAGATTAATCAATTTAGGCCAATTAGTCTACTGAATGTTGAAGGGAAGGTCTTCTTCAGTGTGGTGGCACGGAGACTGACAAATTACCTTGAAAGGAATAAACTAATTGATACCACGGTGCAAAAAGCTGGAATTCCTGGCTTCTCCGGGTGCTTAGAGCATACCAGCATGATTTGGCACCAAATTCAATTAGCAAAGCGTGAGAAGAGAGACCTGCACGTTGTGTTCTTGGATTTGGCTAATGCTTTTGGGTCTGTGCCGCATAGTCTGTTGTGGGAGGCCTTTGATTATTTCAGAATCCCAGGTAGCATTAAAAGCCTAGTAAAAGCATACTTTCTGGATATTCAATTATGTTTTACTACAGCTGAGTACACCACAGGGTGGCAACAACTTGAGATAGGAATCATGGCCGGATGTACCATCTCCCCACTTGCTTTTACAATGGCAATGGAGGTCATCATTAGGGCCTCAAAATGGGTAGTGGGTGGGGAGAAGTTGCAGGGAGGGCCACGCCTCCCCCCGATTAGGGCTTTCATGGACGACATGACAACCTTGACGACAACCGTTCCATGCACCAACAGGTTGCTGGATAAGTTAAATAGTAATCTGCAATGGGCCAGAATGAAGGTGAAGCCAAGTAAGTCTAGGAGTCTCTCAATTGTTAAAGGGAAGGTAATAGATACGAAGTTTGCTATAAATAAAGAGGTGATTCCCACAGTTCTCGAGAAACCAGTGAAGAGTCTGGGAAGGTTTTATGATGCAAGCCTTAGTGATTAATCACAGGTTGAAGACTTGAGACAGGTCACTAGGCAAGGTATTGCAAAAATTGACAAGTCAGGGCTGCCAGGTCAAGCTGTGGTGTTTGCAGTTTGGTTTGTTGCCTCGGCTAATGTGGCCATTGACAGTTTATGAAGTTCCTCTGTCAAAGGTAGAGAGGTTGGAAAAAATGATCAACTCCTTTGTCAGAAAATGGCTCGGAGTCCCACGCTGCTTAAGCAGTGTAGCCTTGTATGGGAAGGGTATTGTAGAGTTGCCAATATCTAGTCTGACAGAGGAATTTAAGTGTGCTAAGGCTAGATTTGAATTGACTCTTACTCAGTCCAAGGACCCAGTGGTGAGGAAAGTTGCACCCACAGTTAATGCAGGTAGGAAGTGGAACCCAGAGCAGGCAGTTAAGCAAGCTCAATCAGCATTGAAGCATAGGGATATAATGGGCCATGTGCAGCACGGGCGGGAGGGTCTAGGGGTGGGTGCAAGTAAACCCTTGTGGAGTAAGGCTTCTGCAGGAGAAAAGAGAAAAATGGTAGTGGAGGAAATGCATAGACAGGAGGAGGCTGTAAGATGTACTAAGGCAGTGTCGCAGGCAAAACAAGGGCAGTGGGTGAACTGGGAAGGGGTGGAAAAAAGACGGATTAAATGGAAAGATCTATGGGGCATGGAAGCTGGTAAGATCAAATTTATGTTAGGTGCTACATATGATGTGCTCCCATCTCCCAAGAATTTAAGTCAATGGTTTGGTGAGGATGATAAATGCATACTTTGCTCGTGTGTGGGCAGTCTCCACCATATCCTATCAGGATGCAAGGTAAGTCTCACCCAGGGGCGGTATACGTGGCGTCATAACCAGGTATTGAAATGTGTGGCAGCGGCAATAGAGGATAAAAGGAGAGAAGTCAATTCATTAGCAGCTAGTAAAGGGGTAAGGCAAATTAACTTTGTACGTCAGGGGGATAAACCTTGTTCCGCGAAGGCCAGGTGTAAAACTGGCCAGTTGAAAAATGGGGCGGGCTGGGAAATGAAGGTTAATCTTGGCCAGCAGATGGCGGTACCTCCACATATAGTGAGTACTAAGCTACGACCCGACGTGATTCTATGGTCGGATTCAGAGAAGATAGTTTACTTCATTGAACTCACTGTTCCTTGGGAAGACAGAGTGGAAGTGGCCAATGAGCTGAAGAGAGCTAAATACACTGAGATGGCAGAGGAGGCAACTAAGCGAGGTTGGAGTGCACGATTAAGGCCTATTGAAATCGGTGCACGTGGGTTTGTGGCCAGATCTGCTATTGGCTTGCTGTCTGAATTGGGCATTTGTGGTCGAAGTCTAAGGCAGGTGGTTAGTAACATGTCTTTAGCAGCAGAACGGGCAAGCGAATGGTTGTGGGTAAGGAGAAGTTACCCTTCCTGGGGCGCAAGCTAAGGTAAGCTAACTGTTTAACCTTTAACTTAACGAAACAGGTTTTTGGCAGTATGGGGCGTAAGCTAACTGGCTAATTTGTTTTGTGTTTGGGATGGGGCCTAAGCTAACGGGCTAAGCTAACTGGCAAATTTGTTTTATGTTTGTGATGGGCTGTGCCTAGGTTGATGGTTGGTTGGCCAAGGTTTTTTATGGTTATGGTTTAGTCCACATCAACGGGACAGACCAACCTAGCCAACTTAGACCATGCCTAGGTTGGTTAAGGGTATTTGGATGTTTGTTGTGGTAATATGGTGGCAGCATGGGGCGTAAGCTAATTGGCTAATTTATTTTGTGTTTGGGATGGGGCCTAAGCTAACGGGCCAAGCTAACTGGCTAATTTGTTTTGTGTTTGTGATGGGCTGTGCCTAGGTTGATGGTTGGTTGGCCAAGGTTTTTTATGGCTATGGTTCAGTCCACATCAATGGGACGGACCAACCTAGCCAACCTTGACCATGCCTGGGCTGGTTAAGAGTATTTTGGGTATTGGATATTTCAATGTGGTAATATGGTGGCAGCATGGAGGGGAGTGTCTCCAGGGCGCTGGTTTCACTGTTAAGCCTTCATGAGGTGTCGTGGGCCTAACTTAACGAAACATCGGTGAATGAGGGTGCCCACTTGATAACCCCAATGACATGCCGGATACTATATAGGCTACTGCTGTTGGATGGGCCATTTGTATTGTGCTTGTGACCATTTGTTGGCGGATTTGTGGGTAGTGTGCTTTTTAAAGTTAAACTTGAGCAGGGGCTTCTGAATGTGTTTTTACCTTGGATTTTGGCACAAGGGATTTTAACATCTAATCCTGTGTATTAATGTAATACGGAGGACTGAGTTTGTGGTGGAGGCCTTCACTTTCCCTTGCTGTGTGCACATTGAGGTGTCTTTTGCTTGGATTGCAGTGTTTCTCATGCATGGTGTGTATTTTCAGGACCCCCTCCCCTCTGTCCATGCAACAAATTCTCAAAATGACCTCTTCCCTGCCACACATACATTGATATTTGTACCAGACGGTGTACTAATAGGACACATTGCTGTGTGCACCGGGGTACGAATAGCATACATTGATATTTGTACCAGACAGGGTACTAATAGGACACATTGCTGTGTGCACCGGGGTACGAATAGAATTATTGCACCAGGATACGAATAGCATACACTGCTAATTGTACCAGGGCTGCAAATAGCCTTACCCTTTATTATTTCTGTGAGATTTTGATAGGTTGTATGTTACAGACCCGATGCTGTCCACAATCGGGCGTGAAGGTGCTCCTGGTTTTTTAATTTTCAGTGTGCCGGGGTGTTATGCTTGCTGTTGGGGTGCTTGTATGACTGCTTATCTATTTTGTTGCTTTCCAGTAATGGTTTCAATAATGTTTTGAGTGTGTTTTTCTTGTCTTCTGTGGGGTCTTTCTTGAGAACTTCATGTGTTTGTGTCTGCTTCATTCATTTTCATTCATCCCCACCTGCAGTCTCCTACTCCCATCACCAACCAGTTCACACCTCCACCCCCACCTGCAGTCTCCTACCCCCATCACCAACCAGTTCACACCTCCACCCCCACCTGCAGTCTCCTACCCCCATCACCAACCAGTCCACCCCTCCTGCAGTCTCCTACCCCAATCACCAACCAGTTTGCACCTCCACCCCCACCTGCAATCTCCTACTCCCATCACCAACCAGTTTACACCTCCACCCCCACCTGCAGTCTCCTACCCCCATCACCAACCAGTCCAGCCCACCTGTAGTCTCCTACATCCATCACCAATCAGTTCACACCTCACACTTTGTGAAGGTTGATGGACAAGTCCACCTGAGGACCATCAGATATTTTCATATTGTATTCACATGGAATTGTCTTACCCATAATCCTTTGTCATTATCATTTGCATTGCAAATGCTGTATTCTTGCAGCTGATTGGGTAAAAAGGACTCCAGTATGGCAACAGGTCAGATAAAGGTCTTATAAGAGAGAGTGGTGGTCACAGGGATGCTGTGTAGGTGTATGTTATCAACAGGACAACTGTACTGTTCTTTTGGTCATGTACATACATTTTGTTACTTTAAACTAAAGGAAAGTTCAGGAGGATTTCTTTGGCACAGCAGAACTTCAGTCTGAAATGGCAGAACCAGCAATACCAGTGAAGAAGATCAAAGAAGAAGACTTTGATAATTTCCTCCGTGAACATATTTTGGCCAGTAAATTGGAAGATAAGACTGTACTGGAACATGACTTTAAGACAGAGACAGAAACATCATCAACCTGTAGAGAAGAGGAGTTCACACCAGTGGAAAGTAAAGAGGAAAACGATTCTGATTCTGGAGAAAATGATGACCATAATGACTCCTCTACTACAAGTAAGATACTTAAACGTTTGTATTAGTAAACCCTGAACGGTTGATGACTTATTCTTTATTCTTATTTTTTATATTTGATTTCATGTGAATATTTAAATCCTTGCACATGATTTGTTTCATCATTGCAAGACATGTGTTGTTTGTCTTCTGCCTTTGACTTCATGTATCTGTGTCTGTGTTGACACTCACATACCATATTCTAGCTGACCATTTCACCATAAATCACAAGATGGACAAATATAAACATCTTCATTGCTGTAGGAGAAGAGAGAGAGATTATAAGTTAAACAAATTTCTTATTTTACAGGAGCAGTCCAAATGATCACAGCTGGTAAGAGTACCGTTGCTGGTTCAGATATCAACCCAAATAAGAGAACACATTCCAGAGGAAAGTCATATTATTGTACAGAGTGTGGAAAGACTTTTACTCAGGTGACACATTTTAAGAGACACCTGAGGATCCATACTGGGGAAAAGCCATACCCATGTTCTACATGTGGGAAGAGTTTCAGAAGCAGCAGAGAGGTTACTATCCATAAGAGAACACATACTGGAGAAAAACCATATCAGTGTTCAGAGTGTGGAAAGACTTTTACCACCAAGGGTAATTTCAATAAACACAAGAATATCCATACAGGAGAAAAGCCATATCAGTGTTCAGATTGTGGAAAGACTTTTACTCAGGCGGGTCATCTCAAGGGACACCAGATGATCCATACTGGGGAAAAGCCATATCTGTGTAATACATGTGGGACGTCCTTCCGTCAACTGGGTTCTCTTAAGTCTCACCAGAGAGTCCATACTCTAAAGTCTCATCAGTGCTCAGAGTGTGGTATGACTTTTACTCTGGTACCTCATCTCAAGTGGCACCAGAAAAGCCATAATTTTATCTAAGTTTCAGTGAAGAGTACAGTCGTCACTGAACAGCTTCTAGAATTAGAATGGTGTGAGGGGCTGTGATTCCAGATTCCATTTAGAGAAAATGTTCATAAATGCAGGTATGCATCAATTAGACATTGATCCGATTCCTCATAGGTGTATTTGAAAAAACATTGATTCAGTCTAATGTTTTTTTCTGTGCTGTCTTTACCTGCATGTTTTTTATGTTTATTATGATCTTGGTAGTTTTGAGTCTGGTCCTTTTTTTTAATGAGATCATTGTTGAACAGTGATTTTTGGAACAACAATAAAGCTTTTAAATGGCAGTGACTTATACTTAGTTAGAGTCTAAACAGGGCACACATGACACATGTTCATAACTCCTCTGCTACATGTTTGGCATCCTGGCATCATCATATCACCATCTCTGCACCTAAACAGCAATAATGTAATGTGTTTGGTTCCATGTTGTTTTTAACTTATAAAGTTCAATGTCGGTGATGCACTGAACTGAACATCGCGAGACTTTGGGTGAGATCCAAAATGGCAGCGCACTGAACACTGACGCTTGTAAACAGAAATACAAAACTTTATTCTTCTTCTACTAAAAACAATCACTACCTCTCTACAACTCTCATCAAAAACCGGATTATATTCTCCACCTTTTCCAACGGCAACCTCTTCATGCTGGACGTTATGGCATCTGAACCCAGCAAGAAACGCACTCGTGACTACTCAACAGAGACTGAACCAGAATCACCTACCGCTTGCGCTACTTCTACATCCATCGAGGTCAGTTTACTACAATCCATAAACAACAAACTTGCAATACTGGAACATCTGCACGCAGATATTAAGGACTTAAAAGCCAGCCTCGAATTTTCCCAATCACAGATCGACACACTCGCATTAGAAAACCGTGAACTCAAAGGAAATATCACAAACTTATCCGACCATGTTAATCAACTCACCAGCAAAAACGGATCATGAAAGAAACAATCCTAGACCTCCAGTGCCGCAGCATGCGCGATAACCTAATTTTTTCCGGAATTCCCCTGCCAACTTCTAAAGATACACCCGACGACCCAGAGAAAGCAGTTAAAGAATTCTTGCAGTCATCTCTCAAACTACCGCCAGAAACAGTTGACAAGATTACCTTCCACCGTGTACACCGTCTCACTTCCAAAGACAATAAAAAACCTCCTCCAATTAGCGCCAAGTTCGAACACTTCAAACACAAAGAACTCATCAAAAGCAAAGGAAAAGAACTGAAAGGCACTTCATTCGGACTAAACGACCAATTCCCACAAGTAATACAGGAAAGAAGAAGAGCCCTCTTGCCCATAATGAAACAACTCAGGCAAGAGGGCAAACGAGCAGCACTGTCAGTCGATAAACTGTATGTCAATGGAACTCTGTATCGCAACCCCAATATCACCACCTGGCTATAGCACATCATACCTCATGCCAACATTCATCTTGATTATAACATTGTCACCCTCAACTCTCTCTAACCCACTTCCTACTGATGCTTGGATCATCTCTGTCTTCTCTCTTCTTATGTTTCACTCCTTTTGCTCCCCCTACCCACCCATTCCCTTTTGCTCTCTCAATGTTTAATGTTATTCATGGTGTTTTGTCTATACATGTTTGCTTGTGTGTCCTGTCTGTTTTTGTTTATTATGTCTATAGGCTAAAGTCAAATTATGATCTGTATGTTTTCAATGCTAAACAGGAAATTTTCATGCGGTCACCACTCCAGAACCAAATTCCTACCTCTTTATGCTCTATATTCTTCTCAGCCCCTACCCTTTACATCTCATTCGCACACCACATTACATACCTATTCCTCCACCCCCCCCTTCCCCCTCTCCTATCTAACTGACACCTGCACACACTCTCACACACACACAATACCCATCTTATCAAACATTTTCATAACTGTACAATCACAACATGGTACCACTTACATTCCTGACCTGGAACATCCGTGGGATTGGATCTCAGGCAAAGAGGCTCAAAATCTTAAATCATTTGTATAGTTTAAAAGCTGACATATGTCTCCTACAAGAAACTCATCTCTCAGAATCAGACTACACCCGCATCAAATCAAGACAATTCAATCACATTTTCTCATCTCATTACAATACAAAACAAAGGGGAGTTTGCATTCTGATTAACAAAAGAATCTCATTCATCCATAACGCCACCATCACAGACCCAGAAGGACGTTTTGTCATCATAAACATCTCAATTCACAATACCCCTGTAACAATTGTTAATGTTTATGGCCCTAATACAGACAACCCAGTTTTTTTTCAGAACCTCTTCACCTCCATCTCAACTCTATCTGGCTGTCCCATCATAATCGCAGGCGACTTTAATACAGTGTTAGACCCCACAATTGACAGATCTGATCACTCTAAAAGCAAACGAATCTGGCAATCCACAAAAACAATAAAACAGTTCATGAGCGATTCTGGCCTTGGCGATTGTTGGCGGCTTCAGCACCCAGACTCCAAATGCTACTCTTTTTTTCTCTCCGGTCCACCACTCCTATTCCCGTATTGATTATTTTCTAATCAGCAACTCTATAATGAAAAATATCTCTGATTCAACAATTCATCCCATAGTCATTAGCGATCATGCCCCAGTTTCAATTAAATGGAACATAACTAACCAACAGCGACCAATTAGCAAATGGCGTTTTAATACATCCCTCTTACAAGACCCAAATTTCATCAGTTTTGTTGGGAGAGAGTGGGCATTCTTTCTAGAAATTAACGACTCCCCTGAATCATCTCCTTCCCTTCTGTGGGAAACAGGAAAAGCAGTACTCAGAGGAAGAATCATCTCATATTCAGTATACAAAAAAAAGAAGGAAAAAGAACAGGAAGTAGAACTCAACAATAAAATTAAACAGTTAGAAGAAACCAATGCAAGCAACCCAACTGAAGAAACACAGGCAAAACTTAGGAAACATAAATTCAAACTCAATGAAATACTCAATAAACACACTCAATTTATGATTCACCGTCTAAGACAGGAAAACTTCCACCATAGCAATAAATCAGGTAAATATCAAAATCCAACGTAACAAAGAAAAATCAACAATCCCGGTCATAAAGAACTCAGCAGGGAACCAAACAGGCTTCATTAAAGGTAGAATTTCATCCACCAACACCCGCAGACTGTTAAATATAATGTATCACTCCACAAATTTTCAAGATAATACCATAACACAATCATAGCAACTCTGGACGCAGAAAAAGCTTTTGATAGGGTGAACTGGAATTTCCTGTTTTCCACATTAGGGAGGTTTGGCTTCGGGGAGTCGTTCATTAACTGGATTAAACTTCTATACACCTCTCCTTCAGCCACAGTAATCACCAATGGACTAACATCACAAAGTTTCACTCTTCACCGGGGAACTAGACAGGGGTGCCCACTCTCCCCCTCACTATTTACAATCTTCATTGAACCCCTAGCAGCTGCCATCCGTCAGAACCCCCTCATCAAAGGTGTCCAGACTCCATATATGCATCACAAAATCAGCCTTTATGCTGACGACATTCTTCTCTTTCTTCAAGACCCCACAACATCAGTAGAAGAAACCATCAAACTCATTGACACATTCTCTAAAATTTCTGAATACTCAATCAATTGGAATAAATCTGCAGTTCTCCCATTACATCTCAACAGCTGGGATGTGACAGCCAACTCTTCACCTATCCCACTCTGCACTAACTACATCACTTACTTAGGGATAAAAGTCTCCCCCAGGCTGTCAGACTTATTTAGCCTAAATTATTCCCCTCTACTCACTTCAATAGATGATGACCTTCAACGCTGGAAGAACCTCCCATTATCCATCATGGGCAGAATCTCAGTAATCAAAATGACAATACTGCCCAAAATAAACTATCTATTCTCTATGATTCCAACCCAGCCCACCCCACTCTGGTTTAAGTCTCTCGATTCATTAATCACTAAATTCTACTGGAAAGATAAGACCCCAAGGATCAAACTCACCACTCTCCAAAAACCAAAAGCAATGGGAGGACTAGAGGCCCCACACTTCCAGCACTATGCCCTGGCCAACCAGCTCCACTTCATCCACAAATGGCTACACCCCACCCCCTCAGACAACACCTGGTTAGACCTAGAACAAACAATCTGTAAAGAAATTAAAATCTCAGATCTCCCTTTCTGCAGTCAGTCGGTCAAAAAACACCCATCCTTCAAAGCCCCAACAATTTCAGCTACTCTGACAGCCTGGTGGAGATTCTACCACATCACTGATTCACCTATAGCACCATCAATTCGCACCCCGATTTGGAATAACCCAGATTTCACCGTCAATAAAAAAAACACTTAACTTTCACACATGGATGGGAAAGGGCATCACTCACCTTCAACACATTCTTCAAGACAATAATCTGGCCTCATTTTCCTGTTTGGTCCAGAAGCACGGCATCGAGAGTAAACAATTCTTACAATACCTGCAAATTAAATCATCTATCCTAGGAAAAATTAACATCCAGACAGCTAACCTTGACATTCCCCCACCAATCTCAGAGCTGCTTAATATTCCCTCTCCCAAAAAAATACTCTCCCAAATTTACAAAATTATATCTCGTTCAGTAAAAACAATTGCCCTGCCATATCACAAATGGGAATCAGACTTATCAATTACTCCCGGTGCCGACTTCTGGACCAAAATGTGCAAAAACATCTACTTCATGACAAAGAATAGTAATCTACAACTAATACAATACAAGGTTCTTCACAGATTCCACTTCACTGCACATAAATTGGCTAAAATGGGGTTTGGCTCGGATCTTTGCACTCACTGCACACAAAATAACCCAGATACATACATTCATGCGGTTTGGCATTGCACTCCAATCAACCACTTCTGGGTGAGTGTCACAAAATCTCTCTCTTCCATCTTTGGCTGTCACATCCCAGCATCCCCTTCCTTATGCATACTTGGTGATACATCCACAGTAAATTTAAGCAACTCCTGCAATAAAACACTGCTGGTAGCGCTGACTATCGCCAAGAAAACAATCCTCATGAACTGGAAATCTAAGAACAAAGTTCACATCACTCATTGGAAAAACTTGTTAACAGACTATATATCATTAGAAAACCTATCAACTACAAACTTAATCAATACTCAGGATACAACCTCTCCTTGGTACCCCTTTATCACCTACTTACAGTCCTGACCCTCTTTGCCTGAGTTCCATCTCCACACCATCATAACAAATTTCATCAACAGATACACATATCATCGAACACTGGGCAGGGGAGGGTAGCTGGAACTATTATTGTTATTATTATTATTATTAGTAGTAGTAGTAGTAGTAGTAGTAGTAGTAGTAGTAGTAGTAGTAATATAAATAGCATCCCCTTCTTTCCCTCCCCCTTTTATTTACATTCTCTGATAAACTTTACTAATTTCACTCTTTCTCTCTGCCTCTCCCATCGTTATTCTGACGGGGCCCCATTGGATGGCTTGGGAGACTCGGTCCTGGCGGGTCGCGGTGTGGTTTTGGCATTGGTTGGGTCCTGTGGGTTATCTATTGGCCCTGGGCCCCCGGTGTGCACCCTCCTCATACACTCATGCACACGCCTTGTCCTGGAAGCACACAGCACGCTTACTCTCTTTTAATTGCACTACATGTTAGGTGACATACACCAAACATAAACAAAAACTACAAAACAGGCTAGGGTAAGAGTGGAGTGCAGGTAGATGCCTCATCAGGTGTCTATCTGCATGCCTCACTTATTTTAATGCACACATTGAGGAGGCATACATCTTACACAGGGTAAGTGTGGTGTGCATGGGGAAATCCTGACAGATATTCACCATGCATGCCCACTTCTTTTAATGCTACACACTAGATAGATTCCTCAACCTAGCCATTCACATACTGTACATATTTAGGTCAAGAGTGGCGTGTTGGGTGAAGGTCTGGGGGCGAGGTGTGGTTGGTCGTGGTAGTGGGGGATGTGTGCATATGCTGGGGGGGTGGGTGGCACGCAGGTCCTCCCCTCTGTCAGCTCATCGCAGTATAACAGCGGGGGCTGGGTGGAACTGTGGCCATTAATGGATGTCCTATTATTATACTTATCTTTAATAGAATAATTACAACTCCTCTCCTCTGAAACCCTCCCTCTCTATGTTCCAGCTTCTCTCCTCTTGGCCCAACAGCAAGCCAGCCTTATACATATGCACACACACACACATACATCCTCACATACTCACTACCCCTCACCCCCCATCCCCACCCCCATCCCAACACCACCTCATTCACACTCTCAGAGCTACCATCCGCATCCCCCCTTCTTTTCATTCCGGTCATCAATTTCATCCCTGATAATCATATCTGTAATCATCCTGGACGCAAATCATCCTTAGCCTTTCTGTTATTAATGTTATGTTGTGTTATGTTTATGGAAGCCAAGTCAATGTGATGTTTTGTTAAGTTACAGTATGTGTTTATGTAATGTACATCTGTTTGTCGTATGTAGTATTCTTGTGCATGTCGTAGTGTTGCATTTTCTGTAATGTCAATGATGTTTGCAAATATAAAAAAAAATTTTTTTAAATAAATAAATAAATAAATAAAGTTCAATGTCAATCAGCTACAGCTCAAAATCCTGCATTAAAACATATACAGCATGACTAGTTTTGAGGGAGCGTGAACACGGCTCAGACATATCCAAAAAGTCAAAGTCAAAGTCAGCTTTATTGTCAATTTCTTCACATGTTCCAGACATACAAAGAGATCGAAATTACGTTTCTCACTATCCCACGGTGAAGACAAGACATATTTTACCAATTTAAGTCCACAGACAAACATAACATTCAAGTAAACAAAAAAGTAAGTAAATAAGAGGGCACATATAATAATGAAAAAATAAGAGCAGCAAAATTTGGTTGAAATTGTGCATAGACAGTCAATAAAATACTAGTGCAAAGTCAGGCCAATAAAAGGCTTGGGTAGTTCTGTTTGACCTAAGTAAGAAAGAAAGTGGCATAGTGGTGCAAGTTATGTAAGAGCAGCAGAAGTGTTGTGTTTTCAGGACAACAACACCAAGTTGTAAAGTGTACAAGTGTGCAAGTGGAGTAGTGCAGGCGGCCATTGTGGGTCCAATGTCCAGGATGTTATGTAGCTGAGGGTGGAGGGGGGAGAGGAGGGAGAGAGTTCAGCATCCTTACAGCTTGGTGTATGAAGCTGTTGGTGAGTCTGGTGGTGCGGGAGCGCAGGCTTCTGTACCTCTTCCCAGAGGGCAGTAGATCAAACAGATTGTGAGCGGGGTGACTTGCATCACTCACAATTTTGGTCGCCTTGCGGGTGAGGTGGGTGGTGTAAATGTCCTTCAGGGAGGGGAGTGAAGCACCAATAATCCTTCCAGCTGTGTTCACTATGCGCTGCAGGGCTTTCCTGTTGTATTCAGTGCAGCTTCCGCCCCACACAGCGATAGAGCTGGAGAGGATGCTCTCAATGGTGCCTCGGTAGAATGTGGTCATGATGGCTGGTGGAGCACTTGCTCGCCTGAGTTTCCGCAGGAAGTACAGGCGGCGCTGAGCTCTCTTCGCCAGTGATGCAGTGTTGGTGGTCCAGGAGAGGTCTTCACTGATGTGCACCCCCAGGAATTTGGTGCTGCTCGCTCTCTCCACCACAGCACTGTCGATGGTCAGTGGCAGGTGTTGGGTGTGACCTCTCCGGAAGTCAACAACAATCTCTTTGGTCTTGCTGACGTTCAGCAGGAGGTTGTTGTCCCTGCACCACGTGGTCAGATGGTCGACCTCCAACCTGTATTGAGTCTCGTCGCCCTTGGTGATGAGACCCACCAGAGTTGTGTCGTCAGCAAATTTCACTATGTGATTGTTGCTGTAGGTTGCAGTGCAGTCATGCGTCAGCAGGGTGAAGAGCAGCGGACTGAGCACGCAGCCTTGGGGGGCCCCTGTGCTCAGTGTGATGCTGCTTGAGGTATTGTTGCCAACACGTACTACTTGAGGCCTCTGACAGAGGAAATCCAGTAGCCAGTTGCAGAGGTAGGTACTGAGTCCCAGTTTGTCAAGTTTGCAGATGAGTTGTTGTGGTATTATGGTGTTGAATGCAGAACTGAAGTCTATAAACAGCAATCTCACATATGAGTCTCTTTTTTCCAGGTGGGTGAGGGCTGGGTGGAGGGCAGAGCAGATTGCATCCTCTGTAGACTGCTTGGCTCGGTATGCAAACTGGAAGGGGTCCAGGGTGGGGGGGAGAATGGATTTGATATGTGACATGACAAGCCGCTCAAAGCACTTCATGATGATGGGTGTCAGTGCCACAGGGCGGTAGTCATTGAAGCAGGATGGAGCAGTTTTCTTCGGCACAGGTATGATGGTGGCAGCTTTGAAACATGATGGGACGATGGCTTGCTTCAGGGAAGTGTTAAAGATGTCTGTGAAGACATCCTTAAGCTCCCCTGCGCAGTCCTTCAGCGCACGACCTGGGATGTTGTCTGGACCTGTTGCCTTACGGGTGTTGATAGCAGCAAGTGTCCTCTTCACGCTGTCGGCAGAGAGGCACAGGGGCTGCTAATGTAGAGGGGGATGGGTCTTCTGTGGGCAGGTGCTGTTTTGTGCTTCAAAGCGAGCAAAGAAGCGGTTCAGGTTGTTGAGCAATCAACATATAAAGGATACTCGGTAACACTTTACTTGACAGTATCAACATATGAATGACATGACACTGTCATGACACATAAACCCAAACCCTAACCCTAACCTCTTACCCTAATCCTAACCGTAACCCTAACTGTAATTCTAACCCTAATCCTAACTTGTTATGACAAAAAAAGAATGTCACTTAATAACAGAAGCGTTGTCATAAACGTTTATGATTTGTTTATGACACGCTCATGACAGTGTCATGTCACTCTTATGTCAATACTGTCAAGTAAAGTTTAACGGGATATTTTATTCAAACGGATCCACTTTGATGGAGAATAGAAACTCTTGTCAGGGCACCATTCCACACCCACCCACCCTCTCATTCCCCATCAGTTCACACCTCCACCCTCATTTGTGACGAAGAGTTCCAATGCTGGTTCACATCCAACCCAAATAAGAGAACACATTCCAGAGGAAAGCCATATTATTGTACTGAGTGCAGAAATACTTTTACTCAGGTGACCTGAGGATCCATACTGGGGAAAAGCCATATCAGTGTTCGGAGTGTGGTAAGAGTTTCAGAAGCAGCAGAGAGGTTACTATCCATAAGAGAACACGTACAGGAGAAAAACCATATCAGTGTTCAGATTGTGGAAAGACTTTTAGCACCTGGAGTAGTTTGAATAACATATAGTATAGATGCCACTCTCCACCAGATGATCCATACTGGGGAAAAGCCATATCTGTGTGATACATGTGGGACGTCCTTCCGTGAACTGGGTTCTCACCAGAGAGTCCATACACTGTAACAAGATTCTGTGATTTTCACAGCATCACTGCTGTTTTTGAGAAAAATGTGTACTGTATTTGTGAATACAGTATGTTGCTGTGGTTTCGCTATGAATTATGGTCAAAAATGGTCAAACTACAGTAATAAAAATTTGCTGCGAATCATAACACAGTAATAAATCTGACTCCTCCCTCACTTGTCAACTTTTTGAAAATTTTAAAAAAAACATGGCGGAAAATCAGTTAAGGTTTTCTGTTTTCTTTTTGCACATAAATACAAAGTTAAGCTCCCAGATAGCAAGGTGACATTGATATTATGTTGATTTTCCATCCAAATCATCATTTTGAAAAGATATTGAAAAGTCATGGATTTATGGTTTACTGGGAAATTTTGACATGGTGATTGAAACGTGCACCGTGCGACGACGTTTTAACTGTCCGGCGGGAGATCATTTTTCAGCAACAGTTCAGTCAGAGTCAGACCAACGGTGTTCAGCACTCTGTCAAGTTCGCAGCTCCACCTTAATGATAAGCAAGCATTTATTTATTTAACGTTAATGTTTCATTGTGAAATTGTACTACATTAAATTCGGGCATGTGTACAGTCTATGTACATTGTACTGTCTAACTTACAAACTCATCCATGCTTGTTGGATCAACTAAGTAAGGCTAGCTATCATAGTTGCTGTTGCTGTGACTGTGGCATTAACGTTAATGTTTTATGTTACGTTAACGTTATGGCAGTCTCATTTATATTAGGCCTACCTTAGTTCTCAGTAAGTTACAGTTTATTATATTTATATAATTTATATAAAACATTCGCTAGTAGTGCTAGGCCTAGTATGTTACTGTCACAATGTTAGGCTGAAGATGATGTGCTGCTGGTTAATGTTAACGTGGAGGTTTAGCTGCTACCAGCTAACTTATGTAACGTTAACTCCTCGTAATCATGTACGGTTTTGTGAGTTTAATAGGCTAACTTTAGCAATATTGATATAAGTATATTGATATAAGTTAACTTTAAGTCACATCTGACTATCATTAACCGTTGATCGGACGAACAGCACGAATGGCTGTTGCTGCAAGCAAACATCATCAATAAGCTCACCAAGCTGGCTAACGTTAAATATACCTTGCGAAACTGACAAACATCATCTTCAGCCTGGCATTTTGACAGTAAACTCAAAAAACATACAGTATATATATAGATGATTATTCTAAAGTTTCACTTGTACGTAGCCTTCAGTTTCAGTTGAAAATTGTTATCTAACACTGTTTATCTTTTTTTCTTCTATTTCTGCTAGGTGCTGCTTCACTCTGCTACTGGTGGTGGATCAGGCTGACTGGAACAGTTGGTCTAACGTTAGGATGCAGCACACGAGAATTTCTAAACGGAAAAAAGTGAATAAATGTACTTGCTTTTCAAACTGATAACAAGTTGTCAATGGTTATTTATGCCAGTTTGTGTAGCCTAAACCATACCTAGGCCTAGCCAAATTTATCCTGGCTGTAGATAAAGCAGGATATGAATTTCCCAAAATTACTGTATATAATATTACAGCACTGGTATTACTACTGTACTTAGTTACAGTATTATCCATAAGTACTGTGATTACATATACAGTAGGTGTACTGTAGAGTGAAATACAGCTGGTTATTTGCTGCCAGCAAGTTGCTGTAAATTTTACGTTAAACTTTTTACAGTGTACTCTAAAGTCTCATTAGTGTTCAGAGTGTGGTATGACTTTTACTCTGGTACCTCATCTCAAGTGGCACCAGAAAACCCATAATTTTCTGACGTGAAAAACTTTTATTGATCTGGGACATCTACGTTTCAGTGAAGAGTACAATTGTCACTGAGCAGCTTCTAGAATTAGAATGGTGTGAGGGGCTGTGATTCCAGATTTCATTTAGTGAAAATGTTCATAAATGCAGGTATGCATCCATTAGACATTGATTAGGTACCTTATAGGTGTAATAAAAATGTTTTTTCTGTGCTGTCTTTACCTGTATGTATTTTTTTTATTATTGTGAACTTCTTGGTAGTTTTGAATGTATTCCTAGGAGGGTCAGGGGAAAGTGTGAGTTTATTACTGTGCTACCGGTGATAAGATTTTCAAGAGAAACTAAAACATAGCGTACCGTACTGTACATACCAGAGACAAAGACACAAGGAGCCATATTGGGGGAAGCCCAAAGCAGTTAACTACACGTTCATGTTTCTGTTCTGTCTTGATCTGCATGCTAATAGTAAAATGATTGATGGTGACTTCCTATCTGGTTACGAGTTTGTTCCTGTGTGTGAGATAAGTGCTGAAAATAAAAGCTGGTGTTTGGAACAAACATAAATATTTGTATTTGGAAAACAATTGGATGTCCCATAACTTCCTCCAGCTCAACAATAAGAACCGAGGTAATTATTTTTTGGTAAACATGAAGATAGAATAAAAATTCTGGACACAAAGGCCTTAAAGCCAATTTATTTTTAAATGAATGTTTCTATGTAATATATTTCTTGAATTAATTTCTTTGATTCAATTTCTTGAATCAATAAAGCATCTATCTATTTCTATGGTTTTATTAATTTTTTGTGAAGCACATTGGGTTGCCTTGCGGTATAAAATGTGCTATATGAACAAATTTGCCTTGCCTTGCATTGCATTGAGAGGCTTTCATGCAAAAAGTCCATTGGTGTTTTAAAATTGAGGTTGTATTAGTGTACTGTAGTCATGTAGGTTTTACCTACCGCAGCTTCTGTGGTGGAATAACATCCAAGCTATACCACAAATACAATCTTTCTTTTGTTGTGGCATGCTCAGTTTACACAATTGCAGCCCACTCCCACCTGCAGTCTCCTACCCCCATCACCAACCAGTTCACACCTCCACCCCCACCTGCAGTCTCCTACCCCCATCACCAACCAGTCCACCCCACCTGCAGTCTCCTACCCCCATCACCAACCAGTTCACACCTCCACCCCACTCTCACATTCCCTCCTTAGTGGACTTCACACAGATTGACCCATGACCACGCCTACCTACCATTATACATTTACATATTGCATTCACATGGTCATGTCTTACCCATAATCCTTTGTCCTTATCATTTGCATTGCAAATGCTGTATTCTTGCACCTGATTGGGTAAAAAGGACTCCAGGATGGCAACAGGTCAGATAAAGGTCCTACAGCAGAGGGTTGTTGTCACAGGGTGCTGTGGAAGTACAGTGTGTAGGTGTATATTATCAACAGGACAACTATACTGAAGTTTGAGAGGATTTCCTAAGCACTGCAGAACTTAAGTCTGAAATGACAGAACTACTAATACCAGTGAAGATGGAGATCAAAAAAGATGAGTTTGATTATTTCCTCCGTGAATATATTTTGGCCAGTAAATTGGAAGATAAAACTGTATTGGAACGTGACTTTAAGATTGGGATACAAACATCATCAACCTGCAGCGATAAGGAGTTCACAGCAGTGGAAATTAAAGAGGAACACAGTTCTGAATCTGGAGAATATGATGACCATGATGACTCCTCACCTACAAGTAAGAGACTCAAAAGTGTATATTAGTAAAACCTGGATATATGATGAGTTTTTAGCATTATTTATATTAGATTTCATGGGGATATTTACATTAATTTACATTATTTGCTTTCTATTAGACATGCTGTCTCCTGTCCTTGACTTGCATTTATGCATGTGTTGACACAGGCATATCATATGTACCTTAAATCACAAAGTGAGGAAAAAATATTGCTTTAGTGGGAAAAAGTAAGACTATATGTTAAACAATGTTCTTATTACAGGAGCTGTCCAAATGATCACAGCTGGGAAGAGTACCGTTGCTGATTCAGATATCAACCCAAATAAGAGAACACATTCCAGAGGAAAGTCATATTATTGTACCGAGTGCGGAAAGACTTTCACTCAGGTGTGTAATCTCAAGAGACACCAGAGAATCCATACTGGGGAAAAGCCATACCCGTGTTCTACGTGTGGGAAGAGTTTCAGAAGCAGCATTGAGGTCACTATCCATCAGAGAACACATACTGCAGAAAAGCCATATCAGTGCTCAGAGTGTGGAAAGACTTTTTCTCAGATGTGTACTCTGAAGTCACACCAGAAAATCCATACGGGAGAAAAGCCATATCAGTGTTCAGATTGTGGAAAGAGTTTTATTCAGTTGGGTCATCTCAAGGCACACCAGAAAATCCATACTGGGGAAAAGCCATATCAGTGTTCAGATTGTGGAAATACTTTTAGTCATTTGGGTCAACTTAAGGTACACCAGAAAATCCATACTGGGGAAAAGCCACATCAGTGCAGTGCATGTGGGAAGAGTTTCAGAACCAACACTGAGGTCACTATCCACATGAGAACACATACTGCAGAAAAGCCATATCACTGTTCAGAGTGTGGGAAGACTTTCACTCAGGTGTCTAATCTCAAGATCCACAAGAGGATCCATACTAGGGAAAAGCCATATCAGTGTGCTACATGTGGGAAGAGTTTCTTAACCAACAAACAGCTTACTGTCCATCAGAGAACACACACTGCAGAAAGACCAAAACAGTGCTCAGAGTGTGGAAAGACATTTACTCAGTTGGGTCATCTCAAGATACACCAGAGGATCCATACTGGGGAAAAGCCGTACATATGCCCCACATGCGGGAAGAGTTTCAGACATGATTTTTCTTTCAGCCGTCATAAAATGATCCATATGAGGTAAAAATGAACACCTGTGTTCTCAGGGCCAGATGCACGGACGCTTTTGTGCCCACTTCAGTCGAGCCGAGCTGTGTCAAATTGCGCATTTCTGTATCGTACGTATGCATTCCTAGGAGGGTCAGGGGAAAATGGGAGTTTATTACTGTGCTACCGGTGATAAGATTTTCAAGAGAAACTAAAACATAGCGTACCGTACTGTACATACCAAAGACAACCCACAAGGGGCCATAGTGGGGAAAAGCCAGTCTTTCTTGACCTGCATGCTAATAGTAAAATATTTGATGGTGACTTCCTATCTGGTTATCAGTTTGTTGCTGTGTGTGAGATAAGTGCTGAAAAAGCTGGTGTTTGGAACAAAAATAAATATTTGTATTTGGAAAACAATTGGATGTCCCATAACTTCCTCCAATTATTTTTTGGTAAACATGAAGATAGAATAAAATGTGCCACCATTCTGGACACAAAGGCCTTAAAGCCTATTTATTTTTAATTGAATGTTTTATCTAATATATTTCTATGGTTTTATTCATTTTTTGTGAAGCACATTGGGTTGCCTTGCGGTATAAAATGTGCTATATGAACAAAATTGCCTGCCTTGCCTTGCATTGAGAGGCTTTCATGCAAAATGTCCATTGGTGGTTTAAAATTGAGGTTGCATTAGTGTACTGTAGTCATGTAGGTTTACCTACCGCAGCTTCTGTGGCGGAATAACATCCAAACTATACCACAAATACAATCTTTGTTTTGTTGTGGCATGCTCAGTTTACACAATAGTAGCCCACACCCACCTGCAGTCTCCTACCCCCATCACCAACCAGTTCACACCTCCACCCCCACCTGCAGTCTCCTACCCCCATCACCAACCAGTTCACACCTCCACCCCACTCTCACATTCCCTCCTTAGTGGACTTCAGGCAGATTGACCCATGACCACGCCCACCTACCATTATACATTTACATATTGCATTCACATGGACATGTCTTACCCATAATCCTTTGTCCTTATCATTTGCATTGCAAATGCTGTATTCTTGCAGCAGATTGGGTAAAAAGGACTCCAGGATGGCAACAGGTCAGATAAAGGTCCTATAGCAGAGGGTGGCTGTCACAGGGTGCTGTGGAAGTAGTGTGTAGGTGTATATTATCAACAGGACAACTATACTGACGTTTGAGAGGATTTCCTTAGCACAGCAGAACTTAAGTTTGAAATGACAGAACTACTAATACCAGCGAAGATGGAGATCAAAGAAGAAGACTTTGATGATTTCCTCCGTGAACATATTTTGGCCAGTAAATTGGAAGATAAGACTGTACTGGAACATAACTTTAAGACAGAGACAGAAACATCAACCTGCAGAGAAGAGTTCACACCAGTGGACATTAAAGAGGAAAACGATTCTGATTCTGGAGAAGATGATGACCATGATGACCCCTCTACTACAAGTAAGATACTTAAAAGTTTGTATTAGTAAAACCTGAATGGTTGATGACTTATTCTTCAATTTTTTATATTAGATTTCATGTGAATACTTAAATCATTGCACATGATTTGTTTAATCATTGCAAGACATGTGTTGTTTGTCTTCTGCCTTTGACTTCATGTATCTGTGCCTGTGTTGACACTCACATATCATATTCTAGCTGACCATTTCACCACAAATCACAAGCTGGACAAATATAAACATCTTCATTGCTGAAAGAGAAGAAAGAGAGATTATATGTTAAACAATTTTCTTCAATTACAGGAACTGTCCAAATGATCACAGCTGGGAAGAGTACCGTTGCTGGTTCAGATATCAACCCAAATAAGAGAACACATTCCAGAGGAAAGTCCTATTATTGTACTGAGTGTGGAAAGACTTTCACTCAGGTGACACATTTTAAGAGACACCTGAGGATCCATACTGGGGAAAAGCCATACCAGTGTTCTACATGTGGGAAGAGTTTCAGAAGCAGCAGAGAGGTTACTATCCATAAGAGAACACATACTGGAGAAAAACCATATCAGTGTTCAGAGTGTGGAAAGACTTTTAGCACGTGGGGTAGTTTGAATAAACACAAGACTATCCATACACGAGAAAAGACACACGGGAAAATCCATACAGGAGAAAAGCCATATCAGTGTTGTCATTGTGGAAAAACTTTTACTCAGGCGGGTCATCTCAAGGGACACCAGATGATCCATACTGGAGAAAAGCCATATCTGTGTGATACATGTGGGAAGTCCTTCCGTCAATTGGGTTCTCTTAAGTCTCACCAGAGAGTCCATACTCTAAAGTCTCATCAGTGCTCAGAGTGTGGTATGACTTTTACTCTGGTACCTCATCTCAAGTGGCACCAGAAAAGCCATAATTTTATCTAAGTTTCAGTGAAGAGTACAATCGTCACTGAACAGCTTCTAGAATTACAATGGTGTGAGGGGCTGTGATTCCAGATTACATTTAGAGAAAATGTTCATAAATGCAGGTATGCATCCATTAGACATTGGTTAGGTACCTCATAGGTGTATTAAAAAAAACATTGGTTCAGTTAATGGGTTTTCTGTGCTGTCTTTACCTGCATGTATTTTATATTGTATTTTTTTTTGTTATTGTTTTGAGTGTGTTCCTTTTCTCTAATGAAATTAGTTTTGAAAATAACAGCTGATTTTTGGAACAATAAAGTTTTTAAAATGCAGTGACTTACTTACTTGGAATATAGACATGTAGGAATATATTTACACATGAAGGTATGAATGCTTCATAAAACAAACACACACACACACACACACACACACACATTTCAGTTCACACCTCCACCCTTCTCTGTGAAATTTTTTTATTGCCTGACCTGTGCCACCTGAGGACCATCAGATGTGTGAATAGGATTCCTTCCCATTATCCTAATCATTCTCATTTTTATAGCTGGTTCGTTTATAGCCTCTTTCTTAATGCTTTTAAAATGTCATATTTTTGTTACACCACATTATTAGGCTTTAATTAAATCAAAACAGCCATAACAATTGATGTAAATAATTAACAGATGTTTACTTTAGCTCAATTACCAATGATACAGACATCATTTATGGTTCATATTTGTCATTTACCACTGTGAGATCGCATTTATGGTGTTAAGGGTATACGAACTGGTTTCAACCACAGATATGTGGGCTTAGGTATGGGGTTAGGTGCCTTGCTCAAGGGCACTTCAGAAGTGCCCACTGGCTGGGGTTCGAACCGGCAACCCTTCGGTTACAAGTCCAAAGCGCTAACCAGTAGGCCACGGCTGCTCCCAACGTATGGAGATATATGGAGTGGGGTGTGCAGTAAAGTGTATAAAGTTCTGTATATCAGGCTTGTGTGTCATGGGGTGACAAGTGTGTAGAGCAGGGGTGGGCAAACGTTTAGTTCTCAATGATTTTCTGCCAGCTCTGCTCTGCTATGGCTATTGCTGTACCTATTGCTGATTTCCTTTTAAAAGTTTCTTATCGTCTGGGAGCCAAAGTCTCAAAAGTGGGTTGGACCTGACATTGTCTGCCATACTTTTTATTTGTGTTTTTTCTGTTAACTTTGACCCTCAGAAACACAAATTGGAGGGTCTGCTCTGCCGGAAATATCGTGAAAAAAAATGTGTATTGTGTATACTCATTCCACAGAAAAAATATATAAAAATCCAACTTAAATCAATGGATCTGTGATGATTACACTACTACTGTAGTTGGCGATCAACGGGCTCAGAACCTCCATAGAATTTTAGGCTACTCTCAAAATTCCGAAAGACATCATTGCCTAGGCTTTTTATTAAATGTCAACATAACCCTGTTCTCCCAATGGAAATGTGTCACACAAGAAATATAATACAGCAAAATGACTTTCATTATTTTATTGCCTCGGATGACAACTATTACAACTTTAATGGAACTAAATAATTTAACATAACCTAATTAACTAGGTGCAGGTCCCTGTTAGATGGGATAATCAGGAGGGTGGCACATTGCAGATACAGGAACAGACCTTCACCCTCACCACCTGAGGAGACAGCAAACAAGACCGACAGGGTGGGTTATACAGCAGCTGCCCGCCCCCCCCCCCCCATATCTCTCTATCTCTCACACAAACGTGCGCCTGTCTTCAATCCTTGAACATCTGTTGGGGTCCCTGGTGCAGACACATGCAATGCCACACTTCACATTGGCTTTTGCACAGGAGCATCCCCGACCACACATGCTTTTCTTGCAGCGGCAGTATTTGCTGTGTTCTAGTTCAGAAGGTTTTCCCTCTTTCAGCATCATGGTTGCCACCAATTTGCCATTGACAAGTTTTCTCCCCAAATCAGTGGCAGCTGGGTAGGTTGGCTGAACCATGTGTGCCCGCTTAAACACAGCCAACCGATGCAGGGCTCGGCGAAGGTGTAATAGGAAGGCATCTTCAGTTGGTGGAAGGCAACGCATGTCTCCTTTGATGCTCACAAAGAGATGGGCTCGCAGTGCATCTAGAGTACCACAAAAGTCACTCCTGTCATAGAGTGACACCGTGCCGTACTGCTGTTATAACCACTTCCTGAACTTATGCAGAATCTTTCAGCCTCGCAGCAGAGAAGCTGGGGCGTAAGATATCAGACGCTATATCTATGGTAACATGTGAAGGGGATAAAGACTGCGAAATAGAGAAAATCCGTAACTTTGACTGCAAATGCTACGGAGGAGGGAGAAGATAGGAGAACTCTCACTTTGACTGCAAATGCTACGGAGGGAGATAGGAGAACTCTCACTTTGACTGCAAACGCTACGGAGGAAGATAGGAGAACTCTCACTTTGACTGCAAACGCTACGGAGGAGGAAGATAGGAGAACTCTCACTTTGACTGCAAACGCTACGGAGGGAGAACTCTCTCATTGTGTAGCAACACACTGTCTCCAGAGCGTATGTGCAGCACACGGTTGGATTCTCTAGCTGCCGAAAATGAGTGGCAGGACATGTGAATAATTGGACATCTCTTGGCAAACAGACACAGTTACTTTGGACATGACTACATCCACCAAGAAGCCCCAGACAAAGAGAAAGCGTCCCCTGACCACTTATTTCATCAGAGGCAATGAAGTCTGCAGGAATACTTTTCAGTTTCTTATGGGGTGAGTTTCCATTAAAATCCAAGTTATCTACTTTGCGTTATGTGTTCATTCAAAGTCACAATTAAAGTCGCAGGGATTACAAACCATTATCATGTTTTTTTTCATGTCCTACATTGCCTACATTGTTATTAGCTAGCTCAGTATTGTCGTTTTAAAATTATATGCACGTCGAAACTAAGCTGTAATGGGAGGTTTTGGGTAGTAATGTGAGCATCTGCTATTCGTTTGAATAATGCTGGAATTGCTTGAATTGACTGATGCTAATGATTTAGCACCTAGCTTACTGGAGGATCATTTGGATGAATACATCCAGAGTAATGCTCCATTTACATGTGACAAACCTTGTGGCTTCAAACATCACCACCCTGTGATAAGGCTTTGTATATGCCTGGCCAATGGTGCCATGAATGCTGCATTTGGAATGCAAATGAAGGGTGTTAAAGGATTATGGCTAAAGATTACCATGTGAATGACATAAGTCTGATGGTCCTCTGGTGGGCATGTCCATGGATCAACCTGCACAAAGTCCACAAAGGAGGGTATGTGGGGGTGGGGTGGAGGTGTGAACTGATTGGTGATGGAGGTAGGAGACTGCCAGTTTTGCCATTACAACAAAAACATGTTGAATTTCCCCTTGGGGATCAATAAAGTATCTATCTATCTATCTATCTATTCTTGCAAGTCTTTTAGTTGTGGCTCATGCAAATATTGACGTGAACAATGTAATAACCAATAGTAGGTGCTTGATTTTATACACCTGTGGTAAGGGACCTGATGAAACCCAACAATATGATTATATTATTTTGTTTCTCATAAATTAAATAAAGAATAAAGAATGGCATTTTTCTCATGCTTTGTATGTGTATGTGTACATATAGTACCTTGACTTTGAATGTGTATGTGCACATATGGTACTTTGTATGTGTATGTGTACATATGGTACTTTGAATGTGTATGTGTATGTGCACATATGGTACTTTGTATGTGTATGTGTATGTGTACATATGGTACTTTGCATCTGTATGTGTATGTGCACATATGGTACTTTGAATGTGTATGTGTACATATGGTACTTTGAATGTGTATGTGTACATATGGTACTTTGTATGTGGATGTGCACATATGGTGCTTTGTATGTGTATGTGTACATATGGTGCTTTGAAGGATCTGTCCTTGACTTTGAGAAACAGCCAATGCGATCACTGTTCACACATATATTGTTCCTCAGGTGGCTGATACTCCACAAAAGAGGGTGGATGGGTGTGGGGGGTGGCAACAGTCTACAAACAATTACTCCCAAGGGTCATGGAATTTCATGGGATATTTGGATTTGGTAAATTGTGTCTGACTAGGTACATCCATCTTTTAAATTATTTATTAAACACATGTCTACATCTGTGGACAATAAATATTATTATTATCATTGTTTAACTGTGATATGCTAAATGAACACAACTTCATCGAGCTCCCACAACCTCCCACCCCCTGGTGGACTGATTAATAATCACACCCACCTGAGGACCATCATACAGGCCATGCACATGGTAATCCTTACTCACAACCTTTTTTTATGATCATTTGCATTTCAAATGTGGCATTCATGCAGCTGATTGGTTAAGCTTGAATCTAGGACACCAAAGGGTTCGACATATAAGAAGCAGTAGAACAGAGATATTTCTAAAGTTAGGAGGTTGTCACAGGGATGCTGTTGAAGTACAGTGTATATATTCAAGATAACAATCGGCATACTGTTCTTTTTATTTTGTAGTCACCGAAGGAAGGTTTGAGTGAATTTATTTCATGCAGCACACCTGGTTGAAGTCTGAAATGCAAGAGGTGAGAGGTCCACTAACATCAGTGAAGAAAGAGCTCAAAGATGAAGACTTTGATGATTTTCTCAGAGAACATATGTTGGCAGTTAAGAAACTGGAAGATGAGGCTGGTCCACTTACCCCAGTGAAGAAGGAGATCAAAAATGAAGACTTTGATGATTTCGTCAGGGAACATGACTGGAAGACTGATACGCAAACAGTATTAACTTTGACTTGCAAAAAGGAATCATTCTCACCAGTGGAAATTAAAGAGGAAAACAAAGATGATTTTAGAGAGTATGACTGTGATGACTCCTCTTCAACAAGTAAGATGTTTAATGGTTTGAAATACTAGATTTAATGGAAAAAATTAAATCATTGCTTTAGTACAGATTATCACCTGGAGAGAAGAAATACTCTTCTGATTGGTTGGCGGGATGGCTATTAATTCTGAATAATGGGACACCTATGAAGTAGAGCTGGTAAAAAAGTTGAATCACTGTTCCATATCAATGCTTATAAATGGTAACTATAACAACCATAGTATGATGACAGTTGAGCCTGGAAGCAGGCTTTGCAACAATGGAATCAACTGTAAACAAGCTAACTATCCATGCTATCATCCATGCATGGCTATTGCCTATAGTGGCAACCCGGTGATAAGCGGGATAACGTCCTTTGAGTTATCCTGTTATACGGAGTTAGTGGGCTTGGAGTTAATGTTCTTTGCCCAAACAATCATTGTTTGAAAAGGAAAAAACTTTTTAAAAAAAATGTTCTTATATTACAGGAGCTGTTCAAAGGATCATGTGTGGGATAAGTTTCAGGAGTGGTTCATACATCAACTTACATCAGGCATCACATACTGGTCAAAAGCCACATCAGTGCTCTCCTTGTGGAAGGCCCTTTGGTGAAATGTCTCTTCTCAGGAGACATGAGAGGATCCATACTGGGGGAAAGCCTTGCCATGGTACTATATGTTGGAAGAGTTTCACAAGTGGGAAAAATCTCACCATCAATAATAGAACAGATTCTGGAGATAAGTCGTGTCAATGTTCAGAGTCTGGAAGGACTTGTACTGAGGTGTGCAATCTCAAGTCACACCAGAAAATCCATGCCGGGGAAAAGCCATATCTGTGTACTACATGTGGAAAGAGTTTCAGAACAGCCACAGAGCGCACTGTCCATAAGAGAACACATTCTGGAGAAAAGCCATATCAGTGCTCAGAGTGTGGAAAGACTTTTACTCAGGCAGGTCATCTTAAGACACACCAGAGGATCCATACTGGGGAGAAGCAGCATCGGTGTTCAGATTGTGGAAAGAGTTTTACTCAGGCTGGCCATCTCAAGAGACACCAGATGATCCATACTGGGGAAAAGCCACATCAGTGTACTTTATGTGGGCAGAATTTCGGGAGGAAAACAGAGCTCATTATCCACATGAGAACACATTCTGGAGAAAAGCCATATCAGTGTTCAGAGTGTGGAAGGGCTTTTGCTCACCTGGGTAATCTCAAGACTCACCAGAGTGTCCATACTGGGGTGCGGCATAAGTGTTCAGAGTGTGGAAAGAGTTTTACTCAGGTGGGTTATCTCAAGATACACCAGATGATCCATACTGGGAAAAAGCCATATCATTGTGTTACATGTGGGAAGTCCTTCCGACACGAGTCTTCTTTCAAGCGTCATCAAATGATCCATAGCCGGTAAAAAGTAACACCAGTGGTCTCAGTGTGTATAAAGATGTATCTATCTAAAAGACACCAGATGATTCCTACTTGGGAAAACCTTATTATTGTGCTACATGTGATAAGAGATTTACTCAGGTTGGTTATATCTAAAAGACACCAGATGATTCCTACTTGGGAAAACCTTATTATTGTGCTACATGTGATAAGAGATTTACTCAGGTTGGTTATCTCTAAAGACACCAGATGATTCCTACCTGGGAAAACCTTATTATTGTGCTACATGTAATAAGAGATTTACTCAGGTTGGTTATATCTAAAAGACACCAGATGATTCCTACTTGGGAAAACCTTATTATTGTGCTACATGTGATAAGAGATTTACTCAGGTTGGTTATCTCTAAAGACACCAGATGATTCCTACCTGGGAAAACCTTATTATTGTGCTACATGTGATAAGAGATTTACTCAGGTTGGTTATCTCTAAAGACACCAGATGATTCCTACTTGGGAAAACCTTATTATTGTGCTACATGTGATAAGAGATCCAAGAGAAACTAAAAAGTGACAATTGCATACCAGAGAAAAAGACACAAGTATGATAGTGGGGAAAAGCCAAAGCAGTTTACAACACTTTCATGTTTCTGTTCTGTCTTGACCTGCATGCGAATAGTGAAATGTTTGATGGTGACTTACTATTTGGTTACAAGTTTGTTCCTGTGTGTGAAATAAATGCTGAAAACAAAAGCTGGTTTTAGGAGCAAAAAATAAATATTTTCAAATGATGCGAGTTGTATTTTCTTCATGTGTGCTCATCATGTGAGGTGGAGATTTCCCACCATTTGATAATGTGCATAATGCCAAACACATTATGGTTTCATTCTCATGTAGTTCCGCCCTGAAGGGACCTATTTCCCGATAGTGACAAGTGTTCTATACATTATCCCTCATATTACACGGTACACATTTTGAAATCTTGTTGACGCGCACCTGGATGTCATTGGCGCGTGCAACATCAGCCGCATCTTCTCAATCACATAACTAAAAACTTTACTATATGGTTATACAAATAAAATACCAAAAAACAACAACAACAAGTAGCAACGTTGTGCAAAAAGAACAATGCCACCATAATACAATGCTTTTTTTATTTTTAAAAATGTTAGGGGAGTGTTACTTGATAGTAAGTAAGTAAGTAAAGTGTATTTATAGAGCACATTTAACCACAGTTCGCACTGACCAAAGTGCTGTACCTAGTGCATTAGCTAAAAACATATAAGAGCGGAGACTGAGAGCCTGTCTCCTCATCCAACATCAGTGTGTGACCTCACAAATGCACTTCTGGAAGAATGGTCAAAAACTCCCATAGACACACTCCTAAAACTTGTGGAAAGCCTTCCCAGAAGAGCTGAAGCCGCTATAGCTGCAAAGGGTGGACCGAAGTCATATTAAACCCTATGGGTTAAGAATGGGATGTCCCTTAACCCTTAGAACCCTAAGCTGTTTTAGGGCATTTTCACTACCTTTATTCATAAAGATTTATTCTGGTCATTGTAAGTGCCACACACACATATTATATATTGTTTTTTTCAGCAGAGATCTGCCATCATTTCATGTATTGTTAGTACATGATTTTATAGCATTGATTTTATTTAGATTTTTAAAGAATTAAAATATAAAAACCGTATTATACAAATTCTTATATTTTGACATGTATCTCACCACAGCAAGCTCATAGCTCTACATGCATTGCATGTGTGTGTAGGGCAGACTGTCCTGAATCTGGCAATATAATTGCCATGTTGGAGGGATACTCTGGGGCTGAGCAATTTACAGAAATATGTGGTGTGTGATTTACGGAAATAAATGCCATTTTTTATTTAGTGAATACAAATGTTATTTATTTGTAACAAACATGCAATATTTATAAAAATCAAGTACAATGAACCTGTAACTATATGCAACAATAAACCTGAAACTATATGCCTGGCATTTGAAGAAGCTTATGATCTGCTGGACTGGTGACACAGCCATGTTCATGACGGTCAAGACGGACGTCACACAAATCCTCTGTGAACCTTCTTCTGAAATCGAGGTGTGACATTGCGACCCGTCCTCTGGACTGCCAATGCTCTCTGTAGAGCATGTAGGAATTGACTGTGGCAATGTCAGTGAAATGGAAAAATAATGTTTTGTACCATCTGTATGTTTTCCGGCGTGTTGTGTAGGACTGAAGTCGTTGATCTGACAGATCCACTCCACCCATGAATTTGTTGTAATCCTTGATCGATGTGGGTATATGTAATTGCCACATCACCCATGAAGAATTTTGTTGCTTCTGACGTCTGGTTACAATGTCTCCGGTGTAGGCATTGTGGATGGTGGAACAGACAGAGACCAGTCTTGTGTCCATCCACCTCACAAAAAGAAGTGGTCCATCTCTGATCCACCGCGGAGTGCCACAGTCAGAATTATTGGTGAGAGTGTTTTCTTCTGTTTTCGGAAACCCCACTCTGTTTTCTCTATTAGAACAGAGTGGGGCTTGTTATCACAGTAGACATTGCAACCAGTGCCAACATAAAGTGGGTTCATCAGTGCAATCACAGAATCATAGCTCAATCCCTGTCCAGTTCTGTGTGGTTCTTTCCCTGTGTAAACATTGAAATCACACGTGTACCCATTTTGTGAGTCACACAAGACAAACAGTTTGTAGCCCCATTCATGAGGCTTGTCCTTCATGTACATTTTCATCCCAATTTTAGCTTTAGTTGGGACCAACCTTTCATCAATAGAAAGAATAGATTTCAATCGCCTCCTTTATCCAGTGGTGGTATCGGTTGTTGATCGGTTGACTCTGGCATTGTCCCAATCCATGATATGGTTCTCTCGTTATGGCTGATTTGAGATTTTCTTGCTGCCTTGTCCTTGTTCTTGTTTGTCTCTGACCTGTCTCCTTTTCACATTCCTTTTCATGTTCTTTTTTGCATGTGGTAAAACTCCTTCCTGTCTCCCCAATGTAGGTTTTATTGCATGATTGACATGGTATTTCATACATGACGTTGCATTTATTGTGTTGGTCAATTTTGTCCTTTGGGTGAACTAGAAGCTGTCGTAGTTTTGTGTGTGGTTTTACCGGTGTGTTAATTTGGTGCTTTTTCATGATCCTCTGGATGCGCTCCATGACCCCTCTAATGTAAATATATACTTTATAAGTATATATATATATATATACTCTTTTGAGTCTCTTTTGAAATTTGGTCTCTGCATTTACCTTCAGCCGCGGCCCACTGGTTGGGGTTCGAACCAGCAACCCTCCGGTTAGAAGTCTGAAGCTAACCAGTAGGCCACGGCTGCCCCAAGGGCAAATTCAAGGTCTGTACGGCATGTCACAGCTCCTCTGTGTCCCTTATGTTTTGTCCTTTTCTTTGTTTGTGTTTCCTCTTATTCGTTTACCTGTTGCGCGCCTCTCTGTATTGCCCATTGTGGATACTGACATGTTTTCAATGCGTTCTGTATGTGTTGCTCCTCCTGTGCCCTGTCCTTGGGATCCATTTTTAAAGCTGCCCGTTCTTGTAGTGTTCTAACCACTGATAGTTTATGTGCAACTGGATGCTCTGATGTCCAAAGTAGGTATTGATCTGTGTACGTCGGTTTCCTATAGATTTTTATTTTGATGTCTCCTTCAATCGTGTGGTGGATTTTTATGTCCAAAAAAGCTATGGATTTGTCTATCTCTTCTTCATGTGTGAACTTTATGTTGCCGGTGTGGTCAATGGAATTGAGGTGATCTGTGAGTTCTTCTGTAGGTCCTCTCTTTACCTTTTCCAAAATATCATCCACGTATCGCTTCCATAATGTGGGCCTGTACTCCTCCAGTGCTGATGTTATTGCTTCCTTCTCCAGGTGTTCCATGAAAAAGCCACACATTATGGCTGATAGCGAATCCCTCTTTCTGCCTGTATATTTTTGTGCGGCACTGAAAATAAGTTGAGGTAGCGATGAAGTGGAGTAATTGACTGAGGTCTTGTACTGTCAAATGTGTGCGTTTCTTAAGGTTTTTGTCCTTTTGTAGGTGTTGCTGTACTATTTTCAGGGTTGCTTCTACTGGTGTTTTGATGAAGAGGGAGACGACGTCATGTGATATTAATATTTCGTCCTTACCCACTTTAATATTTTGACGTTCTTTTGCCAGCTCTTTTGAGTTTTTGCAATGTTGTTCCGTTTGGCCTAGTAATGGTTTTATTATTTCTGTGTGAGATTTTGATAGGTTGTATGTTACAGACCTGATGCTGTCCACAATCGGGCGTGAAGGTGCTCCTGGTTTTTGAATTTTCAGTGTGCCGGGGTGTTATGCTTGCTGTTGGTATGAGGTGCTTGTATGACTGCTTATCGATTTTGTTGCTTTCCAGTAATGGTTTCAATAATGTTTTGAGTGTGTTTTTCTTGTCTTCTGTGGGGTCTTTCTTGAGAACTTCATGTGTTTGTGTCTGCTTCATTCATTTTCATTCACCCCCACCTGCAGTCTCCTACTCCCATCACCAACCAGTTTGCACCTCCACCCCCACCTGCAGTCTCCTACCCCCATCACCAATCAGTTCACACCTCCACCCCCACCTGCAGTCTCCTACCCCCATCACCAACCAGTTCACCCCACCTGCAGTCTCCTACCCCCATCACCAATCAGTTCTCACCTCCACCCCACATACTTTCTTTTGTGAAATGTGTGAAGGATGATGGACAAGCCCACTTGAGGACCATCATATTTTTACATAATGTATTCACATGGAATCGTCCTACCCATAATCCTTTGTCATTATCATTTGCATATCATCATTTGTATATACTGTTTTCTTGCAGCTGAGTGGGTAAAATGGACTCCAGGATGCCAACAAGTCAGTTAAAGATCTTATAGCAGAGAGTGGTTGTTATAGGGTACTGTGGAAGTACAGTGTGTAGGTTTATGTTATCAACAGGACAAATATACTGTTATTTGGTCAGATACATAGATTTTGTTACTTTAAACTGAAGTCAATTTGAGAGGATTTATTTGGCACAGCAGAACTTCAGTCTGAAATGGCAGAACCACTAATACCAGTGAAGAAGGAGATCAAAGAAGAAGACTTTGATGATTTCCTCCGTGAACATATTTTGGCCAATAAATTGGAAGATAAAACTGTATTGGAACATAACTCTAAGACAGAGACACAGGTGTCACCATCCTGCAGAGAAGAAGAAAGCTCAGCAGAACTTCAGTCTGAAATGGCAAAACCACTAATACCAGTGAAGAAGGAGATCAAAGAAGAAGACTTTGATGATTTCCTCCGTCAACATATTTTGGCCAGTAAATTGGAAGATAAAACTGTATTGGAACATAAGACACAGGTGTCACCATCCTGCAGAGAAGAAGAAAGCTCAGCAGAACTTCAGTCTGAAATGGCGGAACCACTAATACCAGTGAAGAAGATCAAAGAAGAAGAATTTGATGATTTCCTCCATGAACACATTTTGGCCAGTAAATTGGAAGATAGAACTGTATTGGAACATGACTTTAAGATAGAGACACAGACATCATCAACCTGCAGAGAAGAAGAAAGCACACCAGGGGAAATAAAAGCGGAAAATTATTCTGGAGAAAAGGATGATCATGATGACTCCTCTACTACAAGTAAGATACTTAAACGTTTGTATTAGTAAAACCTGAGTGGTTCATGACTTATTCTTCGTTTTTTTATATTAGATTTCATGTGAATACTTAAATCATTGCACATGATTTGTTTCATCATTGCAAGACATGTGTTGTTTGTCTTCTGCTTTTGACTTCATGTATCTGTGCCTTCACATATTCCTATTTTAAAACCTGAATGGTACTTATTCTTTGTATTAAACGTCTTCATTGCTGTAGAAGAAGAAAGAGAGATTATATGTCTTAATTATTTTTTATATATTACAGAAGCTGTCCAAATGATCACAGCTGGAGAGAGTTCCAATGCTGGTTCTGATCTCAACACAAATAAGAGAACACATTCCAAAGGAAAGTTATATTATTGTACCGAGTGTGGAAAGACTTTTACTCAGGTGACACATTTTAAGAGACACCAGAGGATCCATACTGGGGAAAAGCCATATCAGTGTTCAGAGTGTGATAAGAGTTTCAGAAGCAGCAGAGAGGTTACTATCCATAAGAGAACACATACTGGAGAAAAACCATATCTGTGTTCAGAGTGTGGAAAGACTTTTACCACCTGCGGTAATTTCAATAAACACAAGACAATCCATACAGGAGAAAAGGCATGTCAATGTCCAGATTGTGGAAAGACTTTTACTCAGATGGACTATCTTAAGATACACCAGAGGATCCATACTGGGGAAAAGCCATATATTTGTTCTACGTGTGGGAAGTCCTTCCTTCAACTGGGTACTCTCAAGAGACACCAGAGAGTCCATACTCTAAAGTCTCATCAGTGTTCAGAGTGTGGTATGACTTTTACTCTGGTAGCACATCTCAAGTGGCACCAGAAAACCCATAATTTTATGACTTGAAAGACTTTTATTCACCTGAGACACATGATACAATCGTCACTGAACAGCTTCTAGAATTAGAATGGTGGGAGGGGCTGTGATTCCAGATTCCATTTAGAAAAAATGTTCATAAATGCATGTGTGCATCCATTAGACATTGGTTAGGTACCTCATATGTGTATTAAAAAAAACATTGGTTCAGTTAATGGGTTTTCTGTGCTGTCTTTACCTGCATGTATTTTTTATTGTATTTTGTTATTGTTTTGAGTGTGTTCCTTTTCTCTAATGAAATTAGTTTTGAAAATAACAGCTGATTTTTGGAACAACTTTTTGGAACCAAGTTAAAATGCAGTGACTTACTTACTTGGAATGTAGACATGTAGGAATATATTTACACATGAAGGTATGAATGCTGCATAAAACAAACACCCACACACACAGTTTTTTAATGCCTGCCCTGTGCCACCTGAGGACCATCAGATGTGTGAATGGGATTCCTTCCCATTATCCTTTATTACGATTGTCATTTTTATAGCTGGTTCGTTTAGAGTCTCTTTATTAACGCTTTTAACGCCTTAACACCATAAATGCGATCTCACAGTGGTAAATGACAAATATGAACCATAAATGATGTCTGTATCATTGGTAATTGATTTGATCAATTCAATCAATGTTAATTATTTACATCAATTGTTATGGCTGTATTGATTTAATTAAAGCCTAATAATGTGGTGGGTCCACCTGACCCAAGAGCATTGGCTGTGTAACGGTTTCAACCACTGATATGTGGGCAACATGCTCCCAGTTGTCTTGGAGTAATTTTGACCACATAAATGGCGACGGGGATGGGATTACCTATCACTGAGGCACAGTGAGGAGGACCAATGGCGCAGGACCCCAACCATGTTGGCTGGAGGGAGATCTCTTTGTGATCTTGGGAGAAGGCTGTCATACACAACAAATACTGCTCTGCGGCACCCAGCCTGGCCAGAGGAAATCCTCCTGTGTCTCGGATATGGTAATGACCGGATTTGGTAGTCACAGACAACTTGGTGGTGAGTCCCTGATTTTACACTTTTTAAGTTGGTAAAATAGGGAAGGCCTGTCCTACCCATTAGAGAGGTAGTGGTTGTGTACACAGTTTTCCTACCTGTGATGGAGGTAGAGGGTTTTCCTGCCTAAGGTTGAGGCAGAAGAGTGCACTATTTCCTGCCAGTGATAGTGGTAGTGGCTTTACTGCCTATGTGTAGGTAGTCATTTGTTATTTAAAAATAGGCCTGAACACATTGGCTAGTCCAAAATACCTATAAAAGATTTATAAATACCCCAGAAATAAACTATATGGAAATGAAAAAAACATATTTTGTATGGGAGTATGGATGCAAAAATTAGATTTTCCTTTCCTATCACGGATGTGGATGATAGTGGAGGGTCTTGCTCAGTGGGAATCTTTACACTGTCATATAGTAAAAATACACCCTACATTAAGAGCACAAAATAAGCTAAAAACCCAATTAACTTGATTTAAAAAGCTTTATTCACATTTTACATGTCCCAACTTTTTATGTTTTGGGGTTGTAGAATAGAGTCTACATTAAACTCACTAAATAATCTAAAAGGACAATTCACGTGATTAAAAAAAACACTTTATTTGTATTCCGAAATAAGCAGTTTATTTTAACTGCATAAAAAACAGCATTGGAGTGTTCTAAACAAATGAAGCTTTTTCCCCTCTCTGGGTGACTTTTGGCTAAAGACTTTTATGGTTTATCTACAGTATGGACCATCTGGTGTCTTTTGAGATTACTCACACTAGTAAAAGCCCTTCCACATAGAACATTGATATGGCTATTATCCCCAGTATGGATGTCGGGTATTTTGAGAAACGAATAACCCCCCCCCCCCCAAGCTATGCCAAACCTATGGGCGGTAGTGTAGAGAGAAGGATAAAGCCATACAATCCAATCAGAATCTTCAGAATTGACAACGAATAACACAAGCAACATCCTGTTCCTTTCAAAACAAGCGCTCGCATGACGTTAAGCATTTTCTGGCGTGTAATGTGACGTTTGAGAACCTAAAACCCTGTTTTTCCCTGTTTTCCCTGTTCACACGGCAGCACATAACTGGCATTATCAGAAATCTCCACTGGTCAGAGTTTTTAGAAATAATCGTTTTCTGTGATAAAAACAGGGTTTTCGTGTAAATGAGAGGCCCAACCATAGCGAAATATCTGCGTCTTCCCTTTGTGTAAACGGGGCCTGAGACAACTCCGTTCCCTGAAAGACTTCCAACACTCATCTGGCTTTTCCCCAGTATATCTTCTGGTGGCTCTTCAGATGACCCACATTAGGTCTTTCCTGACCTATACAGCTCCCCGATATGGATCATCTTGTCTGGATCCTGCAGGGTTGGCCATTTTGTGTTTGTCCTGCGTTTGTTTGCTTTTGCTGTTCCCCATGTGCTCTGTTTACCTTTCTGCTATCATGTGACTGCCTCCACCCTGTTTTCCTTATATGGTCTGCACTTCCTGTCTTGTTAGTTTCCATCCATTTCTGCTCACACCTGTTCCTCATTATTGTCTTGTCGGTTTAGTACACAGATTTGGCTTTTCCCCAGTATGGATCTTCTGGTGTTTCTTTAAATTACTCTCATCAGTAAAAGTCGTTCCACACTCTGAACAATGATAGGGCTTTTCCCCAGTATGGATCATCTGGTGTGTCTTCAGATGCCCTGACTGAGTAAAAGCATGTCCACAATCTGAACACTCATATTGCTTTTCTCCAGAATGAGTTCTCTTGTGAATAGTGAGTTCTCTGTTGGTTCTGAAACTCTTCCCACATGTAGAACACTGATATGGCTTTTCCCCAGTGTGGATCTTCTGGTGTGTCCGCACAACTTCTTTTGTCAGAAAAAAGATGCTTGTGTAATGTACCATAAGCCTTAATCCGGGTCAGGGCCCGGCTATCTGCCTGACATGTTTCACCAATATAACACTGTTAGACCCTTACAATCACACTATCACAGAATAGATATCTGCTATCACTCGCCGGCCATATTGCAACGCTTTTTGGGCACTCATCGGGCATCCTCTTTGGCAGAAATGCGCGTGAGCAAGGCTTCATGACACCAATCTTGCTCCAGCTGTGAGTTCACAACACATGATTGGCACGATGCCTTCACAACACACCATATGATTGGCTCAATGTATTCACATCACACCACATAATTGGCTCAATGTATTCACATGTCGACGTCTTGCCGAGGAAGGGGTGTGATATGTGTAGACAACGGCCGTTACAAACTAGCCCTATGCATTTCTATGGAGGATTTTTTGAGTGCTGTGTCTCCTCATTAGAAAGTTAGAAGAAAATATGAGGCTGTCTTTAGTCTTTACTACCAGTTTCAAATGAGGCTGTCTTTAGTCTTTACTACCAGTTTCAAATCAAATCTCAAAACTAAACTGTTTTCTAAATATTTATTGTATTTCTATATATCATGTGAATGTTTTATCTATTTTATTTCAATGTTCTTTTAGTTTTTTGTGAAGCACATTGGGTTGCCTTGCGGTATAAAATGTGCTATATGAACACATTTGCCCTGCCTTGCATTGCATTGAGAGGCTTTCATGCAAAAAGTCCATTGGTGTTTTAAAATTTAAGTTGTATTAGTGTACTGTAGTCATGTAGGTTTTACCAACCGCAGCTTCTGTGGCGGAATAACATCCAAACTATACCACAAATACAATCTTTATTTTATTGTGGCATGGTCAGTTTACAGAATTGCAGCCCACTCCCACCTGCAGTCTCCTACCCCCATCACCAACCAGTTCACACCTCCACCCCCACCTGCAGTCTCCTACCCCCATCACCAACCAGTCCACCCCACCTGCAGTCTCCTACCCCCATCACCAACCAGTTCACACCTCCACCCCACTCTCACATTCCCTCCTTAGTGGACCCATGATTGACCCATGACCACGCCCACCTACCATTATACATTTACATATTGCATTCACATGGTCATGTCTTACCCATAATCCTTTGTCCTTATCATTTGCATTGCAAATGCTGTATTCTTGCAGCTGATTGGGTAAAAAGGACTCCAGGATGGCAACAGGTCAGATAAAGGTCCTATAGCAGAGGGTGGTTGTGACAGGGTGCTGTGGAAGTACAGTGTGTAGGTGTATATTATCAACAGGACAACTATACTGAAGTTTGAGAGGATTTCCTTAGCACAGCAGAACTTAAGTCTGAAATGACAGAACTACTAATACCAGTGAAGATGGAGATCAAAACAGATGAGTTTGATGATTTCCTCCGTGAATATATTTTGGCCAGTAAATTGGGAGATAAGACTGTACAGGAACATGACTTTAAGATTGAGATACAAACATCATCAACCTGTAGAGAAGAGGAGTTCACAGCAGTGGAAATTAAAGAGGAACACAGTTCTGAATCTGGAGAATATGATGACCATGATGACTCCTCACCTACAAGTAAGAGACTCAAAAGTGTATATTAGTAAAACCTGGATGGGTGATGAGTTTTTAGCATTATTTATATTAGATTTCATGGGGATATTTACATTAATTTACATGATTTGCTTTCTATTAGACATGCTGTCTCCTGTCCTTGCCTTGTATTTATGCATGTGTTGACACTGGCATAACATCTCTACCTTAAATCACAAAGTGAGAAAAAATATATATTGCTGTAGTGGGAAAAAGTAAGACAATATGGTAAACAATTTTCTTATATTACAGGAACTGTCCAAATGATCACAGCTGGGAAGAGTACCGTTGCTGATTCAGATATCAACCCAAATAAGAGAACACATTCCAGAGGAAAGTCATATTATTGTACCGAGTGTGGAAATACTTTCACTCAGGTGTGTAATCTCAAGAGACACCAGAAAATCCATACGGGAGAAAAGCCATATCAGTGTTCAGATTGTGGAAAGACTTTTACTCAGTTGGGTCATCTCAAGGGACACCAGAAAATCCATACTGGGGAAAAACCATACCCGTGTTCTACATGTGGGAAGAGTTTCAGAAGCAGCATTGAGGTCACTATCCATAAGAGAACACATACTGGAGAAAAGCCATATCTATGTTCAGAGTGCGGAAAGACTTTTACTCAGGTGTCTAATCTCAAGAGACACCAGAAAATCCATACGGGAGAAAAACCATATCAGTGTTCAGATTGTGGAAAGACTTTTACTCAGTTGGGTCATCTCAAGGGACACCAGAAAATCCATACTGGGGAAAAGCCATATCAGTGCAGTGCATGTGGGAAGAGTTTCAGCACCAAAAGAGAGCTCACTATCCATCAGAGATATCACTCTGGAGAAAGGCCATATCGGTGTTCAGAGTGTGGAAAGACTTTTGCTCACTTGAGTAACTTCAAGGCACACCAGACTGTTCATACTGAAGAGCGTTATAAGTGTTCAGAGTGTGGAAAGACTTTTGCTCAGGTGCGCTATCTCAAGATACACCAGAGGATCCATACTGGGGAAAAGCCATACGCTTGTTCTACGTGTGGTAAGAGTTTCAGAAGCAGCATTGAGGTCACTATCCATCAGAGAACACACACTGCAGAAAAGCCATATCACTGTTCAGAGTGTGGAAAGACTTTTAGTCAGTTGGGTCATCTCAAGAAACACCAGAGGATCCATACTGGGGAAAAGCCGTACATATGCCCCACATGTGGGAAGTGCTTCAGACACGAGTGTTCTTTCAGCCGTCATAAAATGATCCATGTAAGGTAAAAATGAACACCAGTGTTCTCAGGGCCAGATGCACTAACGCTTTTGTGCCCACTTCAGCCGAGCCGAGCTGTGTCAAATTACGCATTTCTGTATCATACGTATGCATTCCTAGGAGGGTCAGGGGAAAGTGGGAGTTTATTACTGTGCTACCAGTGATAAGATTTTCAAGAGAAACTAAAACATAGCGTACCATACTGTACATACCAAAGACAAAGACACAAGGAGCCATAGTGTGGTAAGCTCAAAGCAGTTTACTACACGTTCATGTTTCTGTTCTGTCTTGACCTGCATGCTAATAGTAAAATGTTTGATGGTGACTTCCTATCTGGTTACGAGTTTGTTCCTGTGTGTGAGATAAGTGCTGAAAATAAAAGCTGGTGTTTGGAACAAACAAATATTTTCAAATGATGTGAGTTGTATTTTCTTCATGTGTGCTCATCATGTGAGGTGGAGAGGAACATTTCCCACCATTTGATAATGTTCATAGTCTCAAATTCATTATGGTTTCATTCTCATGTAGTTCTGCCTTGTAAGTTCCGCCATGAAGGGATCAATTTCCCTTGATAGTGACCAGTGTTCTATACATTATCCTCTTTTTACACGGCTACTTGGCAAAAAAATAAACTCCCCACGACATCACTCTAGCTTATATATTTTTGTCACCGTTTCATCGTGGCTTTTGCTGAGAAACAAACAGTTTGCAACACACACTGAACATTCTTTAGAACACAGCTGATCAACTGTCTGATTTTCACTTTTGAATGAAGTTCCAATACTTGAGGAATTATATGAAAGACGTGAATAAGAAGCACAAAACCCTTTTTCCTTGATGCGTTATGTTTTGGAACAACATGTCTTGTGTAGCTCATCATTGAACCTGTCCCCTTAACCCCTTTCTGTGTTAATTTCATGTTTAATAGTTTTGTGGCAAAGAAAATGTATTATAAATCCAAAATCATATATATTATCATCTAATGTTGTGATATACTTTTGAATCAACAGAAATATTTTATATATTACAAATGTTTATTTTAGACAAGTGCTATTTCAAGGAAAAGTCCTTGTATATGGCTCTAGAGGCATCACATAGTTGGGAAAAAGTTGGGAACAAGACATTTGATCACAATTAACGTGTCCAGAATCCAACTAACCCTGATCCCAAGGAGGAATGTGAGGTTTTGGGTGGGCTTCTGATTAACATGGACAACATTTTTGGCTGCATTTGGCCACTTTTTTCGGGTCGGCATCATTATAGCATTATATATACATTATAGCATATAGCACTTCCATAGGAGTGGCTTTCTTAATCTATTTTTTAGAATTTTACAACATCGGTCTCCACACACTCCACTCCAAACATGTTTCTTGCTTGCATTTAAAGGGGTGGTTCAGGATTTTGGACATATCATTTCCAAGTTAGCAAGTGTGATATTTATCAGTGGAGACCGTTTTCAACACGTTTCATCCAGTCCTTCTAATTGCAGAGTTCGCAGGTGCTAGGCTAGCGCAAGTCATCAGTATGTGTTAACCTGCCACTAAAAACAGTCTTACCCACTCCAACAAAGTACACCCGAAGCAATTCCAACAATCGATGTAAATATCTATGTTAATAGAATAATGTTGGAAAAAAAAACTACCCTTGCATCGCGTTGCAATAGTTATACTTTGTTCCCTGAAGTTGGTAGTAGGCATATAAGCAACGCAGTGGCGGACTGATATTACCAAGGCTACTACACTTCTAGGTATCCCCATTGGAGTGTGCTTCTCTGTTTACTTTTCAGCACAGTAATACTAACTGGAGCAAGTATAATTCTGCCACTGTGACCGTTGGAATGCGCTCTGCGATGTGATTTGCTGCTTTTTGAGTGACTGACGCGACATGATGGTGAATTTGCAGCCTTTTATTCTGTAAGATGACATACAGTGTACAGTCAAGCAGTGGGTTTGTCTTCTTCCCCCAACTCCTCTTCCCCAGAGTGGCAGAGACAGGGCAAAAAAGCACAGGTAATCCACACAACACATACTAAATACAAGATATAAAACACTACATTTAAAAGGTCAACACAGCTGGTCGCTAGGATTTAACCATTAAACTATGCTACCTAGCCTAACTCCTGATAGAGACCTAAAGCAGAGAATGTCTAGTAAGGGGAGAACTTTCACTCTCGGAACTCTTCCGGTGTGGTACTGCATCTAGGGGCGCTAGCGGGCGAGTCCATAATGAAACGGGACCTATGGAGCTGCACCACAAATTCCTACATTTCTTTGGATAGAATTTTTTTGTAAAAGAAATGCAATCGTGTATTAAAACAGAATGGAGAACCCGCACAAACGGCACAGTCAGTATTTTTAAACTCAGATGATTATTATGAAATACGGCTTTTGTAAAAATCAAATGACGTCACGCGTGATGGACCACTTTACGGCTGACGCACCTTACGTCTGTCTTTTTTTAATACTTCAAAATAACATTTGCTAAATGAACCTTACATTTTTCAGTAGCCATAGGTGTGTAGATTTGTACCAAAATCTAGTTTGGTTCTTACCGGGGCTTTTACTGCCTGAAATATCCGATTTTGTTTATCACGCTCGGAGTTTAGTGCTGGGCTTAGAGTTCTCAACGGATCAGGTCGGCCCGACAAACCCGACGGGACCCGCAGGTTCGGGTCGAAAATATAAGCAAATGACTCGGGTTGGGTCGGACCTCGGGCTTAATCTTTTCTGCTCAGTGAAAAAAAAAAATATTAATCTTCGCAGCTGTTTACCGTAAAGAAAGCCTGCTGCTACGTGCAACGTGCATCATGGAGAGGGGCAGGGGCAGACGCTGCGTGCACGCCATAGCCTGGAGAAGGAGATGGAGTTGATGAAAAGTAGACTAAACTTGCCGCAGGTGAATTCACCGTCGCTACTACAGGAGTGGGGAAATCAGAGGTCTGGAAAGTGTTTGGAGTGGTGCTGGATTCTGATGGAAATTCTACAGGTTATGTGCAATCCTCAAAATGCAAGGTGCTGATGAAATATGTGACCATGCAAGGCAAAACCAGTCGCTTTGGTAAAATTTACAAAATTAAGTTATTGTGCTCACATGAACGGCCATAAACTAAGCTTTCCAACGATATGTGTATCAGGGGTAGGCCTATTGCAAAAAGTATCGCTAAGATAACCGCATCCAAAGTTGGCATGGTTCTTCCTTCACGATACGCCAGAAGAGGAGAAAATCACAGTTAAGTAAATTGTCACGCTAATATGTTGAATCTTCACCTAAATAAAGTCAGGGTTTAACAGTCAAAACGTAGCCTAAGCTATATGTTTTACGTCGGGCCGCGGGCTGGGTTCGGGCAGATAATTCATGTTGATGTGTCTTTAAAAGCCACGGGCCGGGCCGGGTCGGGTCGGGTTGTAATTTTTAGGCCCGTTGAGAACTCTAGGCTGGTGGGTGCTTATTCCCAACCTTTCTCACAGCACATCAACAGTTAGCCCGAGACTTCTCGTCAGCAATTCAATATTCTACTGGAGCTCCAAGCGGATTTGTACACGCAGTCTTACAACACTGTTTACAGCTCTTCTAGTCACGATAAAATGTAATTTTTGGTACATAGATAATTTAGATATACGTATGGTGTGGGTGCTTGCATTTCTTTAGGAATCCGCCGTCTTGGTTTGTATAGAAATGAATATTAAGTGACACATACACGTAAGAGGTTGGACATACGTGACGGTAGGTAATATGTGACGTTCCTATATAACATTATCTACAGCTCACTCTAACTAAAACAGTTTTGACTTTTACGTTTAAAAGCTCCGTTGGGGACTCCAAGATTTTGAACTATATACATTTAAAAAGGTGATCGGTTTTCGATATTTTTAACTTACAAGTGTTAACAAACAGTTTTATTATATAGCTTTTTTCAGTCGAATGGTTGGTTATCTATGGTTAGCACCCTTGCAGAAACAGTTGATCTTTAAAAGTGTCTTTTAAAAGTGTAAATTGTGCACCAAGTTCTATAAACAACAACTATACATCATGTTATCAAAGCAGTTCATTGGAAAGCCAAAATGTAAAAGATAAAGAAAAGACATGGAAAGATGATTGACGATTGCAGAATAGTCAAACTTTGAAGAAGTCTGCATTCAAGTTTAGTTATCATTGTATTTTTTTAAAAAATGTTTTGTTATTTTGATAATGTGCAACAAACAACAACAACAACAAACAACAACAATGACTTCAACTTGTGAAAGCAGATAATTTTTTCTCTGTCACCTTTGTGTAGTTGGTTACAAAGAACTCTGCCCCCAGCCTGCACATGGTGAACTTCCGGATGGAGACTGCCTCTATCAAGCTGGCATGCTCCGGATGTTCCACGAAGAATTCATTGAAGGCCTCTGTCTCCTCCAGCGTCTTCTCCAGATTCTGGCGTACCCCACTCCTTGGCCAGAAGGTCTTAATGTTTCTGCCAAACGCCTCTTCAAGAACCCTCACCGTATTTAAGAACCTTGTGGAAGGCATCGGGAGTGAAGCGGGTGCTCCTCTGGGTGCCACGTGGACCCCAGCAGCAGTACCTCACAGTGATGGCAGTACCTCACAGTGATGGCAGTACCTCACAGTGATGGCAGTCCTGGATGGTTTGTTCCTGCTGCAGGGTCCTGACCAACCAGCCAGCAACATAGTGTAGCCCTTCTTCGAGGAAACAGTCACCAATGGTCTATGGAGGTAAGTGGAAGCAGTACTGAAATGCAAGAGCATATAGCTGTCAGTATATGTGTAGTGTTTGTATTTTAGTTTGTATTATTATTACCATTACTGTTATTATAGTTATTGTGTTATGATTTTATGCAAGTGAAATGCAATGACTGTGTGTTTATTTGAATAGTCAGATGACCTGGTCCTCCACAATGACCTCCTCCACCATGTCTGTAGTGGCCCCCTCTGTGGGTGGTGTGGGTGGTGTGGTTGGACTGGGGGGTGAGGGGAGGCTGGATTGTGGTCCTGAAACAAACATTAGCATACGTACCTCTGCGATCACGACAAAGTTTGACAATGTCGTTGTTGGTTGAACAAAAATGTAATAAGGTCGCCGACCTTTCCAGAGATGAAATAGTTATAAGACTCAAGCGACTTGAATGCCTTAAGCTCCTGCGATGTGTATGCGGATACTGTATGAACAAGATAGTTAAAAATATCCAGATAAGTTACTCCAGGCAATAATGACGGATCTTTACTGAAATATATGGGTTTTATCAGATATGGGTCCATGACAATCAAGCTTATCTTGTCTTGATACCGACGAGAGGAAGCCATAACTACGCTCAGCTGATCAGCTGCGAGCATACTCAGCTGATCAACGCGTTGCCTAGTAGTATATCAACAAAATGGCCGCTGTTCGCTACTTCCGAGTTTTGCGAAGAAGCCCAATACTGCGGTGACATGGATGACCTCACAGAAGCGGGAAGGCTGAAAGTGGACACCTGCTGCTAAGGAAGCTGCAGTCATGTTTGAAAAGGGTCTCGGCTCAAACTTAAACATTGACGAAAAATGGAAAATGTTCTGTAAAATCTATACTCAAGTGCTACACAGTCGATTTAGTTATGGTTAGACTTTATGTGTGATTACGAAAGTATCAGAAGGGGTAACCTGTGTAAGCACATCATTTTTAGTAAAGAGGCACAGAGGAGAGGGATGGACATTAGGAACATGTGACATACAGCAGAAAAAGGAATAAGGAATCAACAGTCAACTGTACCACAAAAATGATGACAATGTAACCATAGCGATGGAAGCATATGGTATTGTCAGTCTGATTTCCATATAGCACATCGGATCAGCTGCTAGTTTGAACCTTTGCTCATAGTTCCTCTAACTCCATGATGTAACCGTCTTCCATAGCGATGGAAGCATTGGTATTGTCAGTCTGAAAACTCCAACTTCATGCACGTGTACAGCAAATAGTCACAGAGAAAAATGTGTCTGTATACATGTTGTAAATATCCTCCAACCTCAAGAGCTACCCACACACTCAGAAAACACAGCGCAGTCACAAAAGCCTGAAGCTGAACAGAAAACGTCTATACATGCTATGTTGACAGACCTACTAAGTATAAGTATATAAGTATGTATACTCTTTTGATCCCGTTAGGGAAATTTGGTCTCTGCATTTATCCCAATCCGTGAATTAGTGAAACATACACAGCACACAGTGTACACACAGTGAGGTGAAGCACACATTAATCCCGACGCAGTGAGCTGCCTGCATCAACAGCGGCACTCGGGGAGCAGTGAGGGGTTAGGTGCCTTGCTCAAGGGCACTTCAGCCGTGCCTACTGGTCGGGGTTCGAACCGGCAACCCCCCGGTTACAGGTCCGAAGTGCTAACCAGTAGGCCACGGCTGCCCGAATTGCACTACTAGAGTGGTGCAATTCAGATTGTTTCTAGCCAAGCCATGACCTGAATAACACTGTACAAAGAGCACACAAGCTGGCTTTCAGTAACTTCACCAGTGTGTCCAAAAAAAAGAAAAATGTGGCTTTAGATGCATATAGGCCACGAATGAAAATAACAAAGCATGAGAACTTCCAACTAAAAAGAAGAACAAGGATACACAACAGACTCCACTCAAAGGACTGATTTTATTGGATGAACAGTGCTAAGGTTGGAGGTTGATTGTGTGTCTCAATGGTAGGAGAATAAGAGAGAATATGCAGTACATCAATGCAGTATAACGATGAACATAAAAATAATGTGTACAATCAATATCTCACTTTATTTCTGGGTCTCCAAAATTTAGATTTTTTTTTTTTAGCCAGACAGGTGTCGATCAGGGCAAAGGTGCCCTTCAAGATTTGTGGACCAAGGTCATGAGTGGCCAGGTCATAATTGTCCCAGTTGGCCTCCATGGTGGTCAGGAGGTGTCCCAGTGTCTTCCTGCAAATGTATAGTAAACGTTAAAGTTTGGTGGAGGCATTGTAGACCAGGTTGATTTCCATGACAACAATGAGAATGCAATTATCATGGTCACATACAAGTTTCTTAATTGCCACATAACCTGACATTTCTGAGGTCATATTGGGGTTTGCGCTCTACTGAGTTTCACATAAAAGATACAGCTTGACAAACAGCAAAAATGGATTCTGCAGAAAAAATACCCCATGAAAAGTCTGTTTGCCAACTTTACTCAAAAATGCCCAGGGGTGTCACATTATCTGATATTCAACCTAGTCTACTGTAATAAACGGTCAAATCTAAGCCTTTCTAGTCAAATGATGACTATGTACACAAACACAAGTACCTGCAGTTTTCAGTCTTTGCTATGGCCTCATGTAACCCATCACCCTCCTCCAGACAGGCCTGGCTGATAGTTGTGATGGGGAGGAACTTTGCTGCCAGGAAGTTCAAATCCTCAGAAAGGGTCACACATTCCTCTACATAAATACAATAGCATATTTACATTTGGAGAAATCACAAGAGGAACGTTAATGACAAATATGTCTCAATACACAATCAGATTGGTCTGTCTCGGGAAGCGCTATGGCCAGACACATCTAGATCTTGAAAACTAGTGTCCAGCTCCAGTTATGTTCTGTCCTGGTTCTCTAACGTTATTACAGCTCCAGCGGGGACCGTCTCTACAGACATTCTCTCCCTTTCTGCCCTTTGGGCATCCCTCTCTCTCAGTTCTTTGTCCGTGTATTCCGGCTCATAAAAGTATGATTCGTTAGTAAACACAAATTCCTCGTCGTCATCTCCAAAGTCAGAAACATGCTATCTAACGTGGCCATAGTTGTTGATTATTTTGTGCAATTTGTGCAATGTAGGCTACTTTGTTTGTGTAACAATGAGTGACAACGGCAGGTAAATATATTATTTGTGTGATTGTCATGGAAAACGGCTTCCTTGGTAGTCTAGGTAATATCAGTCTGCCGCAGCCTATGCAAGGTTAGTTTAATTTATAACATTATTAATCAACTCAGACATTTACATCGATAGTCTGACTAACACGAGCAGTAAAAATGCTGACCTCCGTGCGATCCTTCGCCTCTGCTCCTCCATGTAGAGCAGTTGTTGCAAATGCAAACAGGCCAGAAGCGTTTGCACAAAAGTAAAAATTAGTAGCACCTTAACAGCATCCATGATAATCCTGATCAGTAGCCAAAGAAACTGTAAACATCAGGCGCTCACATGACGTTAAGGATTTTCTGGCGCATAATGTGACGTTTAAGAAGCTAAAACGCCGTTTATCCCTGTTGACACGGCAGCACATAACCGGCGTTATCAGAAATCTCCACTTTGGCCAGAGGTTTTAGAAATAATCGTTTTCTGTGACAAAAACGGGGTTTTGGTGTAAACGAGAGGCCAAACCGCAGGGAAATATCTGCGTTTTCCCTTCGTGTAAATGGGGTCTAAGGACTGGATGAAATGTGTTGAAAACAGTCTCCACTGATAAATATCACACTTCAGGGCGGGGCATATCAGGGCAGCCGTGGCCTACTGGTTAGCGCTTCGGACTTGTAACCGGAGAGTTGCCGGTTCGAACCCCGACCAGTAGGCACGGCTGAAGTGCCCTTGAGCAAGGCACCTAACCCCTCACTGCTCCCCGAGCGCTGCTGTTCTTGCAGGAAGCTCACTGTGCCGGGATTAGTGTGTGATTCACTTCACTGTGTGCTGAGTGTGTTTCACTAATTCACGGATTGGGATAAATGCAGAGACCAAATTTCCCTCACGGGATCAAAAGAGTATATATACTTAAACTTATACTTATATGTACTTGCTAACCTGGAAATGAGGTCATATTTCCAAAATCCTGAGGTCCTATTTCCAACCCCTTTAATAGGAAGTGCCAAGGCTCTCCATAGACGGGCTCTGGCCAAGGGTACCAGAGAATAGGCAGAGAATGTCTAATAAGGGGAGAACCGCCACTCTCTGGAAACTTCCGGTTTCTGAACTTGTTGCAGTTCCTGTTCTGGTTCTACGTGAGGGTGCTCACGAATAAGTGCAGAATGAATGGAGATCTATGGAGCTGTACCCCTCAAAATCCACTTTTCTTGGAATATAATTTTTTGAACAGAAATTTGAATGTTGCATTCGAAAGAGGGGGCAGAGAAAATACACACGCTGAGTATTATATTCTTTGAGTCACTTATTTATTCTAAAAAGCCTATCAAATGTGTCAATGACGTCATTCATTAGCAGAAAGCTAGTGTGTTGTGGGCAACAACGACCCAACCTGTAAGAAATCAAAATAACATAAATACCCGTTCATTCAACTTTTGACCTATAATCCATATTGAGCAGAAACCACAATCAAATCTTCAATTTTTCAACGACAACCAGGTGCAAGAGACAAATTTAGCCGTCAAGCTCCATAGACCCCCATTGTTTTTGCACTTATTCGTGATCGCCCCTAGCGGAACTGCAACAGATTGCAGGTACAATGGAGTTAATAGGGAGTGATCCGGCTCTCCGTAAACGGGCTCTGCCGCCCCCCATGAGGGGGAAAGCATGCTAACATCACACAATGGAAGTCAATGGGCGAACTCACTAGACTTTATACATTCGTTTTACATTCAGGTGGAGTTCTGCTTGTTTCTGAACACAATAAGTTAAAGAAATTGTGTTTACTTAACTGCCCAGTGTATGCTAACAACCTAATTCACCCTCGATTGCCCAGTGTTGACGACAACTTTCTCTGGAAGCTATATACAGGGTTCCTACACATTTTCCATTTCAAAATTCCATACTTTTTCCATACTCAAATTTCTAAACTTCTCGGTAGATTTTTCTGACCATATTCTCGACATTGCGGCCACATCTGGCTGGGGATAACTCGGTGAAAACAAAGGTATGGACAACTGAAGTGAATTAAAAAATGACACTTAATATTCGTCCATTTAGCTGGGTCATTTTTCTTTGTATCTTAGTTGTACCATAGCTGTATCCTGACGATGGGGACTGACAGTTAAACTACACAACAGTAGGAATGGTTCATTATGACCTGAGTGAAGTGATTAGTACTGCAAATGCAATAGTTTGGAAACACAAATATTTCTCTTCTCCACTTCACCACCTTTTTCCAAGGGCAGGAAAAGAGCATAGATCGGGGAGAAAACCACTATAAATCGGGGCATGTGGAGAGGTTCTCTTATGCCAACGGAGAGATTGTTGGTGTTGTCCACGCCAGCCGCAGGGATCGGAGTTACAAGGCTTTGGTGAGTAGAACTCCATTAGCTAACTAGCCTGTTAGCTAGCGTCGAAATAAAGCTAGCAGCTAGCCAAATGAAGCTCCCACAGAGAACGTTAAACCAGAGTAAACCTTCTATATCAGGGGTCTTCAACCTTTTCTCCTCTGACAGCTACTACAAAATCAACGTGGTAGAGAGCTACTCTATTTACTATCAGTATTATTGATGCAGTCTTACATACAAGAATCAGTAATACCAGGCAGGGCAGGTTGTTTGAATTTGGTTTCATAAAGAGATTTACATTTACTTTGGCCCTTTGGCGAGCTACTCTTAAGCAGGTGGTGAGCTACTGTTAGCTATATCCAAACCCATATTCAGATTGAGATATGTATTGTCAATGTTGAACACAGTTAACAACGAAATTTGTTTGGAGCATCACCATCACCACTGGCATTCAAGTATATCCTACCCAATATAAAAATAAATCCAGATAATCTAATGAAAATAAATAAGAATAAATAATATAAATAACATCACACAAACTGCAACAGTGCTAGTGCATCTGCAATAGATGGTAAGTATTGTACAGTGCAGCAATGCAGTCCACTTTGAATTTATTAATGGTGGTTATGGTAGAGTAATGTAAATAAGGGGGGTTGGAAGTATGTGTGTGTAGGGGGGGAGGCAGGTTGTTCATTGAGCAGTCTGACAGCCTGTTACAAAGAACACATTTCATTTTTATACACAAGTTGCTTGTTGTAATCCACTTAGTTAATCAATACGTCTACCCACTTCTTGTTGTTTTAACAGATCACCCTGCGAGACGATGGCAGCATTTTGAGGTCCTCATGTGAATGCCCAGTGGGGGATTTTAAATGCAGCCATGCTGCAACGCTTTGCATTTTTGCAATGCGTGAACTGAGCGGCACCGATGTGGAGTGTCAGTGGAAGAAGGCTGTGGTGAAACCTCGGACGCTGCCACTGTCTGAGCTGTATCCCCAGGAGGATGAGACATACAACCCTCTTGCCAGAGACATCACTGAGGAAGACGTGGACTGGTTCCGGTCAGCACTTTGTGGGGTGCAGTGTGGGATGACATGGCTGTTGTCACCAGAACCACTGTACCTCAGCTGGTGAGGGAGTTCAAGGGTCAGGGAATGGAGAGAGTCCTGGCAGCACTAGAGCTCACTGAGGAGCAATGTCTGGCCATCCAAACTGCCACCGTGGGACAACGAAACAATCCCGAATGGCAGCAGCACAGGCAGGGGCGGTTGACGGCAAGCAACTTTGGAGCAGTTCTGTCTCGGCGGTCTGCTTCTCCCGGACCATCCCTACTGAAGAGGCTGCTTGAGGGACAGAATTTGGATGGTGTGCTTTCGGTCAACTGGGGAGTGACCAACGAGCAAGAAGGGGTGAAAGCCTTTAAACAGGCTTATCAGCTGGAGGTGCTTGACTGTGGGCTCTGTGTGAGCAGATCAGGCATCCTGGGAGCGTCACCTGATGGTTTCGTCGGACCTACAGCCCTGCTTGAAGTGAAGTGCCCGTACAGTCAGCGAAACTCCACCATGGCTGAGGCTGTGAAGGTGTCTTCATTTTGTTTGTGTGCGGAGGGCCAGGGTTATGCCCTTAAGAAGAGCCATCCCTACTGGCACCAGGTCCAAGGTCAGCTCCACCTCACCGAACGGGACATGTGCTTCTTTGTGGTGTGGACCACAAAGGACGCGGTGATCATCCCCATCCCCAAGGACCCTGCATGGGGACAACACCTAGCTGCTCTGGAGGAATTCTACAGACAGCACATCCTCCCTGTGTTGGTCAATAGAGAGGACTGAACATGTACATATTGTAAATAGTTTTTCTTTTTATATTCAATCAGTTATTTTGTTCGAGTTCCATTTATTTTGGGAAACATTGGATCAGCGTTCCCGTCGCGTTTCCTGTCAGTACCTGTACTCAGGGAAGCCAATGATCCAGATAAGGTACCAAGGTGTGGTTAATTAGGAATTCAGTGATTCAGACTACAGTCAGACAGTCATTTTTGTCATACCAAAATTTTATATAATGTATATTGTATATAATGTATTGCATGAAATTCCTCTGCACTGATTAATGCTCTAAGGGCCAATAACGCATGGTTTCTGTTATGATGTAATGATTTACTTTTCTTTAAATTAATAATGTTCTGCTTTGATCCCCTTCTCTCTTTTAAATCTACATCTAAACCCCCCAACCTGGACAGATGGACACAGACACAATTTTCAGGTAAAGTGTGGATTTATTGGTAGTAACTGGATTTATTCAAACCATTTATTCAAACCACTCTCCATCCTCACGGAAGGGGGGTGGGGGGTGTGGGGGCGTGAGAGTTGCTGCAAGCAGAAAGAGAGCTGCTGGTTTCTCTAATTAATGGATGTTGCAGGTTCACCAAGGAGCAGCACAGCTGGACCAGCACAGTGGCACAGCCTCGTAGGTGGGTGGGGATCTTATTAAGGATTCGGAAATCCTTTATCCGTGCGTTGGCCCTTTCCACATGAATTCGGTTCCGCGCCACTTCCCGGGTTGCCCTCACCTCGCTCTCAGAGAATTTTCCCCTGTTAAGAAAAGGCGGGATATTGACAGAGACACCTTCTGGCAAGAGGTCAGATATTAAAAAGCCTTTGTCTGCCATGATCATGTCGCCTGCCTCCAGGTGCTCCAGTAGGCCACACTGGGCTGTAATGGCCTTATCTGAGGTAGATCCCAGAAACAGCGGACTACAGTATGTAATCATGCCATTAGGGGCAACGCCGATCAACACTTTGCAAGAGTGCATCCCCCTGTACGCTGAGTACATCAGCTTGGCCCTGTCCATCTCTTTGGGAGCGACAACCTTTATGTCTGTGCAGTCTATAATCATTCTGCAGTTGCTGGCTGAGGGTATAAATGAAGCCGGCATACTCTCCCTGTTCTTCTGCAGACTGGGCACAGTTGCCATCATTTTCCCGAAAAGCACCTGGTGGAGCAGATGTATCATTGTCTTCACCACATTCGCCACTGTGGTACCACTGCAGCAGAACAGCTGTGCCAGGTGCAGGTTGGTGTAGTTCTGGCGTAGCTTCATCAGTGCCATGAAGACCTGGCACTCTATGGTAATACTTTCCCCCGTCCAACCTGCTGCATAAACGATGGAACCCTCAAATCTCTCCACCAGACCCACCACCCAAACATGGCCTTGTCAGGTAGGCCAGTCTCCATTCGGATGACCTCATCCGAAAGGCCTGCTGGATGGTAGATGGGTGGCCTTGATAAGGAAGATGGGACCGGCTTGGAGTTTTGGGCCACAATCTCGTCAGGATCCAGTTCCATCTCGACTTCCATCATCGAGTCTTGGGCCACACCGTCCTCTGGCTCCATCACTCCTTCAGTGAGTCCCTGGTCAGGATCCACTACCACCTTGCAATAGGTATGGTCTTCAGGGGATGACTGGGTCGGCTGGCTGGGGGTAGTAGCCTTTGACCACTGGAAGACACTTGGGCCATCATCCCTTCCATCTGGAAAATGGCAACCACACACCCTGTCGTTGGTATTTGGCTCCCTGTCAGCTAGTCTACAAAACAAAATGGGTAAAAACATTACTGGTCATTTCTAGTGTTTGTCAGTGTCACTGTTGTTTGTCCTATGTTGTACTTGTCTGTGTTGTTTACTGTTTTTGTTCTCTCTTTTAAATAAACAGCAAAGATCCTAGTTCAATCAGATCTTTATTCATGTTTCTTTGAGTATGCCATAGGCAACTATTCATTAACGCTGTGTTATATCATGTTTGTAGAGCCTTATGTGTGTGTATAGTTTTGCTTTCCCCTTTAGACTCGTGCCAGGACGGCGGATATATCATCCTCACCATGAGTTGCGTCATGGTGCCTTCCAGTGGTGTGCCAGAAGATGTATCCTATTCATTGCTTCTAGTTGCCATAAACAGCAAAGACCACAGTTCAATCATATTTTTATTCATGTTTCCTTGAGTATGCCATAGGCAACTATTCATTAATGCTGTTATGTTTGTAGAGCCTTATGTGTGTGTATAGTTTTTCTTTCCCCTCTAGACTCGTGCCAGGACGGCGAATATATCATCCTCACCGTGAGTTGCATCATCGTGCCTTCCAGTGGTGTGCCAGAAGATGTCTCCTATCATTGCTTTTATTTGCCACAATGACGACAACAATTTGGCAAAATGAGCACAATGCGTTTGGGCTCTACACTCATCTTAAGTATGATGACCACATGCTGCGGACCCCAGTTTGAGAACCAATGCTGTAATGTATCCTATTAAATCATAATTTGAAAATAGTAATGCAATGTAAATTACTTGTTATTTTGCGCATTGGTAATAAATACATGTGTGCTCTGTTAAAAGTCTGTTTGTTTTTCTATATACATTTTTACCGCCCCCAGTTATTATTATTCAAAGAAAGACAGCTGGAGATCATTACAGTAAACTTAATTTATTTGAAATGGTGTACAAATCCAAGGAGCTGATTTGCAAGCAGGACACTGGAAGAGGGTACGATGGTGCTGAGGATATGAGAATATAGAAAACAAACCTTGATTAAAAAAAATGGTCAAACCACACTTAAAACACTCAATTTGAAAGCTACACTGTTGCATTGTTGGTGTGATTGATGGTTAAATAATAATATGCATGAAATACTGTAATAAAAAAAAATCACACATCATTATGCACTAGGAACCACCACACAGCTCTCATATTGTGTGAAATGTTCTAGACATGGGGTGGTGAATTATATTTAAGAAAAAAGAACTGCTGATTGAATTAATAGAACACGTAACCTGAAAAATCCTGTGTACATCAGTCCAGGGTGGGGGGTTCCAATGTTCCTGAGAAAAGAGAAGGTGATCAAAGGATAACATTAGTTAAAGGAAAGAGTAAATCCATTTTCTTGGTTCATTCTTTGTAGACTGATTCACACTCGTTTATATAGTAAATCACTAACAGAAATAATTTGTGTCATTGGCCTTACCCCTCAATGCAACTGACAGTCTAGAAGAATTTCATGCAAGGCTGGCTGCCAGTCCCTTTTGACTTCAAACTCTCCCTGATCTGTCTGATTTTGATTTTATTTTTTTGTATATACATTGTGTAAAATTACAGGAATGGATTAAGGGGGGGGGGGGGATACATGTTATCATTACTTTCTCACAAACTTTTATCACTACATTCATCACTTCTCTGAAATCATTGCCTTTACAGTCAGTTGAAACAGGGGAACTTTAGAATTGTGTGGTTTTCTCCGATCACCTGGTCATAAAAATATGACTAGTGAATATCTGATTGCTACTAGGAGCACAGACTTGAAGGTCTTCAATTTGAGCGGGACAGTACTCCTGTACTCTTTCATGCTAACGTGTCACATTGAGCAATCGTGCATAAAACACCTGGATCATCACACCATGCAGAAATCCACACAATAGCAGAACGTTCACTCTTTTTCTTCCAACTGTGTAGTAAGGATATGGATGTACTGAAACGATGAGAATGAAGGCTAAACTTGTAATGTAATGTTAAAGTTAGCTTAGCAGCTACTCCCATTGTTAGCCGCTAGCTGACCAGCAGCTATATTATATTTGATAAATTCGCTCAAAACATATATCTTACCTGATCCGTTTTAGCCAGAGAGTCTTGGTCCTTGCATTTCCTGGAAAAACGGAAGAAGGAACAACCATTCCTGCTGGAATGGGCACATTGAGGGACAAAACACACCGGCATCTTGTTAAATTTATCACTGCAAGAACGAGTGACCATGCGACGTCAACAACGCGACGTAGTCTTTTTCATGTTTGTTTTCGCTGCAGCTTTTATCTGAACAACAGCACAACAAACGGTCAAACGTTTTGCATGAAAAAACATCATTTTAATTTACAAACAACATATTTGCTATCAGGGACATGAAACGACTGGGACCAGAAAATAGCAACTTTTCTCTCATAGACACCCATGCATTTTTTCCGAGCCGAAAGGACCCATGAAGTCTATCGGAAGTGGCGTCACTGGGACACTATACATACAGTCCGGCAACTAGTCATGATCGTGGTTACCGCCCCCAGTTGCTGTGGTTACCGTGGCTGAAAAGCCCCCAAGGGGGAAAACATTCGATTGCATGTAATCTAATGGAGGTGCACCGGCTTGAGTAGACAAAGCACCTATAAAAATATTAAATCTTTTAGCAAACATCACTAAACGGCACAAACACGTTTCAACTGAGAGTTATCTGTGTGTCAAGGAGGTTAAGGGTAACATTAAGTTCCCTCATTTTGCTAATTCCAGTTAAACGGCCAGAACTGTCTCGAGTGTACTCATTGTAGAACTGCTTTCAATGGCCGGACTGTGTAGCTCGGTTTAGCAAGCTAACCCTTTTGCCTTAACATCACATACTCGTAAGTTGCATCTGAATTTATTCTCACATGAATGCACATTCCCTACAATGGCCGTGGGAATAGTTTTAACAAGTAATGTGTACCAGTTGGTTATGTTACACTGACAATATAAAGTTAACCAGTTAGCAACCTAATGATGCTACCATTGAATATAGCTTCCAGAGAAATGTGCCGTCAACATGGGGCAATCGAGGGTGAATTAAGTTGTTAGCATACACTGGGCAGTTAAGTAAACACAATTCCTTCAAATTATTGTGTTCAGAAACAAACTGAACTCCACCTGAATGTAAAACGAATGTATAAAGTCTAACTGTTAGCTAGTTCGCCCATTGACTTCCATTGTGTGAGGTTAGCATGCTTTCCCCCCTCGTGGGGGGCGGTAACCTTTCCGAACGTCTTAACCGACTGTATCTATACTTGAGGAAAAGGGCATGACAAGGGAGATACTTAAAGCTTTATTTATTTATCTTAATAATACTGGTATAATGAGAAGAGTACAATTATTCTCATTTTTTTTTTTTATTAACATAAGTCTAGACTCCATGACGTTCATGGTATTACACACTCCTGTACAGTTGGTGGCGGTATACTTCAAAAAAGTCATCTTCCAAGAAACAGAAGAAGAAGTTTCACGCTTCAACTCAGAACCAAGGGGGCAGGCGAATTCCCGGAAGTAGAAGAATCGACGTAGGCTGGAGGGACCACCTCTCTGCTAACTACCATAGAAGTCCATTCATTCTAGGATTTTTTTGAAATACCATAACTTCATATAACATATATCCTGTGCCGATATTGTAGCCTCGGTGTAATCCACATAAACACTACAAAGGCAAAACAGACTCCACTACCTCGTCCGTAACGTTGGTTACCCGTAAGAAGAATGGTTAGCTTGTTCGGTTGGAGGGAAGCTAGCTTTGACGTAATCTCTCTTTCGCGCCGTAGGGAGATAACCGTATTGTTTGGATAAGAAGCTCAGTCCACCTTACTGTCTATGACGGTAACTCATAAGCAAAACCCATAGATATATCTATGAGCAAAACCTAGCATACACGACCGTATGTTAAGGTAAAGCATTACACAGAGGCAACCTAATAATAATAAAAAAGTAAACCTAATTTTTTTTAAAACGGCACTAATCATTACAGAGGTTTTCGATGGATTGACCGTAGGTCGGAAAAGTGGAAAGAAGATTAGCTTCAAGGCTATAACTTTTTTGTTTTGTTGACTGTTTTTGAAGATGATCATGTATGGTAGCTTCAACATTAACACGACTTGGTGAGGATGATATTAATAATAATACATAAATAAATGTTTAACTTTGATGACTTTGAAGGCGAAGGAAGTGTGAGAAGAATTTCTGTGTATTGTCGTGGAAATCATCCACTTCCAAAAACCTCCAATCCAACTAGCACTCTGATGTCAAAGACCCGAAGGAGAACACCAAGACGAGAGAAGCTGAAGACTGTTGATCCTTTATTCACCGTATTGCAGTGATAATACAATCCAAACAGCGTCAGGACTGGACCGTCAGGCAATAGAGTGGTGAGTGGCAGCTGCTACCCCGATGAGATCTGATCTGAATGTGCCTGAGCTCTCTCCTTTATACTCTTGGGGGCCTGAGAGGCGTTCCTATCCCCAGGAACGTCACCAGGCCCCTTTTAGCCAATCAGAGCGTTTTGGGACTTGAGATATTGGTGGAAACTCCTCCTCATATAAACATTAAAAAATGTGTGTTGCTAGGCAGAATACATGTGTCCAGGTTCTATGTGTAATCTGTTGCCAGGCAGGGTACGTTTTGATTTGGTTCCAGGTGTCACTTCAACTTTGGTTTCACTTCCTCTCTCTGGAAGTCCCTGCTTCTCCTTTTCTGCTAGCCCCTTCTATTTCTGCCCTTCTGGTAAGCACCTTTCTCCCCCAGGCCCTGTTTTGTTTATTTCCACTCTTAGCCTTTGACCGTCCAGTCTCATGACTTCCAGTAAATGTTTGCATAGCAGCTGCACAAACAATGTTTTCATATTAAATGGAAGGTCTTCTTAATGGACCAGTACACACACAAGTATTATTATTATTATTATGTCTAGATAAAGTCACCACATATTCCCCCCTTTGAGGCTAAATTAGCCTCACTATGCAGCATAAGCATCATTTAAACAGAGGAGTGTGTCATAACCCTGTATATTGTTATGACACCTCAGGCTATGTGCACACGAGCGAGTTACAGGGGGATGGTGTCTACTACTACAAACCGTACTGCAAACTTAAACCTTATGTCAGAACTAGTAGTAAATGTGTTGGCATTACTGCCCATACGAGAGTAAATAACATCGGTAAGCAAGCCCTGAACGCCCAGATCAAGTGACAGAAAGACCAATTGCTCGTTTTTTAAGAACGCGCTGTGAAACCTCCCCATTTATGGAATAACACAAATGGCTGGAACCCGAAACGTATATGTCCCAAAAGTGGCCTGAAACCTCATATATTTCAACCAGTCACCTTAAGTACACGAGGTTAGGTAAAAACCCCGTGCTTCATGGCATTCAATGCAGGGCATTGGTGCGGCCTGATTCGTCACTCATCTATACCCTACTCGGGCGCCTGGGTCCTGCAGACCTTATGTATGTGAGTAAATAGTAAATCAAGAGCCCCGGGCGTCTGGAGCAAGTGAACGACCAATTCCTTGTTATGAACATATGGCTAGGACCCGAGACGGATTTGTCCCCAAAGCGGCTAATGTGCTAGTCACTTTGAGCATAAAAGAAATTTCATGCAACGGCCATCGGTGCCAAATCGGAATTACATAACAACTTCATGATCCTACTCGTCACTTGCCCATCCCCTAATGGCTCCTTTAGTAGTAAGTGATATATATGGCCCTTTTCTGGCCTTTAGGCGTCACACTACACCCCCCTTTGCTACTCGCATCGTCATCCCCTTTCTCCTCCGGAGTCCTCCGGGCATTCACACTAGCGTGAGAATGGGTGAGCACGCCGGCCGCAGGCGCGCTACACCGAGGGGACGGGCCGCCATGCTCTGCCTTAGGTTGCCCCTGCTGGCCAATGGGGTCGTACCCGTCCTCGAGCGCTGACCGCGCCACACACCTGCCACACCACTAGGCGGGCCAGGTCCGGCGTGCGGTAACCTGGGGTGAGGTGATCACTTCTAGTAGCAAGCTTTTGGTTACGTCTATCCAGATTTGGATGGCCTTGCAGTGGAGGGCTAAACCTCCATAAAACCTAAGTTACCGTTTATGTATAGCGAAGCACTAAGATGAAATTGAATTCAAGATCACTTAAGGCGACCTATTCGTATCAGGTCACAGCCCATAATACCCCTTGACTCTAGTATCTTGACTCTGTCACCTGGGCGTGCAGTCACGTGCCTTGTGAATTACCTGTCAGTGTTGTGTATGTGAGTGTGCGTCAGTGTGTGTGTAGAGGTGGGTGACTCGCAGGACCCCACCGCTACTCGTGCATATCCGGGAGAGGAAACTCCGGGGGAGGAAACTCCTGCCCCTGCTTCCGCTCCTGCTCCCGCATCCGGGCGAGGAAGTCGCTTTCCATTATGTAACCCTCGTTGAATTCGTCTTCCATTATTCGTCCTACACTAGTTTGTACTAAAAGGATCCTCTCACTCGCATCCTCCTCGTCCCAGGGCATCCTTACGTTTTGGACCACTAGTTGTCTAGCGACCACTTTGGAGCAACCCTTACCACAACATTGAGTAATACAGCAAAACATTCCTACCACTAAGGCTGCTCCGAACAATAACTTTCCCAGAAATGCTACAATCTTACCCCCCCATGACCCAAAGGTGTCCGTTAGCCACTGGGTTACGGGGGCAAAAATATCCGGGATTCCAGCAAATGTCGGTGCCAATCCAGAGTTCTCGTGGGCCTCCTTGTTGACGGCCTTGAGCCTGTTCATCGCGTTTGTGAAGTCATCCATGTTCTCGTCTTCACCCGGGACGTACGTACAGCACGAGTCTGTCCCGACGATTGCGCACACTCCACCTTCCTTTGCCAGCATCCAGTCCACTGCTATCCTGGTTTCCATTGCCATTTTTGTGGTGGCGTTCAGCCTTCTATCAAATGCGTTGAACACATCCATTGTGGCATTCATGAACCGTAGGGCGTTGTAGTGGATGTAGTTGATCCATTGAACATTCTTGGCGATGCCTATGGATGCTCCGTAGACGGGGATGGCGGCTTCGAATCCGGCGAGCACCTCGTCCCGTGCTTTGAACTGTCTCGGGACGTTGTGGGGCTGTCCGAACATGTCCATATATACTCCATCGTCGGCGCCCCTCCGACTTCTCCTCAGGTTCCCTTCTACGGGTGTCTGCTGGTTGTGCCCTGGGCCGGTCGAGTTCAATGTTGAGTCGCATTCTGACCAGGGGACTATGTAGGTTTGCTGGGCCAGGGTGACCCTTGCGCACTTTCCCCTCCAGTATTTCGGAAGGGTGTTTCGCAGTCCCCATCGTCTTCCACAGGCCCACCATAAGTCTGCCAGCGGAACATCCCGTTCGTTCATCCAGTTTACCCTTAGCATCGTGCTGTTTGCTTCGACTCCAATCCTTTTCCCGTTTTCGCTTCTCTCTTCCAGGCGAAACGAGAGGCTGGTGGATTCGTGGACCCATTTTGCTGCGCAGCGTCCTTCAAACGTTCCTACATCCGTCGGACCTCCCTTGAGTGTGTTTTCCGTGGGGGGTACTTCAAAGCATTCAAATTCTACGTCTTCCGGTATGTCATAAACGCGGTGTGTTTTCCTTGCTACCCTGGCTCCTATGCCTGGGTAGTCTTTTGCACATCTCGCCTCATTTTCTTGTCTCTTGTGCGTTTCCTTTCCTTCTCTTCGTTCTGCAGAAGAGGGGCCTATACCAGTCCACCATTCACGTAACTTCTCATTTCCTAATAGCTCAAGACATGCAAAGGGAGACAGCTTGTCTTCTTTGTACTGCCTTCCCGACGCTCGATATACCGCATCCTCTTCTCCACTTCCTGGCGCTGGTAGTATGGCCAGCTTGGGTCTCACTGCTGAGCACACATAACACCCTCCTTCTGGCTTCACTGTCTTTGCTGTGTACTTGGCCCACTGCATCCATGAATTGTCCTCCCACGCCGCCAGAGCGCTTGTTGATCTCTTTCTTCTTTCTTTGGCCTGAGTCCCCTCAGTCTGGTTCTTTGACAGGTTTTCTGGAAGCGTGCCTGTACTATTTACATTTCTGCTCTCATTCTTGCTTTGAGTCGTTGCATTGTCCAGCACCGGGATGTATTCGTTACTTCCCGATGCTTCTGACTCTAGGGTGGGCATCTCATCTCCTGATCCCCCTATGTACAGAATATTGTTCGTGTCTAGGGCACCGTCGTCGAGCAGCTCCTCTCCGTCCCCTCGCAGAGCGTTATTGGGGGCGGCAGTCCGTGTTCCCTTCGTCGCTTTCGTCGTCCTCTGGGAATCTCCGGAGAGGCCAATCAATGGCCTCCTCGAAGCCCCCCGTCCAGTGGGCATCGAGGGAGTCATCCAGGCCGATCCCTCGGAGTACTTGTCTTGTCTCTTGGCTGGTCCCTGGGTAGCTGTCCCCGAAGTGGGGGCCACCCGTGGTGTGCCCTGAGTCCGTCGGCCTCTCCACAGGCTCCGCAGGAAGTTGCGAGCCCTGTCGAGGAGGTGTCCGGGGGGGAGGCGTAAGGACAGCGGGTAGCCTGAGCGCGTCGAGGGCCTCGGCAATCTCTGCGGCGGATGGCTGTGCTCCAGTTTGGTCGTCCGCGGGGGCGTCGGCTGGGTATGGGTAATCCCAGTCGGCGTAGAAGTCCCCAAAGTCGATGGTGTCGTTCCCTTGCTGGTGTGGTGGTGGCGGTGGCGGCGGTTCTTCTTCCGGCCTCGGCGTTTCTTCGGCGTCACTCCCCGTGAGGTCGGGTGTGGTCGCGGCCCGAGAGTGGGCTGCGGGGTCAGCTGGTGGATCACCGCTGGTCGAGGCGGTGGCAGGTCTGGATACTTGGGATTCGGGAGTGGCTCCCACTTCAGGTGGATGTCGCCTTCCCATCCTCGAGCCTGGCTCGGCTCCAGCATCGCCAGCACCTGTAGGCATAGATAGGGGAGGGAAAACAACAGGCACCCTAGGTACATTCCGCCCAGGGTCATCAGCAGGAGCCGGCAGTATCCTCCGCCTCGTACTCCTACGCGCACCTGGTCCTCCCCTTTGTTCCCCACCACCATCATCCTCCCCGGGGGAGTCTGGTGGGGGTTCTGGCGGGCCCTGGTCCCCGTCATCGTCTTCCACCTCCTCTGGACCTCTCGCTCCTTCTGGTGGCACCGCCCTGTAACAAGAGTTAAGGTGATACCACAAATCTGATCCTTGCACTCTTACCGCCCGGGGGGTAGCCTGGGTCACTCGGTAGGGCCCTTCTGCCCTGGGGTCGAGACACGATCTCTTAAACACCCTCAGGTATACCCAGTCTCCCACTTGGATCGGTCCGGGCTCAGTCCTCCGCTCCCGAGCTCTTTCTCTTCTCTTCTGCTCGTTGAAAACTGCCCTGTGAACTTGAGAGAGCTGTTTAATGTAACTGCTTACTTCCTGTTCTAGAATTTCCAGCGGAGGCCTCTGATCCCCTCTGAACCGTGGTGTGGGCATTGCCCGCCCCGTCACCATTTCGTGCGGGGTCAGGTGCGTGGTTCGATTTTTTTCGCAACGCATTTTCATCAGCGCGATTGGTAGCGCGTCAACCCAATTTAAGTTTGGCAGATTTGGATCGTCATGTGCGCTTTGGACGATCTTCGCTATCTTATTTTTCAGCGTTCCGTTCGCCCTTTCGACCATCCCCTGAGACTGCGGGTGGTAAACACAACCAAACCGAGTCTTGATGCACAGCGCCTGCGCAATTTTCTTCCATGTGTTGGCCGTAAACGCTCGGCCATTGTCGCTGCTGATTATTTCTGGGATCCCAAACCTGGGTATCACTTCCCTTGCTAGGAATCGAATCACCGTTTTCTCGTCCTGCCCTCGGCTTGGACAGGCTTCTACCCATCGTGAGTAGCGGCATATTATCACCAGCACGTGTTTGTACGCGTTTACCGTTCGACCCATGTCGATGTAGTCCATTACCAGGTGTTTGAACGGTCCCTCTGGGAGTGGCACGTGTCCCAGGGGCCGTGGTCCTATGCCTATTGTTATGTTGTTTCTGTAATTGTGTGTGGCACAGGTGTGGCAATTTCTTAGCACGTGATTGATGCGATCTTGAAGGTATGGGGCCCAGAACCCCTTGTCAAGTATCTGCCGCTTGACCTCCCCCCTTGCGCAATGATCCACATCATGCGCATCATGAATGAGGAGATCAAGGAGCCTACTTGGGGCCACCACCCTTCCATCATGACTTCTCCACACCCCATTCCTGCCTTTCGACGCACCCCTTTCCTCCCACAGCAGTGTTTCGGCATGCGGTGCCTCACTCTGTGCGTCTTTGATAGCGCTAAGCGTGAGCATGGGATCCACAATTCTAAGCGTTCGTCCGTCAGGCAAGGTTCGAACCACTGGGGCTTGTATTACTGTGTCGGTTGCCGTGAAAAAGCGATCAATTACGCCTGGCGAGTACCTGGCCTCACAGGGCTTATCCCAGCACTTGGGGCAACTGGCCCTCTGGCACAGCGCGCAACAGACGGGATCTACCTGGTGCTCGTGGTCGTCATCGCACCATTGGGAGCACCACATACATGTGTTGTAAGGGTAGGGGCATTTTGTAGGGCAGGGCACGCTGTGCCCCGTCCTGTTGAGCAGTATTTTATGTGGTTCGTTATCCTGTGGAGATCTAGGGGCGGCATTTGACCTTCTAGCCTCCAACGCCGCTTCCTTTGCTGCCTCATCTGCCTGTGCATTCCCTAGAGTAATGTAGTCCTGTCCCTTACAATGCGCCTTGCATTTGCATATTGCCAGCGTCTTTGGACGCATCATCGCTGCTAACAACAACTGAATCTGCTCCAGATGCTGGATGGGGTTCCCATCCGATTTCTTGAACCCTCTCTGTTTCCATTGAGCGCCATGCACATGGCAGACGTTGTGGGCATAGGCGCTGTCCGTGTGTACGGTTGCATCCTGTCCCTCCGCCAGAGAGCACGCTGCTGTCAGCGCCTTTAATTCAGCTAGTTGCGCTGAACATGGTTGTGTGCATGGCTCACTCATAATTGTCGCAAATGTTTCTGGACCTGTCATCTGCACTACGCTGAATCCTGCATGTGTCCTGTTGTCATAGTTATGGCTAGAGCCGTCCACAAAGTAGGTGATTCCCTGTCTTAAGGGCTCGCTCTGCAGGTCTTCCCTCAGTTTTGAGAAGGCGATTGAGTCAGCCACGCAGTCATGTGGCTCGCCCTCATACTCAAGCGGGATGAGATCCGCCGGGTTTCCTGCCGTGTCACATGCCTTTATAGTGACATCTGGGCAGAGTGACAGATTGTAGTACCTCAATTGCCTCTGAGGCGTCACACAGAATTTCCCTTGTTCCACTAACTGTGCTATTGCGTGACTGGTGTGTATCACCACTGGCCATCCCATGGTGATGTTAGAGGCTTTGACGTAAGCCGAATATACAGCTTCAAGACCCTGGAAGCATGGGGGGTAGCCCTGGGCCACCGCATCCAGCTTCGAGCTGTAGTAGGCGATTGCTTGTTTGCCGCGTCCATGGCACTGTGTTTGTGCCATGATTGCGGTCATGTATGCGTCTTTTCCTGTTTCCTTCCTGACCGACACGTACAGATAGAAGGGTCTTCCGTAATCCGGCAGTGCAAGTGCAGGTGCTTGCTGTAGTTCTCCTTTGATGCGTTCAAACGCCTCGTTTCCGTCCATTGTCCATGTGAGACGATTCCTCAGGTGGCTGGTTCCAGCCTGCACGATCATGGCTCGTAGTGGGGCTATCTTTTGTTCATAGCACTCCACCCAGTCGCTGCTGAAACCTATGAGTCCAATGAACGACATCATTTGCTTCACCGTGTTTGGCTTCGGTGCCTTGGCAATTGCCTCAATGTGTTCCGGGGCGATGCCCTTGTGCCCATGTGAAATCCGGCGACCTAAGTAGATCACCTGGGGCTGTGCAAATTGTAGCTTTTTCCTTGATGCTTTGTACCCCCCTTCGGCCAGAACGGTCAGCACGTGGACCGTATCCCTTTCACACGTTTCCTGGTCCGGTGAGCATACCAAGACATCGTCAACATACTGCAGAATCGTGCTTTGGCATGTGATATGCTTTAAGTCCTCCTTGAGGGCTTGGTTGAAGATGTGCGGTGAGTGCTTAAACCCTTGTGGGAGCCTTGTGTACTGGAACGTCTTGCCCTGATACTTGAATGCAAAAAATTCCCTACTTGCAGGGGCCACCCGTATTGTGAAAAATGCTTGAACCAGATCAATGGCGGAGAACGTTGTTGCACTTGCCGGGATGTTGGTCATTAGTACGTTGGCATGTGGGACGTCCGCCGGATAGTCCTCAATGCGCTCGTTGACGGGTCTGAGGTCCTGGACCATTCTCCATCGCACTCCATCCGCCTTCAGCACGGGAAATATGGGTGTGTTGCACCTTGCGCTTGGGACTTCCTCTAAGACTCCTGCTCCCAGGAGGTCTTCAATTGTCCCTCTTATCCCTTCAGCTGCCTCTGCTGAAATGGGGTACTGTGGCTGGAAAGGCAGCGTCGCTCCTGGTTTCAGCCTGAACTCCACAGGGCTTGCTGACTTGACCAGCCCTATGTCCCCATCTCCTTGTGACCATACCGCAGGCGGCACTTTTCTCAATATTCTCTCTGCCCGTTCGGCGTCTGTTTCTGTCGCCTCTTGCAGCATCATCATTTTCCAGGGGGTCGGTCCCGGCCTCCCTGTCTTCTTGTCCGCCTCGCCGTCTAGGTAGTACTTCTTATATTCCTCCCATTCTAGGTCGGACTTGTTGATGGGCACATGGTTCTCCTTATCCCAGCATCGATATCCTGCTCCTCCCAGCAGGCCATACATGCAGTATGGGTTGCCGTAGGGGCATCCCTTGACGTAGGGTATGTCATAAACCTCCTCCGGGAGATATACTGCTGGTTGTGCTTCCCTTTTCTTTGGGCACCATGATAGATGTCGCATGTACATGCTCCATTCCGCGTCTTCTTTGCTGAACGGTATATGTCTCGTTTTGTCCCAGCAGCGGCGCCCCGCTCCTGGGAACAGGCGGTAGAGGCAAAATTGATTCCCATATGGACATCCTTCAACATAGGGTATCTCCTCTCTCTCCTGCGGTTCTGTGTCCATGATTTCGATTATCTGTGGGACTCCCCACACGGTGACTTGGTTGTCCAATTTTATCCTGAACATTGGCTCTCCTCCTTTACTGATAGCCGTTTGGAGTCGATCATTCCCTGTGTCCTTCCACTTGACGCACAGGGCCTTGAGCATCACTGGGCCCATCTCTCTTGCTCTGTGACCTCTGGCCACTCTTAGAGTAATGTGCGGCCTTGTTCCGGGCATGTCGAAGATCAAGCCTAGATCCCATCCTTTCGCAAATTTCACCTCAGCGGCCACTCCTTCCTTGGCCACCACCAGTGCGTGTATGTCGAGTGGGATGCGTCCCCACTTACTCACGTCCCTATGCCATCTTTCCTCCCTTTCCTTGCTTGGCGTTTGGTCGAATTTTATCGTACAATGAAAAGGGCATCTTGGTGTCCTCAGTCGAGCATGAAGGCTGTTTATTTGGAAAGCATACTCGTTGTAGACTACTCGCTCTACGCTTGGCTCCAATTGTCCAATCCAGTAGACCTGGTGAGTTTCAGTTTGAGTTGGGGCACTTATCCTTAGGGCCATTTGGGTTGCCAGCCCTGTTATTTGTACTCCTGTTGGGGAACACTCAATTTGGAGTCTTAGGTTGCACAGTGCGTCCCGTCCCAATAGGTTGACGGGCGTGTGCTCTGCTATTAAGACTGGTATCCTGATTTCCTTGTCTTCTATTTGGATCGATACTGGAGCCGTCATTGGAATTAGCTGCGTTTTTCCCGAAAAACCCACCGTCTTCATAAACTTTCCTGAAGATCTGGGGAGGTGTTGGGCATCTTTTGGGTGAAGACAAGTATATGTTGCCCCTGTATCCACTAAACATTTGACTTCCATGCCCTCGATTAGAACCTGCAGCATTGGTTCTGCGTCAGCTCCCCTTGTCAGGGCGGGGAACTGACCCTCCCCTGGGTTTTCTGGGCCTCGTCAATTCCAGTTTCCCCCGTAAGGGGAGACTGGGCCAGAGGGTGCCTGCATTTGCTGTGGGGCTCTCCCTTGTTGGGGAGCATAGTTCCCTCCTTGCATTTGTCCTTGATTTGCCTGTCCTCCTTGGTTGTTCTGGCCTCCGGTCTTTGTCGGGCAATCCCTGGAGATGTGTCCCGTTCCTCCACACATCCAACATTGAATGCTGTTTCCTTGGCTCGGCTGGCCTTGGTATTGTCCTCTTCCATAGCCTCCTCTGCCTTGTCCACCTCTTCCCTGGCGGAATCCTCCTCTGCCTCTTGGCTGGTACCATTGTTGTCTCTGTTGCTGTTGTTGTGGGGGTCCATATGGCGCTTGTTGCCATGTTTGCATCATGGGCTGCATAGGTTGCGGCTGCATCATTACTGGTTGTTGCACCATAGGTTGCTGCACTACCGGTGGTGGTGGCTGTGTGGTAGGGGCTGTAGCAGGCATTACCGGAGCTTGGGTAACTGCCTTCTTTGCCCCCTTTGCCTCCTGGAGTTGCACATGGGTCAGCTTCCTTATCGCTTCCTTCTCCTGCTGCTCCTCCTTGTCTTTCCCTTGTCTGTACAGAGTTACGTGGTGTACCACTGCCAGTCTAAATTCTTCTTTTGGCATGGCTGCCAGGCGCCAGTCGCTTTCCAGCTGCGTCCTGACTTCTCTTGGCAGTGCGTCCATAACCGCTCTTCTGAATTGCATGGTGAGGGGACCTGAATCTTCTGGTCTTTGTTCCATCCTTATCGTCCATTCCTGCGCTGCCCTTTCCACGAAGGCTGCGGGATTATCGCTGTCTTTGAGTTTCTCTATCCAGACGGCTGAGGGGCTGTAGTGGTTGGGGTAAGCTGCCCTTAGGGCCTTCCACACGTCGTTCCGGACGCTATCAAAACACAGGGCGTCTCTGCTGGCCTCCATCAACCGCCCTAGGTTTTCTCTCTCCAGTACAGCCTCTGTGTCAGCTTTTCCCAATATCAGGCCGAGCAGATATTTTATATCTCCTACGGCCAGGTTTCGGCCTTGAGTCTCTGATTCCAGCCGACTTATCCATCTGCCCGCTCCCTCATGCAGGACAGGGAGCCGTGAAATGAGGCCATTCACATCTGAGTGGGTCCATGGCTGGTAGTGGGCCGTTTGGTTTTTTGTTATTAATGGTGCCATCACAACCGTTTCTTCCTCGTCCAATTCCTCTGGGATGGCTTCCATTCTTTCTCTTCCTTTCCGTGCCCTCTCTCTTTCTTTCTTTCCCTCCTTTTCCAGTTTTTCCAGCTCCTTCTTGTTTTCCTTTAGGCCTTTCTTGACTCCCCCTTCGATCTCGTCGAGTCCCTTTCGCACTCCTTTTCTGATCTCGTCCAGGCCTTTCTCCACTCCTTTCTTCATCCTGCTGATTCCAAACAGTCCTGTGGCGAGCACACTGGGTGGAATCATCACTGGGAGTATTCCGGCCCGCTCTCTACATTCCTCTGTCTGTCGCTGGTGGGCCTTCACACCCTTTTCTCCTTTGAACGTCCTTTTGCAGCCGAGACACACTGAGGGGCCCGCTCCCTTCGGACCCTGTGACAGTTCTCTCTGAATTTGCTCTTCGAGGAGCTGTTCCATGACTCCCAGTCCTACCTCCTCGTCTTCCACTGACTCATAGTCCTCTCCTGAGCCAGCCTGGCTGTCTGCCCCGTCCGTATCTTCCTCCTCTTCTTCCGCTATCGTGGTTGGACCGCAGGTCAGTTCGAAGGTTAGTCGGCGGGCCCTCCTCCTCTTCTTCATCTCTTCCTCTCTGAGCCTTCCTTCTTCTTTCTCTCGTGCTCCCATGGCCTCCATTCTTTTCAGGACTTCTGTCATTTCCCTTTTCAGGCTCTCGCCGCAGTTCCTATAAGCCCTCTTATACTTGGCGTGTTCTGGCGTGTTTCCTGGGCCTGTCCCCTTGTCTTCCCACTTCTCCATCTTTGTTAATTCCTCCATAATCTCTTCGGCCAGTTCTACCTCCTGTGATCCGATCTTTCTAGCGGCTTTCAACTCCTTCAGACCCTTTTCCATTCTCTCCATTTTTTCCTCATACCGTTCTTCAACCCTCTGTTCCTCTCTTCTTCTGTTTCGGTATCTCTCTTCCGCTTGCCTAATGGCTTCTTCCACTTTCCTCCAGCACATCTGGGTGTATTCCTCGAGCTTCCGCCATGACTCTCTGCACCCCTCCTTCACTGGTTCCTGGTCCATCTGTGATCTCACCCAGGCCAGGGTTTTCAGGGCCTCTCTATCTCGGGCTTCTCTCTCTTCCTCCCCTGTGGCCTCTACCCACTTTCTCATGACTGTCCCCAGGTGTTCCCACAGCCTCCCATACCATTGTCTCTGTTCCTCTTCTCCCTCCTCAGGGGCTTGTTCCTTCCTTTGGCCTGGAAGGCGTAGAGGCTCGCTTCCTCCAGCTTCTGGATCACCTGCACGCCTCTTCTGGCTCTCCCAACAGAGTTCTTGGGGGCTGGTCACTGGAGATCCGTCTGTTTCCCGGTGGCCTCTTAGGCTTGTGTGGTAGTCACTCACCACCCGCTCCTCCAATTCCCTTTTAGTTTCTTCTTCCTCATCCCACTCTTTTTCTCCACCCGGCTCTGTTCTTCCCAGAAGGTGTTCTGGGAGCGTTTCTCTGGTGGGGGATGATGGTGGCGATGCCTGTGCGGACGCCGGTTGGGAGGTTGATGGTCTCGGCTGGGGGTTGGCCTGTTCCCACCTTATTCTCTTTACTTCTTTCAGCACCTCCGCGCAGGTCCCCTCCAGTGTGATCCCCTTCACCACTAGTGGGGCCTGCACTGCCAGGTGCACCGTTGGGGCCTGTGACCCGTATCCCGGTGCTTGTACTGCCAGGGTCCGTGGGTCCCTCTCCTCCAGGCGCCGGATTATTTCCCGCACGTTATCCTCCTCTCGCGGTACCTCCGGGTACAGCTTGTCCTTTTCCCTGTATGGGGGAGGACGCAGCTCCTCCATGGGCGGAGCTCCTGGCTCTGCTGCTTGGGTCGGGGCGTCCAGCTCTTTCTCTGTGGGCTGTGATTGGGGGCACTTCTCTGTGGTGGGCGTTTCAGGCGGCGTGTCATTCTGGTCCGCCCTTTGCCTTCTCTTTCTCTCCGATATCTTAGCGAAGGCCTCCAGAGTTTTCAATTCCTTCTCTCTTTTTTCCTGCCTCCGTGTGCCTTTGTCATAACCCTTGTAGTTCATGATTCTTTCCCTCATTTGAGCAATTATTGTCGGGTTGAGTGATCCTTCTTTTGGCCATGCTGTGTGGTCTCCTTTGTATCTTAGGAACCACTTGTGGTTGATGTTCTTTACGTCCTTTTCAGCAATGGCATTCTCCCTTACTACTTCCTCCAGAGGTGTCATTGCTCTGGTTGCCATTTTTCTTAGAGGTCGTTGTCTTCGGTGGAATGGGGGTTTTTTCCGTAGTCTAGTTCGTTTATGTCCTCCCGGTCAGTGCAGAACAGGCGATAATCCTTTTCGTATTGTCTTTTCCTCTCCCTCCTGTATCTGTTCTGGTCTTTTTCCTCCCAGTCCAGTCGTAGGTCGCTCACCAAGTATAGTATAGAGTTCTGCACGTCGCCCCACTCCTTGAGGACAGTATTCAGTTTGCCTCTCCTTTCTTCAAATGCTTTTCCTCTATCGTTCACTGCGCTTACGCTCCACCCGTCACTCCCGTGCTCGGAGATTCTTATTGTCCACTTCTCTTTTATCTTCAGGTCACCCGATGTAGCCTCTCCTTTACTTCCGGCTGCTTGGGGCTGTGGTTCCTCCTGTTTCCTCACTGGCAGGCTATTAGGGGTTAGTTTACTCAACAAAGAAAGCGTTGCTTTTAGGTCTATGTCGTCTCGATATTTGCACCTATACGGGAATTTGCACTCAAAGGGGGCCTCTCCCACGTATCCTACGTATTCTCGGCCCTCTCCGTCTCTGACGCTTGTCTCCCAGTCGTGTTCGTCGTGTTCAACGATATCTATGGCCCAGAGCACGTTCTGCTGTCCCTGTTCCATATACTTTCGACGTTTCTCCTGGACCTGCTTAATAGGCTTCTGTGCTTTGTTAATCCGATGTATCGCTATCGTCGCTCCTTGTGTCCATAGGTGTCCCTAACTCTAACGGGTAAGCTCTCCCTATCAGATATTCTATTTTTTCTAGTAGCTCTGTGTAACTGTGGCACCGATATGCTCCGTTCACGAGACCCTCTCGGTTTCTTGTAAATATGCACCACTTATTATCCTGTAGCCGAATGAAAGTGATATGCCACTTACTTTCTAAGTTCATTCGCTATTTGTGGGCTTTACTCTGTTTATTCTCTCTAGTTCCTGCTTCTATCTCAATATTATAACCATCCTTCCTATTTCACCAACGTTATTGTATCAGTGGGGGCTTTGAGTCCTTATCTTTTCTTTTCAATAATACTTCTTCACTCAAGATCACCTTTTAACCTTTTATTTTGCTTTTACAAAGTACATTTATTGACTTTTATTTTCTCTTTATTTTATTGAAGCAGGTACAACACTTTCAATTTAAGCAAAGTTAGCGGATTACAATTTTTGCTAAGCCGTTACTGTGGGGTTTATTCAGTTCAGGCAGTTGTTATGGAGGCCCTGCAGCAGTGCCTCCCCTTCCTATCTATAATCTCTATTTGTCCTTCTCCTTCTTGCAACTGGGGAATCCCTCTCAAACTTGCGCTTCCTTCCCTCAGGTGGGGCAAAGAGCTGGTCAACCACTGGCCTTGTGTTCACCCCCACAAACTTTCCTACCTGTTCTATTACTGTCTGCAGTGCCAATGGTGCTACGCTGGTGCCTAGTCTTGAGTGGGTTCCTCCGTACTTGTCAAGGTGGTCAACATGAACTGAATATTTATCCCTAGTGCTCCCTTCCTTGTTCCAGAACACTGATATTGATAAAGACTCTCTCATAAAATCGGCCAGCCTTCCTCTATCTCGGCCAACTATCTCTTTCAGCACCTGTTCTATATCCCGCACTGGCTGGGGCTCAGTCGGGCCGTGAACCTCCTCCTGCTGGGGCACAGTTGGACTATAGCTGGAGTTAGACCGGGGGTTGGTTGGACTATAACTTGTAGGGGGCGGTGAGCTATATCGGGGGGTGGCTGGGCTGTTAACTACACGGAATGGGCTGCGAATCAGCTGGTGGGATACGGTGTTGCCTGGATAGGGAGTTGGGGCTCTCACTAGACCCCCTTGACCTGACTCCTGTCGCCCCTCTTCCTCTGACCCTAGGCTGCTGTATCCTGTCTCTGGTGGGGCACTTACTTCCCCTGGCTCAATGTCTGCCTCTTCCTCTCTCACACTACTGTTTGGAGTGAACTCTTCTGGGGAGTCTGTGTCTGGCTCTTCCTCTCCTGAATCATCAGAAATTTCAAAGCGGTAGAGGACTCTTCCTAGGGTCTCTGGCCTGTGGTCTCTTACAATCCTAAGCTTGGGCACCACTACTCCAACAGGGGGCTCGGGGGGGGCATCTGCAAAAACCTCCAACAACTGCAACAATCTCCTTATGTTCAGGCTATGGTTGCTGTGCAACCTTCTTATGAATATTGCAGCCGCAACTTCTATTATGTGAGTTTGACGTCCGTCTGTTAGCGTGGCGATCCTCCTTCCCTCGCCGAACTCCTCTACCTCAAATTTGTATGTGCGCTTGTCTTGCATCTATTGTGGGCCCATGCCCATACGGTCAAAAGAAAACACAACGGCGCACACTCAGTTTTTACAGAAACAACAGCAGATTATAATAAAATGTATTTTGTTCATCACTCTTTGCTCAGGACAGTTTCACACGTTCAACTTACAGCTAATATTGCAGTTTTTACCTATTAACCCGTTCTTTTTCTCTGAAACACACATATATTTTAGGGCAGCCCGTGCTCCCTTTACACAAAATGCTATTTTAGTTTTCTCCTTGAAAACTAGATTTCCTCCTTGGAAATTAAAACACTATTTTAGCTTTCTCCTTGAAAACTAGATTTCCTCCTTGGAAATTATTACGTGGCCATTTAACTCAGTTTTCTCCTTGAAAACTATTTTAACCGGTTCTTAAAATCACAAAACGCTTTTTAAGACCAACAGTACAACCCAATCTCTGTCTTGTGTCTCCACTATCCTTTTGAGGATTCAGGTTAGCACCCCTTCCCGGCCTACCCACCGACTCCCACAGTACAGCTCTCCCTAATAATAAGCAAAAGTGCTTACCTTTTGGGCCCGGAGAGCTGCACTGGAGAAGTCTGCTTCACCCGGGACGGAACTGCTTCCCTTGTTGAATCCTTTCAAATCTCGGTAGAAACCTCCAGATCTGTCGTGGAAATCATCCACTTCCAAAAACCTCCAATCCAACTAGCACTCTGATGTCAAAGACCCGAAGGAGAACACCAAGACGAGAGAAGCTGAAGACTGTTGATCCTTTATTCACCGTATTGCAGTGATAATACAATCCAAACAGCGTCAGGACTGGACCGTCAGGCAATAGAGTGGTGAGTGGCAGCTGCTACCCCGATGAGATCTGATCTGAATGTGCCTGAGCTCTCTCCTTTATACTCTTGGGGGCCTGAGAGGCGTTCCTATCCCCAGGAACGTCACCAGGCCCCTTTTAGCCAATCAGAGCGTTTTGGGACTTGAGATATTGGTGGAAACTCCTCCTCATATAAACATTAAAAAATGTGTGTTGCTAGGCAGAATACATGTGTCCAGGTTCTATGTGTAATCTGTTGCCAGGCAGGGTACGTTTTGATTTGGTTCCAGGTGTCACTTCAACTTTGGTTTCACTTCCTCTCTCTGGAAGTCCCTGCTTCTCCTTTTCTGCTAGCCCCTTCTATTTCTGCCCTTCTGGTAAGCACCTTTCTCCCCCAGGCCCTGTTTTGTTTATTTCCACTCTTAGCCTTTGACCGTCCAGTCTCATGACTTCCAGTAAATGTTTGCATAGCAGCTGCACAAACAATGTTTTCATATTAAATGGAAGGTCTTCTTAATGGACCAGTACACACACAAGTATTATTATTATTATTATGTCTAGATAAAGTCACCACAGTATCTATCATATGAGTTACAAGATTCAGTTCGATGTCTAACGTCACGAAGTTAAGTGTGAGTCTGCGCAGTACTGGGGGGACCAACTGAAAAATCGTTCTATTTGACTCAGTGCCCTCCCATTGAAAACGACGGAGTCTGTTCGTCCATTTCTTTTACTGTCTATGCTCAGAACGGGACAATTCTACATAATCACCAGGTCTTGGCGTTACTTCAGTTTCTTGATTGTGTAAGTAATGCAACGATACCTCGGATTTAAGTGGCCGGATTATCTAATGCTAAAGTTATCTTTGTTACGTGCTCGTTAAAGCAAACGTGTAGCCTACAATGCAGGGATTTAAGTTCTCGCTATGACTAGTTGCACGAAAGGCTCTCGTGGTGACCTTGTTTGTGTTGACCGGTGTGTTTGAACCTGCCGCCCTTCTGAATGTAGCTTAATTAGTGTCTATCTTAACGTGCTGATTCACTATGTACAACACCTAAGCTTAACCGTGTCCGTGTCATAGACAGTAAAATAAATGGACGAACAGACTCCGTCGTTTTCAATGGAAGGGCACTGAAGTTTTTTTTTAGTTGGCTTGACATCGGAGAAGCCCCTGGGCTGGGCTCAATGTGGGGCGGAGCGCAACGTTGAGCTCAGCCCACCTTCAGCACGTCTTCTCACGCTGACAATGTCCGTAAGGCCTACCTTGTTTACTACTGTCCAAGTTATATTTCTCAACATAATCTAGGAATAATGCTTACATCTATAAAAGCATTTCATCGACTTCAAGAGAAAAAAACACGGAGGTTAGACTCTCGCTGTTAGGCAGGCTAACAGTACCCTATAATGTGTTTACTCTATGTTGATTTGGTAGTGGCGGCCCCCCACGGTTTAATTTTCTTCCCCCACGGTATCAGAAATGGGGCAAACGTACAATAGTCGCAGTTGCCTTTCAAAATTCATTGTGCAGACCTGTTGTAGATTCTCCAAATATACAGCTCAATCACAACTGAAAATAATGCCTCATTGTGTGTGAAGTGTCAGTTGTCAATTCCGTGGGACGGGGGGGTTCGGACAGGCCTGCCTCCACTGCTTAAAAAAATCCTAGAGGTAGAGGTAGAGGAGAACTGTTAGGCCTACAATTGTAACAGCGGTACAAATGTAACAGTGTTTTATTCTCAAGATATGGTGCAGCTACATTGCTGTACACACACAGTCAACTTCCTAATTAATACTCAGCCTTATCGCTCAAAGGAAAAAGTGTGTGTGTGTGTGTAGGGGGTTGGGGTAGTGCTGGGCGGTATGACCAAAAATGTAGATCACGGTATTTTTCAAAATTCTTACGGTTTCACGGTATATGACGGTATTTTTTTTTCCCCATGCATAATCAGATGTTCACAGCATTTTCTACAGGTTGAGAGAGGAATTGCTGCAGTACATTGACTAAGGATGGTCTATTTTACTGTCATGATGTAGAATAACTCCACACTAGTGGTAATGCAGTTTTGCATGGCCCCAGAAAATTATGCTGTTTACAAAGAGCCACTCATGATTCTAATGAAGAATCTAATCAGAATGCAAAGACATTGCAGTCAAAATACAGAACTTTTACTGTGCAAATTTCACAAGTACATCTTGTATACCAATACAAAAAGTAGTGCAACTTGCAATAATTATACTTTTTTGAAAATTATACAATTTAAAATAAAACCTCTCTGTTAATATGCTTACTCTGTCAAATAGGCCTATCAGAAATGTATTGTTATTTACATGACGTTAGTGGTAGGCTAATGTTAACTTCATGTGGATGTGGATGTCTTGTTAGCCTGCCATGAGCTTCGGTTCGGTTCGATAGGCAAACATTAACAAAAAAGTTAGTTTTGGTGCACTGACAGTCAGGATCATTTCTAAGCCAGCTAGCATTGCTCAGTGCATGTGTATAACATGCTTTACTTGCTACCTGGATAATTTCAGCGAATATTCTTAAGGTGAGATGAATGATAAGATCATTAAACTTCACTGTGTTCGGTTCGGAGCAACTAACGACATCACCTACTACTAGCCAGCTAGTTACAGCTGTTGAACAATCTCAATAGAATTTTCGTGACGGTAGGCTAAATCCTTTTCAATGCAGTATCCCTTAACGTTTTTCCTTAACTAAAGAAACAATTTAAGGTATTATTCTGTGCAACACCCTTAAATAAACCCCTTACCTAAGGAGAAATTAAGCCTTAAGGGTCATACTTAAGGGGAAAAACTTAAGGTGTTTTGTGTTTACCCTCACAGTGGCACCATGCATGCGTGTGAAAAAAGTCCCGTCTGAACCACTGTCGCGCGGCGCAGTGTTCCAAATGTTGTGTAATCAAATACACCGGTATGGCGGTATATTAAAAATTCATATCATAACGAAAATATACACCGGTATACGGTGTGAACCGGTATACCGCCCAGCACCAGCCTACACCATTCATATTTGGATGGCTGTAAGATTCTACATAATTACATGATATGTGCCGGGTTCTCAAGTCTCACACAATGGGCGTGAGACACACGCAATTCAACAAATTCACACGCTCACACGCCACACCTTGCATTTCTCTCGCAGAAATATTACTAGGGATGTCAAGGTATCTGCATAATTATTAGAGGACGCTCAGGGATACGAGAGGATTTCTCGCAGGGTTCAGAACTAGCGCACCACTCGCCAGCCAAATCAAAAAAATAAATAGCCACCGACATCCAATCAAAAAATAGTAGGCTATTCGTTGTATCCGGGTAAAATTCCAAAATAGCACATCCCCTCCCTACAACCACGTTATTGTGTGGGGTTGTGTGGGGTTACACAAACTTTTTATTCAGAAATTCAACTGTCTGTCATTTGGTAAACCAGCCTACTTATGGCACTTTACAGGATGTGTAAATCAAGCCTTTTCACAAACATTTGGCCTAGCCTACTTTATGGCAAAAGTATTTCTTATCTATAAACTAAACTAAACTGTCGGTCATTAAGAAAACCTAATGATTGTGTCGTTATAGCTTTGTGTAACCCAGACATCAGCAACGTTCATTTTACATGACCAATCACTCTCGTGGCTGCCTGCACTTTCCCTGTCGTCACGGCTGCAACTTTCGCACTCGTTTGTGCTCTTTAGCGCCGTGTTCATCAGGTCCAGGGACACCCATCTGAGCCTCCATGGACCATGTCAACAATGAATGAAAATTAGCTTATTATTAACGAGTGTTATCAATTTGAGCGAGTATGCTACACATACATTTTTTTCTAAAGATACAGGACTGCTGCAGACAATGACCTGCCAACCACCACAATGTAATAGCAACCCAAGATAATGAACTTGCTGTCCTTATAAAACATTTTTAATAAAAGGTCTCAGCATGCACATGCTTAGTCCAATCATTCAGTGACAATATAGGCTACTCAAGTGAATAAAGCAATTAGCCTAATAAATAAAATATTTGTCTCACTGAGTACATATAGGCCTACATCTCGTAAATTGGTGAGCCATAAAATATCCCAGCGTCACAATTATTATATTTAAAGATTCCAATCTATCCCACCTAAATATGAAAAGTTATTTCTACTGACATGCTTCCTGGTGACATAAAAACACAAATGATTTCCCTTGATAAGGCTGACATAAGAGACATAGGCTATACATTATACTTTCCCAGATGGGTACAAATCCCTGACTGTCCTGAAAAATAAATAAAAACAAGATATAGGATATATAGATTACAATGACAAATTCATGGTCTCAAAGGGTTAATGCTTCTTTCCAATTGTTTTTTTTAATTAGTGAGTGAGTGAGTGAGTGAGTGCAACCCCCCCCCCCCCCCCCCCATCTCACTCCAAGCTGAGCTCAAAACTTGAGAACCCTGTATGTGTTTACGAGTGTAGTGTAGGCTACTTAAATACGACCAGAGATATTAAGAAAAAGGTGCAAAATTCAAGCATAGTGATTTTTTTTAAATGTTTTTTTTAAACTGCAACTGTTTGTTTAACTTTGCTTCGTGAAATTTGAGCGTGTAGACTTCAATCACGTCATTCATATCTTCAGCCCCCCTGTTTCAAGTTGACATGAGTGCCGTTTATATAGTCATAGCAAATGACATGAGTGCCGTTTATATAGTCATAGCAAATGACATGAGTGCCGTTTATATAGTCATAGCAAATGACATGAGTGCCGTTTATATAGTCATAGCAAAGGCAACAAATGAAAATAACAGTTGTAACACCCGTCTCTATGGCAACATGAACTGAACTGATTGTGTGTGTGTGTGTGTGTGTCTCTATGGCAAAATGAACTGAACTGATGTGTGTGTGTGTGCTGTGTGTGTGTGTGTGTGCTGTGTGTGTGTGTGTGCTGTGTGTGTGTGTGTGTGTGTCTCTATGGCAAAATGAACTGATTTTATTGCGCAAACACTTGCTTTGCGAGTTATATGATTTTTGTGTCGCGATCACACCCAATTAAATGTAAACAATAGGCCAATATTATGTTCTCTACTCTTAGCAGACCTTTCATATTGTTGTTGACCATATAGGGATACTAAAGATGTCCATTGTTGCATGTTCCCTGTGGGACTCGGACAGGCTGCTAAACTATTCTATAAAGAAAATACCGATAGGCTAGAGATAAAATGCATTGATAATGTTATTAATAGGCCTATGTTTATTTTTTATTTTATTTATTTATTAGTTTATTTGTCAGGGACAATGCAGCACACATTATTACATACATAGCTATCACAGTCAATGCCATAACAATGTCTGTAGATGTGTTACATAAAAGGTTTCTAGCCAGTTGGCTAATTTGCAACCCCAGTCCCTGGTCAGACCTTTCTAAAAACATATGTAGTCTAAAAGTATTCTAAAAGTGTAATATATGTGTGCATACACCTCTCTATACACACAGAGACCAACAAAACATGAAGGGTAATGTTAGTGTTCATACCCTAATCATGCACATCAGGACAACCACAACATACATAGGAACATCACAAACGGCAAGTCACGTAACACAACCCCCAGACACCCAACTGCCCGCAGACTCTCACTTATACAGACAGCCAGTCACGACATACACAAATACAATAACACAGACAGCAAATCACATACAATACAACCCCCAGATTCCTAGCCGCCCGCAAACTCTCACCTATGCGAACAGCCAGTTACACACAACATACAATAAGACACAAAACATCACATCACGTACTACACAACCCCCAGATACCCAACCGCCCGCAAGACTGGCTGTAATGATCTTTATAGCGTAGCCTAGATTACCCAAGAAACACTGATCGTCACCGATAGCATAGATTCTAGAACGCTAGGAGGGAAGGGACATGATTAACGTGGGCAGTAGTTCAAGGAGGATACGCTTTTATCGAGTGTCCTCGAGTGTCCTTTGGAGTAGGTAAGACTGTTTTTAGTGGCAGGCTAGCACATATCGTTGACTTGCGCTAGCCTAGCACCTGCAAACTCTGCAATTAGAACAACTGAATGAAACGTGTTGAAAACGGTCTCCACTGATAAATATCACACTTGCTTACTTGGAAATGAGGTCCTATGTCCAAAATCCTGAACCACCCCTTTAAGCGTTCTTCCTTGAGAAAAATTGAACTCCGAGTCTGGGTTAATAGACGGACACAGAGATGTCAACGGGTAATGACGAGCTGGTTTTTGGCTGAGCTCAACGCTGCGCTCCGCCCCACATTGATCCCAGCCCCGATCTGCAAGCTGCAGCCAGGGGTACTTGTGCCATCGCACTGCGCAGACTCACACTTAACTTTGTGATGTTAGCCATCAAACTGAATCTTGTAACTCCTATGATAGATGGTTCACATAGAAATTCTTCTCACACTTCCTTCACCTTCAAAGTCATCAAAGTTAAACATTTATTTATGTATTATTATTATCATCCTGACAAGTGATATCAAGTCCTGTTAATGTTGAAACTACCAGACGATCTTCAAACTAGGGCTGTCAATCGATTAAAGGAACCGTATGTAAGAAATGTAATTCAATTAATCATAAAATGGCCCTGATTTGTCACTAGACATTAGGAAATCATGCTAATTTCAAATACTTATATCACTGACAACAGTAGTCCGGCCAGGATATCGTCATTTAAAAAAGTGAAGTTGCAGCCCTCAACTGATGTTGATGTTTACATATTTGTGTTTTAGCCTGATCCGCCACCCTCCACCTATCTAGTAATCACAAAGTCAGTAGTGTTTCGGCATCTGGGTTGCCAGCTCTGCTCTAGTTACCACATCTGCGGTGTACACCGCTCTACAGTATTTTGAAAGTGATTGTAGTACTAGTTTTGGCCAAAATCCTACATACGGTTCCTTTAAAAAAAATAATTACATACTCTGTGATTAATTAATCTAAATTAATCACAGATATAATTTTTGCTGTGAAAGTATTTTAAATATTTAAATTCAAATTAATCATTAAATAATCAGCGTTAGTGACATTAAAGTTCAAAAATACTTTTATTATTACTTTCACTATTCAAATAATGGCCATAATAATCTATGATATGACCTAATATGCTGAGGAAATAAATTCAAAAGTGCTTCGGGAAGAAGTTTTTTTTAACATACAAGGCATTTCAGGCCACAGATATAACCTAGGGGACACAATGAAAATAAATGAACACTCCCCTCAATGTCAACACTATTTCTTTGCATTGATGTGCAACTTTCGAGTTGACGATCTCCGGTGATATGCAAATTCCTTGCTGCAGACATTGTAGAGGACTTTATTTTAATCAACACTTTATTTTTTATCAACACCATCAGGCCGTTTTTTAAAAGTAAATGTTCCAATCAATGATCTAGGCAGTAGTGTTGTCACGATACGAAAATTATGACTTCGATACGATACCTGCCATAAATGATGCTCGATACTGAAACGATACTACGGCAAAATCCTAAGATATCTGGAAAAGAAAGGACTCATACCTCCTCCAAGTGTATTGAGTCATTTGTGTTACAGTGCATTTTCATGCACTGTAATAAAGTATCGATTCTAAAAACGTCGGAAATCGTATTGTTTTTTGCGTGAAGGCATCGTGATACCTTTTTAGTATCGATACACCGTGCAACACTACTAGGCAGCACATTTTCTTCTCTCTCCTTCATTTTACAGTGTAATGGTTACTGACTAGAACGGCTCGGGGTCAAAGGTCATACGGAATCGATTAATCTGCGCTATTTTTTTTAATCAGTTATTTTTCCTCAAATTAATTAATCGAAATTAATCAGTTATTTTGACAGCCCTACTTCAAACACAATCATGGTAAAACAAAACTAAAAAGTTATAGCCTTCGTCTTTCCACTTTTCCGACCATCCATCGAAAACCTCTGAAATTATTAACGTTAGTGTCGGTTTTTATTAGGTTTACTTGCCTCTATGTAATGCTTTACCTTAACATACAATGATATTGTAGGCTACATAGCTTTGTTCATGAGTTTCCATGATGGCAGGACTTAGCTTCTTATCCAAACAATACGGTTATCTCCCTACTGTGCAACAGGCATAATAACGTCATATTACGTCAAACGTTAGCTTCCCTACAACCGGACCCGCTAACTATACTTCTTACGGAAACCTCAACGTTACATACAAGGTAGTTGAGCCTGTTTTGCCTTCTATTGTTTATGTAGATAATACAGAAGCTACAATGTCGGCACAGGATATATGTTATATGAAGTTATAGGAGTTCAAAAAATCCTAAATGAATGGGCGTTCTATGGGGTTAGCAGAGAGTTGATAACCACTGCTCCATGGATGCTTCTACTTCCGGGAATTCGCCTGCCCCCTTGGTCCGTGTAGACACAATTACATTAGCGGCAGGTTCAAACCATACCGGTCAACATTTAGCTCTCCAAAAACGGGGGTAGGCCTATTAGTGTTTGTTTGCATATTTCAAAGTCAAAGTCAGCTTTATTGTCAATTTCTTCACATGTTCCAGACATACAAAGAGATCGAAATTACGTTTCTCACTATCCCACGGTGAAGACAAGACATATTTTTCCAATTTAAGTCCACAGACAAACATAACATTCAAGTAAACAAAAAAGTAAGTAAATAAGAGGGCACATATAATAATGAAAAAATAAGAGCAGCAAAATTTGGTTGAAATTGTGCGTAGACAGTCAATAAAATACTAGTGCAAAGTCAGGCCAATAAAAGGCTTGGGTAGTTCTGTTTGACCTAAGTAATAAAGAAAGTGGCATAGTGGTGCAAGTTATGTAAGAGCAGCAGAAGTGTTGTGTTTTCAGGACAACAACACCAAGTTGTTAAAGTGTACAAGTGTGCAAGTGTGCAAGTGGAGTAGTGCAGGCGGCCATTGTGGGTCCAATGTCCAGGATGTTATGTAGCTGAGGGTGGAGGGGGAGAGGAGGGAGAGAGTTCAGCATCCTTACAGCTTGGTGTATGAAGCTGTTGGTGAGTCTGGTAGTGCGGGAGCGCAGGCTTCTGTACCTCTTCCCAGAGGGCAGTAGATCAAACAGATTGTGAGCGGGGTGACTTGCATCACTCACAATTTTGGTCGCCTTGCGGGTGAGGTGGGTGGTGTAAATGTCCTTCAGGGAGGGGAGTGCAGCACCAATGATCCTTCCAGCTGTGTTCACTATGCGCTGCAGGGCTTTCCTGTAGTATTCAGTGCAGCTTCCGCCCCACACAGCGATACAGCTGGAGAGGATGCTCTCAATGGTGCCTCGGTAGCATCCTGGACCTGGTCTACACTACGCACAAAGGAGCATACAAAGCCACCCCCCTCCCCCACATTGGACTTTCAGACCATATCACTGTTATGCTAATGCCCGCATACAGACAAAGGGTAAAAGCGAACAAACCGGTTCGTTAACATGTTTCATACACGTGTTTCAACCATAGACGGTAAAAGAAATGGACGAACAGACTCCGTCGTTTTCAGTGGGAAGGCGACACAAATTGAACGTTTTTTCAGTTGGTCCCCCATCACTGCACAGAGTCACACTTAACTTTGTGACATCTACTGAAGTAAACAGGGCAACACACAATGGAATCTACTGAAGTGAACAGGGCAACACACAATAGAATCTACTGAAGTGAACAGGGCAACACACAATGGAATCTACTGAAGTGAACAGGGCAACACACAAAGCTGAATCTACTGAAGTGAACAGGGCAACACACAATATAATCTACTGAAGTGAACAGGGCAACACACAATAGAATCTACTGAAGTGAACAGGGCAACAAGTGGAACGACGGGGCGACCGCTACCGTCGCATCGCTCTAATCGGCTCATTTCTATTTTTCAGGGTGATTTTGATGAGGTGATCAATGGGTGATCGCGTCGCCAGTAGTTTGTGTAGTAAAGCAATTCATATTATTCAACTGTCACATTCGACTATCGCATAGCCAGCCGTGTGAGACAGCCTTAAAAGAATAAAAAAGAAAAAGAGTGGAAATAGACCTCTGAAGTTCGCCTACAAAAAAGAACCAAAATGGCTATCTTTGCTCATATAAGGAGATCCGGTTGATAATTGAAACTAACTACCTATGGCAAGTTGCATTGCATGTTAGCTCTGGGGTAGCAAAAATCTAAGTGTACCGCCTTCACGTCCCGGAGATCACAGTATCCACTCGAAGGCAGAGGACAAAAGTGTGTTCAGGAAAACGTCTGCATTTCAGACTTTTTCATCCCCGCGAGAGTTTAACAGGTGCGATAATTCAAAATCCCCATGTTATTTTCCCATAGGAAAAATCGCCAGATACCGGATGTCAAAGATGGCAGCTTTTTTGTAGGCGAACTTCAGCGGTCTATTGCTAGAAAGTTTAGGTGTGAAAGTGTCACTCAAGTGCAGTTTATGCCCCAACAAACTCCAGCATAGAATTTATGCTCCAAAATTTGCGCTATAGTCCAATTCAAAACTGACCTGCAGACCCCATGTCTCTGGCCCAGATGAAGAGGGTATCAGTGGTGCTGGTGGACTGCTGCAGACCACAAGGCCAGCGAGGGACGGACATGCAGACGCAGACCAATGGAGATGCAGAACAGCCCAGGACCAGTAAGAAACTAGAAACATGCACAGACACACACACACAGGCTTGGGAATCGGTTCCAGGTTCCGGTTTGGAACCGGTTCCAAACGTTCCGATCCATCGGAATCGTACACGTCCACTTGTTAACGATTCACCTAATGATTCCAAATGTTCCATTCCCTCCATTTCCACCTCACGGCACAACGTCACAGTATGCAAAATTTAAAGCATTCAACTTCTGTATTGATATTGCACACTTGGTATTCATTCTCTAAAACCACTTTAAATTAGACATTCAAAGCCAACCACTCTCAAAGCCATCCTATAAGTGTTCAGCAAATGGTACAGGAATCGATATTGATCAACATTGATTTTTTCATTTTTCCCCCCCTAAATCTCTTTGGACTTTTGGTTACCAAGAGTGCCAACGGAGAATCAAAGGCTTATAACTTGTGAACCCCTTTACCTAGAAACATAATCTTGGTCTCAAATGAAAACTAACACCCTGGGGTTTGATGGTATGGTATGGATTGACCATAACTAGAGAAAACACACATTTGTTTTTTACCATTCGGCCTACAGGATTTTGATTAAAAAGTAAATGAAGTGAACTTGAAAGATGTTTTATATAAATATTAGGGGTGACACGGTTCGCTTGTCTCGGTTCGGGGCATGTGTGCATCGTACGGTTTTGGCGTAATGTAGCCTCATGCCCATATATGACCTCAGACAGTTTTTTTCCCTTTTGCGTGAAAGCGGAGGTGTTGAGTGCTGCGGGTCACGTGTAAGTTAGAAATGGCAAGTGGGAGAGATAACGAAGATTCTTTTAGTTTGTGCATGATTACATGATATAGAGTGATGGCCAAAAGTGTTGACACCCATGCTAAAGTTGACTGAAAAGAGGAATATAAAATCATCTTTTGGAAATTGATCTTAATGCCTTAAGTGAAAAATGAGGAAATATCTAACCTTTAAGGACACCAATTTTCTTAGTGAATGAATAATGAATCATAAATAAATAAATGTTCTTCCTTAAAATACAGGGGTCATAAGTATTGACACCCCTATGTTAAATTCCCATAGAGACAGGCAGATTTTTATTTTTAAAGGCCAGTTATTTCATGGATCCAGAATACTGTGCATCCTGATAAAGTTACCTTGGCCTTTGGAATTAAAATAGCCCCACATCATCACATACCGTTACACCCCATCCCTTCACCATACCTAGAGATTGGCATGGGTGTTATTTCAGTTAGCCTATTAGCTGGTTTAATTTGCATTTAGCTCAATGAGCATCAAACCAGCTAATAGGCTAACTGAAATAACACCCATGCCAATTTATGATACATTATTCATTCACTAAGAAAATTGGTGTCCTTAAAGGTTAGATATTTCCTCATTTTTCACTTAGGGCATTAAGATCAATTTCCAAAAGATGATTTTATATTCCTCTTTTCAGTCAACTTTAGCATGGGTGCCAACACTTTTGGCCATCAATGTAACTAAATTAAGCTATCCATCATATGCTGAAGTATGATATTTCTGAAGTGTTAAAGATTAAAAGAAAAAATAACAACAAGAACTGTACAGAGCCGAAAACCGTGACCCTAAAACAGTCATACGAACCGAACCGTGGGTTTTGTGAACCGTGCCACCCCTAATAAATATTAGAAGTATCAAAACTTAGCAACACAAAAAGTTTAAAATGCACACAAACACAAAACACAAAAACTTTATACATACAGACTAGGGGTGTAACGGTACATGTCTTCGTATTGAACCGAAACGGTACGGGCGTCACGGTTTGGTGCATGAATTTAAATGGAGAATACACGGTATAAAAATACATAAAACTCGCGTGCGGATTAATTAATGTAATGCGGAATTACTGTTAAATACGAGAGTTCTTTAGCGACACTAGCTGATGTTTTTAGTAAGGTCCCACCTTTGAAGGTTTTAGAATATCTTATTAGCATAGATTTTAAGAAACATATTTAAGTTTCTATAACACACAATGGTCTGGCCATTAAATAGCCTTAGCTGCGGAAATGGCCTCAAATTAAACAAACATCTTTAGCGTCACCTAACGCTAATCTCAACGTTCCGATCCATCAGAATCGTCCACGTCCACTTGTTAACGATTCACCTAATGATTCCAAATGTTCCATTCCGTCCATTTCCACCTCACGGCACAACGTGTGGACAGTGGGCAGCCGTGGCCCACTGGTTAGCACTCCAGACCTGTAACTGGAGGGTTGCCGGTTCGAGCCCCGACCAGTGTGAACGGCTGAAGAAATGTGATTCTGTGAATATTGGATATGGGGCCCCTGTTGTACAATGCCTGCATACCACAAATAGTGCAATCATACAATCAATGAGAGCATGTGGTTATAAATTCGTTGATGCAACAGTTGCTTTTCTGCACCAGTGAGTGACACTTGGGTAATTTTCTGCGGCACACCTGATGATCTCTCACGGCACACTAGTGTGCCCCGGCACAGTGGTTGAAAAACACTGCGATAGACTAAAGACTCTGTACTACATTTAACAATTATTTAGAAAATGATGTATAACAATTATTTATCAAAAGAACTGTTGCAATGTGCAGTTTTAACATTTTTACAACATAACAACTAAAACAAGAACAGTGAATTCATGTGTGCAATTTTAACAAACACCAAAGTGCAAAAGGGAGTGCAAAATAACATTTTCAAAATGTGCAAAGGTGATCAGTCACTGCTTATGGCTGAGCTAACATCTAGCATCGCTACAGGCATCCTCCTTGGTTTTAAAAAGAACAATTCAAGGGCCCTTTGGTAATTGCACTCTTTTACAAGTGCGGATCATTTATGCTTATTTTCCTGCAGGCTGTCAGACTGTTGCCCTGCAGCCTGTTCCACAAGTCTGTCTTGATCTAATGCAGGGGTATCCATATTACGCAAGTTTTGGCGGTTTCATGGCCTCAACGTTGAACATACGAAACAGTGATACCTCGTCTCCAGTTTTGTCAATCGTTACTTTAAATCCATATTTAACATTTAATCGTCACTGTATTTTCTTTCTCATTTCCACTATGTTTCCTCCGAAGTTGTAGCTTTGTCTGAAGAGCATGCAGCAGAATCCTGACATCTGTTACTTTCCTTAGGCTACTAAAATAGCAATCCATGCTGGTACTGATTCTTCACCTTAGTTGGAAACGTTAGTTAACAGCTCCACTCCTTCAAATTTCATGAAACTATTAAGCTTCTTTTCAACGAAACATAACGTGAACTCCGTCCGAGCTGGTCTATTTCGCGCAGACTGTAGCCTAACTTATGTATGTGACGTTGGGGACGCAAAACACAGCATTAGCAAAGCACAGGATAGACCTGTTATGTAGGCCTACAAAGCTAACATATCCTGTGTCAGTTTGAATATCATCTCCTCTATAGTATTTTAGATATTTTCAATACGTTCAGTATTCACACCAATGCGCAACAATTCTGGAAATGGTTTGGAAAAGTTAATGATGGAAAAAAGTTATTAATCGTGAAATTACGCAGGCTGGAATGCATGTCACAGACCACCTGCAATGACGCCGCAGACCACCGGTTGAAAACCCCTGATCTAATGTATACACGGAGAGTGAATGAATTTTAGATTATTTTATACTTTTGTGCAAGATTTACAATTTTGAAATAGAATGTTTGGCAAACTATGATAGATATATAGCGCGATGACATTCAACCACCAGTTGCCGCTGTTCGGACGCATCACACGATTCGGAGGCATATCACATATAGGCCTACTGTACCTGTAAATCCTCAAATTATGACCGGGATAATAATTGCCTACCAATAGCCTATGGCTATCAGTCCATGAGCACTAAAATACATTGTTTCGATTTAAGGTGAGACATTACAGGTCAATGAAATTAAAGAGCTCTTAATATTTCATATTGTTGGTTGGTTTAATACTGTTACCAATGAAAAGTCGTTGTCCTAATAGGTCTCAATACGTCGCTCTTAAGCTACCAGTCGCTTGCTGACACTTCATGATACAGATATATATATACAGTGTATAACATACAGATGTCTGTTATACACTGCGTTCCAAATTATTATGTAAATTTATTTTTTCTCAGATTTTCCTAAATAGTTGATGTAAATGACAGTCAGTATAATTTTCAAGTCATTGACCATTAGAGTATAATTCAAATTTTATTGAACAAACCTCCCAATGATAAAAAAAAATAAATCAAAAATAATAAATAAAAAATAAAAAAACTCAAAATGCACTGTTCCAAATTATTATGCACAAGAGTTTCAAGACATTTTATTGGTTGTAAAGAACTAAAAATGGTCATTTGTTGAATTTGCAGCATTAGGAGGTGATATAAATTAAATCAAAAGTCATTTCAATCAAAAACATCTTAACAGGCCAAGTTAAATGTTAACATAGGACCCCTTCCTTGATATCACCTTCACAATTCTTGCATCCATTGAACTTGTGAGTTCTTGGAGAGGGTATGCTTTAATGTCTTTGCAGAATAGCCTCCCAGAGCTGCCAGAATGTCAGAATAGCCTCCCAGAGCTGCTGCTTGGATGTGAACTGCCTACCACCCTCAGATCTTTTGCTTGATGATGCTCTAAAGGTTGTCAATAGGGTTGAGGTCGGAGGAAGATGGGGGGCCGCACCTTGAGTTAGCCCATAGCAGCTAACGACCCAGAGGTATTCTTTGCAGCATGAGATGGTGCATTGTTATGCATAAAGATGATTTTGCTACAGAAGGCACGGCTCTTCTTTTTGTACCATGGTCAGTCAGAAACTCTTCAGAAACTCTTGCCGAGGTCATTTTCACACCATCAGGGACCCTAGAGGGGCCTACCAGCTCTCTTTCCATGATTCCGGCCCAAAACATGACACCGCCACCTCCTTGCTGACGTCTCAGCCTTGTTGGGACATGGTGGCCATTGATCCAACCCATCCATTACTCCATCCATCTGGACCATCTAGGGTTGCATGGCACTCATCAGTAAACTGTTTGAAAATTAGGGCCCGTCCCAATACCTCCCCTTCCCCTAGATTTTTCCCCTAACCCTTGTTATTGCGTGTGTAGGGGTAGGGTGTCCCATTGCTTTAGGATGCAAGGGGAAGTGCTATTTTCCCCTTAAAATCAACCCTCAAAATATAGCCAGGATCGATGCAGGCTTAAAACGGAGTGGGATATGAAATAACCCAAGATACCGTGCGAGCTCAGAGAGCCGGCCAAATTTGTCAACCAAGATGGCTGACACTGCTGGAGAGGAACAATTGCATTGCTCATATATTTTCGCAAAATAAGCATATTAAAATTTCGAAATATGTTAGTTTGATGCACATCCAATGGACTGTTGAGTTTTGAACACTAATGTTAGAAAATCTCATGAAGCTATCTGACGATGTTCATGATATCTGCTGAATGCTTGTGGGAGCAACAATGTCCATACAGAAGTTCAGGTAGTCAGTTGTGCAATGTGTGACCTCCTCCAGATCTTCTCCATTCTTACAGCATACAGTCTCCTTCACTGTAACATGACAGGATTGCACCATCTGTTGTTTATGTACATCACCAGTCCACCTTCTTTTTGCCAGAAAGTTTGTTGTCTCTGTCCAAACGAGCCACAAAACACAGACACAGAGCTATAGGGATTGCGGCCACTCTCGCCGGCACCGGAAACGGTGAATGGTAATCTGAAACATTTAAGTAACAAACTTGCACATAACATCTCATAACAAAAAAAATGAATAATAAAAAAAAAAACAATGCTGTAATTTTAACACTTGTCCTCTGCTCTTGACTTCATGTATTTGTGGCTGTTTTGAAAAAAACAATCATAGCTGTAGAAAGCGAAAGAGAGAGGCAATTTTGTAATACTGTTCTCATATTACAGGACTTGGTCGTGGAAAGAATCCCAAACCACATCAGATAACAACTACTGGAAAACATCAGTGTTCTCCGTGTGGAAAGGCCTTTGGCTTTTTGTCACATCTCATGAGACATCAGAGGATGCATACTGGGGAAAAGCCATATCAGTGTTCAGAGTGCGGAAAGACTTTTGCTCGGTTGTTTAATATGAAGATGCATCAGATGATTCATACTGGGGAAAAGCCATATTCATGTACTACATGTGGGAAGAGATTCAGAAACAGCAACGATCTCGCTCTCCGTCAGAGAACACATTCTGGAGAAAAGCCATATCACTGCACAGAGTGCGGGAGGACTTTTAGTCAGGTGACTCAGCTTAAAGCACACCAGAGGGTCCATACAGGGGAAAGGGTAAAGCCATATATGTGTGGGAAGTCATTTGGTCAAAAGGGTTCTCTCAAGATACATCAGCAGATTCATAGTGGGAGAAAACCGTATCACTGTCTTCAGTGTGGAAAGTACTATAGAAAGAAGTTTAATCTAAAGACACATAGGTGCGTTCATACTAGGGGACATTTGCATCATTGTTCAGAGTGTGGAAAGACTTATACTCAGGCAGGTCATCTCAAAAGTCACCAGATGGTCCATACAGGGGAAAAGCCATATCTGTGCACTACATGTGAGAAGACTTTCAAAACCAGGTCGGAGCTCGATGTCCATAAGAGAGTACATTCTGGAGAAAAGCCATATCACTGCTCAGAGTGTGGAAAGGCTTTTCGTCGGATCGCTTCTCTTAAAATACATCAGACGATCCATACTGGGGAAATGCCATACCTGTGTACTACATGTGGGAAGAGATTCAAACTCAGTACAACGCTAGCACTCCATAAGAGAAGTCATTCTGGAGAAAAGCCATATCAGTGTTCAGATTGTGGATATATGTTTGCTTATGCGTCTAATCTCAAAAGACACCTGGCAATCCATAGTGGGGAAAAGCCGCATCGGTGTACTACATGTGGGAAGAGTTTCACGAGAAACACAGGGCTTATTTCCCATATGAGAACACATTCTGGAGAAAAGCCATATCCGTGTTCAAAGTGTGAAAAGGTGTTTACTTACCTGTCTGCTCTGAAGTCACACCAGAATATCCATACTGGGGAGCTGAATAAGTGTTCAGATTGTGGAAAGACTTTTACTACAGTGGCTTATCTGAAGACACACCAAAAGATCCATACTGGGGAAAAGCCATATGAGTGTACTACATGTGAGAAGAGATTCAGGGTATGGAGTTGTCTTAAGAGACACCAGAGAATCCATACTGGGGAAAAGCCATATCAGTGTTCTACATGTGGGAAGAGTTTCATAACCAAAGGAAAGCTCACTATCCATAAAAGAACGCATACGGGAGAAAAGCCATATCAGTGTATAGACTGTGGTAAGACTTTTGCTGAGGGAAGTAATCTCAAGAGACACCAGATGTTGCATACTGAGGAGCGGCCATAGCATTCAGAGTGTGGGAAATACTTTTCTCAATATTCGCTTTACTGCTTGCTGGAGTTGCTCAACTTTGTTTATTCAATATCCTAGTGTTGTCACAATATCAAAATTGTTGTTTTGATACCGATACCAAGTCAGGAATTCCCATTTTGATACTTTTCCCATACTTAAAGCGATGGTTCGGAGTAATTTCATCCTAGGGTCCTTTGCACTAACTATGCTCTTTACTCATAAAACAAGGCATTGAAAAGTTTGTAAGTACACCGGGTGTTTATTTAAATAACACTTGCCAGATGGATGCTACTATACCGCTGTGTCGACATTACTTCCGTGATTTGGGAAAAGCCCGTAAAAGTCCTGGCAGGAAGCATGCATAAGGATGTAGATCCAGGAATGCACTAATATTTTGTTCGTAGTACCAGTTTGCAACAATTATTAGTAAATTATTACACTAAGTTGTAAACACTTCGGGAAAAAAAAATATTAAAAACTGGGATATACCAAAAAACGTTGATGAAATCGCTTCCTGCCAGGACTTTTATCAAATTCAAAATGAACATATATTTTCCATGATATAGTCAAATTTGTGATTTTCAACATCTGATATGTTGTCTGTGTCCTTTTTGCAACTAAATATGAGTTTAAGAAATTTGCAGATTATTGCATTCTGTTTTTAGTCACATTTTACACAACATCCCAACTGTTTTGGGGTTGATTGAATAGACATTATTATAGTGGATGGAATCCACTATCTTGAAATCTCCTGGCTTCTTCTTATTATTATTATTATTATTATTATTATTATTATTATTATTATTATAGTGGATGGAATCCACTATCTTCTGGCTTCTTCTTCTTCTTCTTCTTCTTCTTCTTATTATTATTATTATAACCTTTTTTTCTTTTTACCTTTTCAAGAATTAATGCGACTCTGACCGCTTAACATACAAACATGTTGAAATAACCGTTTTGTAGGTCTGGAGTTGGACAACAGAGTAACTTTTTCAGATTTTCTTAAAAGTTTATACTTTATTAAAAATGGTAAAAAGCTCATTTTTCCCCCATCGACTTGAATGGCTGTGATGTCATAATGGCCTAAAGCCAGCTGCGCTCGTTAAGCTCCCAGAGTAGTTCCCGGGCTAATTAGAACACTCGCACAGGTGTCACCTGAGAATTCAACTGTCTCAGCTTCTAATGCATACAATCTGGTGCTCCCTAAAACTACACATCCTGTTTAAGTGTTTCCTGTGTGTCAAAATAAAAGTCACAGCCATATCTCATGCTTTGTGCATTATATCTCCAGAACGGTTTGACGTATATGCTTCAAATTTGGTACAAGTGTTTGTATGGACTCAAAGATGAAGTGAGTTGATGTTGGAGGTCAAAGGTCAAGTCAATGAACACTCTGAGTGCGATATCTCAAGAATGCCTTGACATACATGTCTGAAATTTGGTATGAGTATTTGTATGGATTCAAAGATTAAGTGAATTGATGTTGGAGGTCAAAGGTCAAATGTCAAGGTCAAAAACACCTTGAGTGTTATATCTCAAGAACGCCTTGACACACAAGGTCTTTTGGCACGAGGGTTTGTATGAACTCAAAGATTAAGTGATTTTAATGTTTTTTTTTTCCAGGAATTTCCCCACCAACTTTAGCAGCTTTCCATCCACTATTGTAATTCCTCTGGCATTACATTCTAGTTGTTTATTATTTTTTCATCCTTCATTTTCATTGCTTATTTTATTAGGTTATTGATTGAACTGACATTATTGTTTATTATAACTATTCTCCTTATTATAGTTTGACCAACATTCTAATCTGTTCCCTGTTATATTTTAAATATTATGTTGTTTTTGTATTTGTGTGTGGCTTTGGACAAAGGTGTCTGCATAATATCATAACCATAAGATATCTGTATTTATTCAGTTTTTCTGTAACATTCTGTTAATACACTGCATATCTATATTGTTCTTGCTACTATTATAATGGTCAACATGATCAAATTTGTGACTTTGAGTTTTATTTTAGCATGGGTTTCGTCCGTAAAAGAGACTTGCATGTAACTTCATAGCATGCGATTAAAATCCTTAAATTCATGGATGTGTCTTGGTTTTATTTTTGAGTCAAAAGAGTCACTTTTAACAACCACCAGTCTTTGATAAGATGTGAAATATCCGCTGGAAATGTGTTTCTTTCTATTACACCTGCCAGGGAATCTGTGTCATGTGGGTAAGCTGATGCTAAGCAGGTAAAACACGTTTAAATGGGTATATAGCCTACATTTAAAACAATTTATTAGCCAAAAATGATGCCATGTCTACATTCAATGCTATTTAATGGCAGCCTTACATTGTACGATTTTGGTCGGACAGAAATCATGGGAGTTGTACTGGAATCGCGGCGCGCTCCCGTCAACTAGATTGTTAAGTGTAAGGTGCCAATTTTAGCGGTTTTAAGTCAGTCGCAGTCAGTCTTTTTCTAGTTTTGCCGTTACGACAATATCAAACATGTTTGATATTATCGCAAGTCTTTCTACTCGTGGCTCATGCAAATAGTGATGTGAACAATATAAACACCAATAGTGACCTCTCTCCAACACCAAACAGGATGGGGCAAAGTAGAAACCTCATGAATATGATAAATTGTTATTTTGTTTTTTATGTATCATTAGTCGGCTCTTCCTCCGGAACAACTCTATATCAGTTAGGGATGTCACGCATGAAACAATGCTGCAGAAACACGTAAATGACTTTGAGTTTCATAGGCTATCATTTCAGTTCCTGTTCATATCTATTGCACGATGGGTAATAATTTAAAGGAATCTAGTTGCAGTCTTACTCGATTACTTGTCTTTAGATGTGAGAGGTTCTGAGACTAGTCTTTCAAAAATCTTTTCCAAATCTTTCCAAAGTCTGTCAGTGTAAGGAGGGCTTAAGTCACTTTTAGAGTTTGTTTAGATCTAATGACACTGCAAAAAATTAAGCCCAACCCCACCCAAGCCTTTGCACATTGTGCACAAGCCCGGCCCGACACATTATCACAGGAGGCTAATAGACCTCTGAAGTTCGCCTACAAAAAAGCAGCCATCTTTGACATCCGGTATCTGACGATTTTTCCTATGGGAAAATAACATGGGGATTTTGAATTATCGCACCTGTTAAACTCTCGTGGGGATGAAAAAGTCTGAAATGCAGACGTTTTCCTGAACACACTTTTGTCCTCTGCCTTCGAGTGGATACTGTGATCTCCGGTACGTGAAGGCGGCGCACTTAGATTTTTGCTACCCCAGAGCTAACTTTCAATGCAACTTGCCATAGGTAGTTAGCTTCAATTAACAACCGGATCTCCTTATATGGGCAAAGATGGGCGTTTTGGTTCTTTTTTGTAGGCGAACTTTAGAGGTCTATGGAGAAACAGCTGTCTCTGATTGGAAATCAGACAGGTGTCTGATTGTTGGCAAGCAGGGACGGGGCTAATGGTTCACTATGGGGATGATGACATAGTGTTTTTATTTAGTCCATTTCATAATGTGCTTATTAGGCATTTTGTTTTCTTTCATGTCGATTTAAGATTGCTTGTGTAGGCTATACGGGTTGAAAATGTTTAATTTCCCTATTTTTACAATCAGCTAGTCAGACACATTTCATTTGAAAAAAGCTAACAACTAAGTGCAACTACAGCTCTATTAATACATCAGAAGGGCACTGAAAGTTTTTAAATTAAACTTAAAATGGGCAAGGGTCGAGGACTTAGGCCATCTCCCGGCACCCTCCCGTTTTGTTATTTCTCCCAGAAATCTCCCGTAATTTGCATGGCCATAAAGCTTCATTTTAAAATCATTGATCCATTCAATTTTTCTATTAGTCTGACATCTCCCAGGTTACCAGATTGTGTATGAAATACACCCTACACATACACGATCACTTAGTTTCAAATTGAACCATTTTGTCATAGGCTAAAACCTAGCAACCCAAAACCCAAATAAGGAAGCGGGTGCCGATTGCGCAGCCTGAGTCTCGTCATAAGCAAGCGGGCTAGTTGAATGGCCTACTCCAGAACTAGCTGTTGTGAAATGGTTGGAAATTTAATTGATTAACACATCACATAAACTGTTATTGAGTGTTGTTGATACACTTGTGTCCTCGGAACCAAATAAGACAGCAAGCAGTTTTGGAAGTAGGCTGTAGGCAGGCAGCTGATGGATACATAACTGGCATGCGTAAGATAATGGTAAGGTAAAAACAACGACTGAAATGCAGTGTTGAAACACGTGTATGAAACGTATTAGCCTACATATGCAAACACAGATCCGGTATAAACACTGCCCCCCCCCCGAAAAAAAAATCTCCCGTGTTTGGAAAGCTAAATGTTGACAGGTATGACTTAGGGGTGGTCGAGGACTTAGGGGTGGAAGGGGATTCCATAAGTTTGGGCCAGCAGTAGAGAAGGCCCGCCACCTTTGCTTTTGCGACGTGTGCGGGGGACAGATAAGAGTTGTTTTGAAGATGACCGGGTCGACCTAAGGTTGGAGTGTGGGGAAAGGATTTCAGCAATGTGGGGGGGGGGGGTGCATAAGCCATTAATAGGTTTAAAAACAAAAAGTAAAATCTTAAAATCAATTCTAAATTTAAGAAGAAGCCAGTGCAGCTGAGCCAGGACTGGTGTGATGTGCTCTCTCTCTTTTTAGTACCAGTAAGCAATCTGGCTGCTGCATTCTGGACCATCTGAAATGTATGAATGTTGGATTGGGTCAGACCTTGCATGCAAGATAAAACAATACAATAAAAACACAGCTAAAAAAGTGAAAGTGGTGTTGTGATGAATAAATACATTTAAAAAGACTAAACAATAGAGAGAGGGAAGACAGTCCAATGCACTTGGAATAATTATTGCACTGGTTGTAGATATTGCACAAAGAGCTGCAGCTGCTATGTCAGCGGCCCATGGGGGTGTTCTAAAGGGAAGAAGCTGTTCTTCAGTCTGTTCGTTCTGTTGTTTTATGGTTCTGTACCTCTTTCCAGAGGGCAGCAGGGTGAGCAGGTGGAGGAAGGAAATTAATTATAAATGATAAATGACTGTAACAAGATAATTAAATAATAATTAAATATAAAATACATAAGCCCTCCTACATCTGGGGAAAGGTGTACATAATAAGTGCAACTCAGGTTGTGTTGGGAGAGGAGGAGCTCTAAGAAGAGTTTGAGCAGCTGTGCCAGTTAATAGTTATTGGAGGAATGTAGAGACCAAGGCATCAGACTAGGGAGGCGTTGTGAGCTTTTCACAGCAAATCTGCCACAAGGACGTGATGATGGAGGAAGTTCTTTTGGGAGTTTTACTTGTTTTACTGGGATGTGATCAGTTCATATAACTCCAGCCCACCCCCACCTGCAGTCTCCTACCCCCATCACCAATCAGTTCACACCTCCACCCCCACCTGCAGTCTCCTACCCCCATCACCAACCAGTTCACACCTCCACCCCCACCTGCAGTCTCCTACTCCCATCACCAATCAGTTCACACCTCCACCCCACCTGCAGTCTCCTACCCCCATCACCAATCAGTTCACACCTCCACCAACACCTGCAGTCTCCTACCCCCATCACCAATCAGTTCACACCTCCACCCCCACCTGCAGTCTCCTACTCCCATCACCAATCAGTTCACACCTCCACCCCACCTGCAGTCTCCTACCCCCATCACCAATCAGTTCACACCTCCACCAACACCTGCAGTCTCCTACCCCCATCACCAATCAGTTCACATCCCCACCTGCAGTCTCCTACTCCCATCACCAACCAGTTCACACCTCCACCCCCACCTGCAGTCTCCTACCCCCATCACCAACCAGTTCACCCCACCTGCAGTCTCCTACCCCCATCACCAACCAGTTCACCCCACCTGCAGTCTCCTACCCCCATCACCAATCAGTTCACACCTCCACCCCCACCTGCAGTCTCCTACTCCCATCACCAACCAGTTCACACCTCCACCCCACCTGCAGTCTCCTACTCCCATCACCAACCAGTTCACACCTCCACCCCACCCCCACATACCCTCCTTTGTGGACTTTGGGCAGGTTGATCCATGGACATGCCCAACTGATTACCATCAGAATTGTCTAACCAATAATAATTTGTCATCATCATTTGCAATGCAAATACAGTATTCTTGCAGGTGATTGGGTAAAATGGACTCCAGGACGCCAGCAAGTCAGATAAAGGTCTTATAGCAGAGAGTGGTTGTCACAGGGATGCTGTGGAAGTATAGTGTGTAGGTGTATGTTATCAACAGGACAACTGTACTGTTCTTTGGCCACATATACATTTTGTTATTTTCAAACTGAAGGGAAGTTTGAGAGGATTTCTTTGGCACAGCAAAACTTAAGTCTGAAATGACAGAACCACTAATACCAGTGAAGGTGGAGATCAAAGAAGAAGACTTTGATGATTTCCTCCATGAACATATTTTGGCCAGTAAATTGGAAGATAATACTGTATTGGAACATGACTGTAAGACTGAGACACAAACATCATCTACTTACAAAGAAGAGAAATTCATACCGGTGGACATTACAGAGGGAAATGATTCATATACTACAAGTAAGATGCTTAAATGTCTACTAGAAAAACCTGGATGGGTTCTTAGTTAATAGCATTGTTTCTATTAGATTCTGAGGGAATTCTTAAATCATTGCACATTATTTGCTGTCTGTTATACTTGTTCGCTAGCGGAGTGGCAATTGAGGGAGCCGGGAGGATTCCCGGTGGGCAGGTGGCGTTTTAGTGTTTTGGAGCTGGGCTGATTACTGTGATGTGATCGCATGCTATTGCTGTTTGAGTGTTTCCTTTTCCTTTGCTGCCCTGCGGCCCTGGAAATGACTGATGACCTGACGTGCAGGCTATCGAGGCAGGGCGGCCTATACATTCACTACACACATTGCGTAGGCCGTAGGGATTCACAAATGTATCGAGGCCCTTTCTCCCTCTTGCGTCAAATTAGCGACAGCTTTATTTATTTTGTTGATGAGCAGATGAAGCATAACTATTCAAACAAGAGAAAATAAAAACTCAAGGGGGGAGGAGGGTCTGGGAGGAAACGCTTTATCTTGAAATGTCCTGGTAATATTTAATGTCTCCGTTATGTAACAGGGCTGCCCTATAAAAATACACATTTATCAAGAAAACAAACACATTAGCCTGCCAGTGTGTTAAGCAAATTTGTTTTGATAAGATGTCTTAAGTCAAACTCTTTGTCAGTTTTAAATGATTTCATTTGAAAGGTCTTGTTTTTTTTTTTTATATTAAAAATGTAATGTTTGTATCAATATAAGATTTATAACTATTGGCTTTCACAAGCAGTTTTTACAGTATGTGTGCTCCAACATACTACAACGTCCAAAATTTGCGCTATAGTCCAATTCAAAACTGACCTGTCCCCTACAGACCCCATGTCTCTGGCCCAGATGAAGAGGGTATCAGTGGTGCTGGTGGACTGCTGCAGACCACAAGGACAGCGAGGGACGAACAAGCAGGCGCAGACCAATGGAGATGCAGAACAGTCTGAGACCAGTAAGAAACTAGAAACATGCACACACACATACAAACACAAAGGCTGCAAGTAACGATTAGCCATATACTTTTATAGTCAATTAATCTGTTGATCTATAGGATTATTATTGATTTATTGTTTAAACAAAAAACACTTTGTCTTTTGTATAGATTACATCAGGCTTGTCATGTTAAACTAGCTTGCCATATCAAGTCTGTTTAGCGTTGGTGTCCTTTTACCAAATCTCTTATTTTCTAAGATCAATGTTGACAGGTATAGTTGGGACTTAGTTTTGATCATGTGCCTCAGATCTCTTCAGACTGCCGTATACAAAGTTACTGTCTATAGCAGTGGTTCTGAAAGTGTGGTCCGGGGACCACTGGTGGTCTGCAAGCTATCCCAAGTGGTCCGTGAGCAGACGTGGTAAAATATAATATAGATGTAAAGAGGTCAAATATAATATAGATTGTTTGCAATATTGAACCAACTTGTATGTAAATCCAAACAGTTCTGCAACACTGCCTATGTAAGCTATGCCAGTTTAAATCATATGAATCCTCTGACACAATAAGCAAGGTGCAAAGACAATAAGCAAGGTGGTTCAGTGAATAGGCCTATTGTGTCTATTAGCTAGGTGGTCCGTGAGTTTTTTTTTTTTACTGGTTAAGTGGTCCTTGGTCTGAAAAAGTTTGAGAAACACTGGTCTATAGCCTACACACACAGGACAGCCACATCCTGCAATATGGAAGGGACTTATTTTCCAATATGGACAATACATGACCCCTCTTATTATACAGCAACTTGCCAAAATGAGAAAACAAATCTTAACACGATGACTCCTCTCCTATAAGTAAGACTCTTAACAGTTTGTTTTAGAAAAACATTGAGGGGTGTGATGAGTTCTTTATATTATTTACATCATATTTCATGAGAATATTTAAATCATAGGATGCATTTTACCATCTTTAGCACATAGTCCTCTGCTCTTCAACATCATGTGTCTGTGCCTGTGTTGACGTTCACATACCATCTCTAGCTAGACATTTTTACTCTAAATCCCTAAGTGGAGAATATAAGATAACATTTTCATTACTTTAGCAGGCGGAAGAGTTTTAATAATTGTCTTATATTACAGGAGTTGAAAGGATTGCAAATGGGAAGAGTTTCAAGAGGGGGTCAGAGTTCAACCCACATCAGACAACACATAGAGGAGAAAAGCCATATCAGTGTACTACATGTGGGAAGAGTTTCAAAATCAACAGAGAGCTTACTGTCCATCAGAAAACACATACTGCGGAAAAAAACACATCATTGTTCAGATTGTGGCAAGACTTTTCTCCAGGCATGTCATCTCAAGAGACACCAGAGGATCCATACTGGGGAAAAGCCATATCAGTGTGCTACATGTGGGAAGAGTTTCAGAACCAAAAGAGTCCTCACTGTTCATCAGAGAACACATACTGGAGAAAAGCCATATCAGTATACAGATTGTGGAAATACTTTTACTAGTTTAACTAATCTCAAGAGACACCAGAAAATCCACACTGGACAAAAGCCATATCAGTGTGCTACATGTGGGAAGAGTTTCAGAACCAACATAGTCCTCACTGTCCATCAGAGAACACATACTGCGGAAAAACCACATCATTGTTCAGATTGTGGCAAGACTTTTCTCCAGGCATGTTATCTCAAGAGACACCAGAGGATCCATACTGGGGAAAAGCCATGTCAGTGTGCTACATGTGGGAAGAGTTTCAGAACCAATGGAGAGCTTACTGTCCATCAGAGAACACATACTGGGGAAAAGCCACATCATTGTTCAGATTGTGGAAATACTTTTACTAGTTTAACTAATCTCAAGAGACACCAGAGGATCCATACTGGGGAAAAGCCATATCAGTGTGCTACATGTGGGAAGTGTTTCAGAACATAGTCCTCACTGTCCATCAGAGAACACATACTGGAGAAAAGCCATATTACTGTTCAGATTGTGAAAAGACTTTTGCCACGACGTCAAATCTCAAGAAACACCAGAGGATCCATACTGGAGAAAGGCCATATCATTGTTTAGAGTGTGGAAAGACTTTCAGATTAGGCTCAGATCTTAAGCTCCATCAGAGAACACATAATGGACAAAAGCCATATCAGTGTTCAGATTGTGGAAAGACTTTTAGTCAGGAAGGTAATCTCAAGGCAGATCAGAAAATCCATACTGGGGAAAAGTCATATTAGTGTACTACATGTGGGAAGAGTTTCCGAACCAATGGAGAGCTCACTATCCATCAGAGAACACATACTCGAGCAAATCTAGATCAATGTACAAATTGTGGAAAGACTTTTAATAATACAAGTAATCTCAAGAGACACCAGAGGATCCATACTGAACTGTAAAAATTGTTGTTTGTTTACTCTCAAGACACACTAGATGACCCATACTGGGGAAAAGCCATATCGGTGCTCAGACTGTGAAAAGACTTTCACACAGGTGGGTGATCAAGATAAACCAGAGAATCCATACTCGGTAGCCCTTTCGTAGAAAGTCTTCTGTTATTGAATGATGTGAAATCAACAGGTACATCAGAGGATCAGAGGTCTTTATTTGTTAACAGCATTACCATTTTAAAGTCACGATTCAATTCGATTTTCAATATTTTTTAAATATTACTATTTATGCATTCCTTATATATTATTTACCTTCTTTTGCCTTTTCTGTTTCGGGGGGCTTTTGTTTTGAAACCGCTTTTTATTTTGAACCCGTTCCAACCGCGAGGTTGTAATGTAAACAGAACAAACACAGAATGATAATTTGATTGTTTCAGCACATTTCAAAGAGACTCAAGGTTAGTGTTCATGGCATATATACTTATCAATGTGCATTTTAAGCCTTAAAGTAATTTTGGACTGTAACTAGATCATCTTTTCACTTGCTAAGTTGAGTAGGCTAAGTTAGTGTTAATTGACGTGAATGAACAACAATATACTTCCACACGGGTGATTTCAGAGTAGGTTGATGCGTATATTTTAACTGGCTGCCTGCAGCCTAAAATTAGAGGAATGTTGACGCCGCAGCTCAGCACATGTGTGTGCATTTGTGCGTCTTGGCATACATGCTGGACGTGACATGGGGGTGTGGCTGCATCCAGAGGTGGGCACAAATACATCAAAAACTATTTTGTTACAAATACTGGCTCATGAATTGTAACAAAATAAAATACTAATGTGAAAAATGTATTTAATAAAAATACAAGTAATTAGTAATTTGGAAATACAACAATACCCACACATTGAAAATGTATCCCCAAGAAATACTATTTTTGATTGGCTGGCAGGGGGCTATTAATTCTGTACATTGGGGCACTTATGAAGTAGTTCTGGTAAAACATGTAATCACCATCCCATATCAATGTAGACAATGATTGAACTGACAAGCAGGCTTCGCAACAGTGGAATCAACTGTAACAAAGCAAACAACCCACCATCATTTTCCATAACCAATGAAAGTAGTACAACAAATTGAACAGGTCGGCCTCTTTTTAAACTGGACTACATTTGCTTTGTTGTGCTATAAATGCATGCCTACTGGCAACATGGGGGATAAACAGAATAGCAACCTATAAGGTGTCCCAATATACGGACTGATTTAACTTGGGAGAGAATTCCACTCCGGGAGGTCTTTGTCTCAGTCTCCTCCGTTATTTCTGCATATCAGGACACCTCAGCGGATCTTACTCCTTTTACATAAATCCTCATGCCAAATCCAAGTTTTAATACGGTCCTGTAGTAAATGCGGATGTTACTCCTTTTACATAAATCCTCACGTCAAATCCAAGTTTTAATACTGTCCTGTAGTAAATGCGGATCTTACTCCTTTTACATAAATCCTCATGTCAAATCCAAGTTTTAATACTGTCCTGTAGTGAGAATGAACATCAGCTATTAGGTACTCAAGGTCATGGGGTCAAAGGTTGTGGTCCTAATATTCTCTCTCAGTATCTTATCTGTATCTTGTAGCACTTAACACAACTGACAATTCAAGCTCCTAATTACTTTTTTAACTTCCTGACATGTTCTAAGGGGATTTAAGTTGTCTACAGGGTGAAAATTGACATAAACAAACAATTTGGGTTTACACCCCATGTTGTCCTTACAGAAGAGTGATAAAGTTGACCATTTTGGGTTTACACCCCATGTTGGAAAATGGGTAAACATGTCATGCTTTTCTTGCAAAAAGGTAATGAAATGTTTAGGTCAACTTTACAGTTGAATATAGGGAATTGCCCAAAGGATATCTCCAGGCACCCAGCCTATTCTTAAAACCAGATTCACCAAGATTCTGGTCTTTGGCTTTATGATAAGCATTGTTTATTGTCATGTTATAGCGGGTAGTATATTTCATTGAGTGATGACATTTTAGCTTATTTGAGAAGTATTAAAGTAGTTGAAATACTCAAATACAATCCCTCAAAGTATTTTGTTACAAACTACATTTGAGTTTTTCCAATCCTGCAAAATACGCTAAAGTAATTAAATATGTATTTTAAATACTTATAATTGAAATACTGCCCATGTCTGCACACACACACACTTCTCTAGCAGATGACATGATCTAGCTATCTATCTACCTGTCTATATATCTATCTAGGCTATCTATATAATCTGCGCCATCTACTGCTGAACACTCCCTTACTCATCTCTCCTTACTCCTCTCGTTACTCTCAAGGTGGGCTTTGGTCTGTAGTCTCCCCAAGGTGATGTAATGCTATGCATTGTGGGGGAAAGGAGAATCACTTCAAACCGCTGTGAAATACCTGTTTTTTCATATTATATTCTGTTTTATGATACCCAACAACATCTAATACAATGGATAACAGTTTTAATGTTTGTTACCAACAAGCAAATTGTGCAAATTCGTTGGAAAATGAACCCTGCAACACAGCCTTTAAGTAGTTGAGATACTCAAATACAATCCCTCAAAGTATTTTGTTACAAACTACATTTGAGCTTTTCCAATCCTGCTAGATACAAATGACAAAGTACGCTAAAGTAGTTAAATACGTATTTTAAATACATATAACTGAAAACTGCCCATGTCTGGCTGCATCGTTGATTATTTTGAGGTCGAAGTTCAAGAATGAGATGTAATTTCGATTGATTTCGATATAAAATCGAAATTGTGACACCCCTAATAGTCTGAGTAGATTCTTTTTTAAATCTGTTTTTAAGCTCTGTAAATGACTTGATGTGGTGTTGCATAGATGAAACAAAATTGTTTCATACACATGTTGATTTCCAATGTGTCTTTATAGTCACACATACCACTGCTGTGCAGGTGTGATTCATGCTCATTATCTATCGTCATATATGAAGGTATACTGTACATCTATGTTGGGAATACATACATTCAAACACAAAATAAGCATGAAAACAAACACACTGCATAAAAAGACTGGGGATGAATGGAAAAAGTATTTGCCTCAATGTCCCATCACCTCTCAGTGCACCCCTCCACCCACCCTCTCATACCCCATCACCTCTCAGTTCACACCTCCACCCTCTCATACCCCATCTCCTCTCAGTGCACACCTCCACCCTCTCATACCCCATCACCTCTCAGTGCACACCTCCACCCACCCTCTCATACCCCATCACCTCTCAGTGCACACCTCCACCCACCCTCTCATACCCCATCACCTCTCAGTGCACACCTCCACCCTCTCCTACCCCATCACCTCTCAGTGCACACCTCCACCCTCTCATACCCCATCTCCTCTCAGTGCACACCTCCACCCTCTCATACCCCATCACCTCTCAGTGCACACCTCCACCCTCTCATACCCCATCACCTCTCAGTGCACACCTCCACCCTCTCCTACCCCATCACCTCTCAGGAGGCAACAGTTAACACCCATGTCTGAACAAAAGCACTCTGGCTAAAATGTGACATTTTGCTTGCAAAAGCAAATCTTGCCTTCAAACAACACATCCTGTTGTAAAATCATGGTGTGAATTCCATCATTACACACTGGACAACAAAATGCAAAATCTAGTTCTCTGTCTGTTCCGTCTTCATTTATCTGGAAACAGAAAAAAACAGAAAAGACAAAATGTACTGAATAAAAAATAATGTATTCATTCCTCTCAAGATGCAACTGTCATTGACATGTAAGACCTACAGTAAACATCTTTTGTACTGTTTTCTTCACCAAATAGGCAATACAGTACTTTGACATGTAAGACCTACAGTAAACATCTTTTCTACTGTGTTCTTCACCAAATAGGCAATACAGTACTTTGACATGTGTTCTTCACCAAATAGGCAATACAGTACTTTGACATGTAAGACCTACAGTAAACATCTTTTCTACTGTGTTCTTCACCAAATAGGCAATACAGTACTTTGTACTGTGTTCTTCACCAAATAGGCAATACAGTACTTTGACATGTAAGACCTACAGTAAACATCTTTTCTACTGTGTTCTTCACCAAATAGGCAATACAGTACTTTGACATGTGTTCTTCACCAAATAGGCAATACAGTACTTTGTACTGTGTTCTTCACCAAATAGGCAATACAGTACTTTGTACTGTGTTCTTCACCAAATAGGCAATACAGTACTTTGTACTGTGTTCTTCACCAAATAGGCAATACAGTACTTTGTAGTTCGATTCACGCCCCGTGGTCGTTTCCGGATCCCACCCCGACTCTCTCTCCCACTCACCTCCTTTCTTTCTCCACGGTCCTGTCTAATTAGAGGCATAGAAAGCCCCAAAAATATAAATGTGCTTTAGATCCAGACTTGCAAATAGCAACACAAAACAGACATGACTCTGATCTCATATGGATAATGATTGTTTGCTGATTGAAGAATTGTACAAAGGAGTTTCACACAAGTGTATCAGAGATTCAGACTTGTGCAAGGAATCTATACCACCTGTGAAAAGATGTTTTCCTTTTGTTTAGCATGGGAAAACCAATAGAGTTTGGGTTTTTTAAAATTACATCTATGTGTGTGTTTTGCAAAAGGGTGTGAGAAATGTGAGTCCAATGAAAATGTGTGAACACATTTGCAAGAGATGACTTCTGCTGTGCAAAGAAAGTGTTCATGAAGACCAAGTGGATCCCAGTTTCCTTAAGCAGGTCAAAGCCATCGAGAAAAACTGTTATACCACTGGTATTGGTATAAACTTTGGACAATAACCTCCACCATCATCAAATATGTTCTGAATGCCTTAATCCAATCACAGTCCACCTTACTGTGATCACAGAATCCATAGTTTACCCTGAAAATGTGTGATAATTGCATATCATCTTGGAAAAACACTTTTAAATTTAAGGGCACTTCACCATTGCATTTAAGACTCAGTAATAGTGTGTGCAGCCTATGTGAGATTGCAGAGAGCATTCTGTTTGTAATCATCGCAATTTATAAACACTGTTTAGTATGTAGTGCTTGTCAAAAAGTACTCAATCTATCTAGAACAGACAGAAAGTTTGTATGAATAGTCACCCCAGCTACCCCTCTCAGTACAGTCAAAACAAAGGACAACAATCTAAGATCTTATAGGAATAGCCCATCATCATCATCATCTCTGTTTTCATAAAAAAAAAATTATGCAGAATTAGATGACATGTAGATAAGATTAGAGATTAGATTTACCGTCGTTAACACCTGTCCACCCCACCTGCCCCCACCCCTTGTGGAGTTTCTGAAAGGGTTTAATGAGGTCTTTATATAAAAATGTTATGGGAATACTTAAATAATATAATGTTTTTACCATCGTTAACACCTGCCCTCTTCTCTTAATATTTTGTCATCATTTTCATTGATACCCGAGGACCATCAGACTTTAAAAGAGGACATGCACATCCTTTGTCTTTGTCATTTGCATTTGAAATGCTGCATTCTTGCAGCTGATTGGTTAAACTTGAATCCAGGACACAAAGTGGTCAGTTATATAAGAAGCCCTATGGTAGAGTGATTTAAGATGTCTCAAGGTTGGCACCAGGATGTTGTGAAAGTACATTGTGTAGGTGAATGATTTTAACAGGGGAACTCTACTTTTTTGGTCACATAGATTCATTTTATTATCTTGAAGGAAAGGTTGAAAGGATTTATTTCCAAAAGCAGACCTGATGTCTGAAATGCCTGAGTTGACAGAACAACTTGTGTCACTGAAGGAGATCAAAGCAAATGACTTTGATGATTTCCTCCAAGAATATATGTCAGCAGGACAATCCTGCATTTAATTTAGCATCTCTTCTCAAGAGACACCAGAAGATCCATTCTGGCGGAAAGCCACATCACTGCTCAGAGTGTGGAGCGACTTTGAGAAGGTTGGCTCATCTCAAAACACACCAGATGATCCATACAGGGGAAAAGCCATATATGTGTACAACATGTGGAAAGTCCTTCAGTCAAAATGGCTCTCTCAAGATACACCAGCAGATCCATACTGAAGAAAAGGCCTATCAGTGCTCTCAGTGTGGAAAGTCCTTCAGACAGAAGTACACTCTAAAGACACACCAGCGCATCCATACTGGGGTAAATTTGCATCAGTGTTCAGATTGTGGAAATACTTTTACTCTGGCAGCTCATCTCAAGAGACACCAGAAAATCCATACTGGGGAAAAGCCATATCATTGTGTCACCTGTGTGAAGAGTTTCAGAAGTAGCTCACATCTCACCAGGCATCAGAGGACACACATCAGAGATAAACCACACCAGTGTTCAGAGTGTGGAAACACCTATGCTGAAAGGAAGTCTCTCAAGAGACACCAGAAGAAAATCCACAAAGGTTTTTAGCCAACAGTCTTCTCCACAGACTAAAGGGTCAATTGTGGGGAAAGCTGTTTTTACAAATAGCCTGGCTAGCGCCACCACTTCTCAATGAGACGTGGTCTGGGAACCAAACGTTAATTTTCTCGTATTTGAAAAAAATGCCCAGATCCGTTTATTGGGTGCCACGGATGTCTATCAAATGCGTCTGTGCATAGCTCATCATTGTCTTGCTTTCCCCCTTGTTCTGTGATTGGTCCCCTATCTCAGGCGAAAATTTGCTCCATGGTCTCCAGGCTGCCTTAGCAGCGTGAATCAAATCGCGCGCAAGGCAGCATGGGAACACCCAGGCTATTTTACAAATGTTTATATTATAACATTATAACATAATATCTTGATAGTGAATTCTGGGGAAAGGAAAAAACATGCTGTTTTTACAAATGTTTACATTAAAAATGTCTAATCGTGAATTCCTATGTAGTTCTAACTTCTGCACAGACAAGGGTCCATAGTGGGCAATGGCCAAAGCAGGCTGTTTTTACAAATGTTTACATTAAAAATGTCTAATAGTGAATTCCTATGTAGTTCTAACTTCTGCACAGACAAGGGTCCATAGTGGGCAATGGCCAAAGCAGGCTGTTTTTACAAATGTTTACATTAAAAATGTCTAATAGTGAATTCCTATGTAGTTCTAACTTCTGCACAGACAAGGGTCCATAGTGGGCAATGGCCAAAGCAGGCTGTTTTTGTCCTGTTTCTATCTGCAGGTTTTATATTAAAATGGATGATGGTGAATTCCTATGTAGTTGTTATTTTGTTCCTAGGGTTGTACTGAGATTAATCCTGAAAATAAAAGCTTATGTTATTTATTTAAACATGAACGGTATAAATACTTTATAAAAACAAAAACAATATTCTATGTTGTCCTAGGCTATATCTTCCATCAGCAAACCATCGCATTAGCGAACTTAGCTCCTGTCATTGTGGTCAGAACACAATGGGATGACAGTCGAAAGAGACAATTACAGTGCTGTTATCAATTTACTTGATATAACCGCGTTTTTGTTTCACAACTACACCAACAATTAAACTAGCCTCCATCACTCAACTTATGCAAACGTTGTGTGTTGTCTGTATGTTACTGAGACCTTGAATTTCCCCTGGGGATCAATAAAGTATCTATCTATCTATCTTGCTGCGCCATCTGGTGGACAAACTACATAAAGACAATACTGGAAATCAGAATGTGAGTGTGTGCATGTGTGTGTGTATGCGTGCATATGTTTGTGCATGTGTGTTTATGTCTGCTGTGTGTGTTTGTGAGCGAGAGAGAGTGTGTAAGACAGTCCTGTAATATTGGCCCTCACCCTCTACCAGCAACCCTTCGCTCAACATCACCATCTACATGTGTAATTATACACATGAAATTTGGTGCCATTCTGAGCATCTCAACGGGGCGATTAAAGCAGAATAATATTGCATTTTCATTTTTTAATGGGGGGGGGGTGCAAATAAGAAATTAGTGATTATGGGTTAGGTTTAGGTTGATGTGGGCGCTTAAGACCAACATACCATAAAAAAAAATCTTCATCCTCGGTGCCATGGTTCAGGTAGTTATTTAGGAAAAACTGCATTTTTTGGGTTTCGTTGAGGGGGGGGGGGGGGGGAGTGGCCCCCGAGGACCACATTTTTTTTTTTGTAAAAGTCTAGTGGGGCTACATGCCCACCAAATTTCATGTGCCCCTGTGTTTCAGTGTCCCTGGTATCGTTGGCCAAAAATTCAGGAAGTAGATGACGGGGAAAAAAAGAAGAGGCGTCTGAACACAACAGATATACTGCAAAGAAACTCTGGAGAACAATGTTTATTTTTCACTAAAACAACAACAACAGGTTTATTCCATAGAATTTAAAGTGATGTAAAAATTATGTATTACCAGTGTCGGCGTCAAGGGCGGGCCATAGGGGGCCAGGCCCCTCCAAACAGGCCAGTGTGCCCCCCCCCCCCCCCCCCAACTGAGTTCTCTCCCTCACATAAAAAAATCTAAATATTATTATGCATGATTGAAATTAAATCCATATTGAACACTGATGTGAGAACATGTAAACTTCCCAACAAGAGGACAAAACACCCTGGACCTTGTTTACACCCCACAGAAAGAAGCCTACAAAGCCAAACCCCTCCCCCACATCGGGTAATCAGACCACATTAGCATCCTGCTGCTGCCCCGATACAGACAAAGAGCAAAAGTCACCAAACCGGTTCTGAAGGAGGTGAGAATGTGGCCGGAGGGGGCCGTCTCACAACTTCAGGACTGCTTTGAAACAACAGACTGGGATATCTTCAAAACAGCTGCCACCCACAACAACCACATTGACATTGAGGAATACACAGACACTGTGACCTCCTACATCACCAAATGCATCGATGATGTTACAGAAATAAAACACATCACCACTCGGGCCAACCAGAAGCCATGGCTGACAGGAGACGTCCACAGACTGCTGAGGGCCAGAGACAAAGCCTTCAGAGCTGGAGATGTAGCTGGCACAGCGAGGGCTAACCTGTCCCAGGGCATCAGGAAGGCAAAAAATGATTACACAGACAAAATAACAACACACTTCAAAGACAGCAGAGATGCACAGAGCCTATGGCAGGGCATACAGGCCATCACTGACTACAAGCCTGCGCCACGGAGCTGTGAGAACAACACCTCTCTGCTAAATGACCTGAACAGTTTTTTCGCCCGTTTTGAAGCACAAAATGACACTCACCCACAGAAAACCCCACCTCCCCCCCACGACCAACCCCTGTAACTGTCCTCTGCCAGCGTGAAGAGGACACTAGCCACCATTAACCCACGCAAAGCAGCAGGCCCAGACAACATACCAGGACGAGTGTTGAAGGACTGTGCAGAAGAGCTGAAGGATGTTTTTACAGACATTTTCAACACCTCTCTGGAGCAAGCAGTCATCCCATCACTTTTCAAAACTGCCACCATCATACCCGTGCCAAAGAAATCATCACCATCATGCTTCAATGACTACCGTCCTGTAGCACTCACGCCCATAATCATGAAGTGCTTCGAACGGCTAGTCATGTCACACATCAAAGCCACCCTACCCCCCACCCTGGACCCCTTCCAGTTTGCATACCGAGCCAAACGATCCACGGAGGATGCAATCTGCTCTGCCCTCCATCCAGCCCTCACCCACTTAGACAATAAAGACTCATATGTGAGAATGCTGTTCATAGACTTCAGTTCAGCATTCAATACCATAATACCACAACAACTCATCAGCAAACTGGACAAGCTAGGATTCAGTACCTCCCTCTGCAACTGGCTGCTGGACTTCCTGTTGCAGAGACCACAAGCAGTACGTGTCGGGGACAACACCTCAAGCACGGGGGCCCCTCAAGGGTGTGTGCTCAGCCCCCTGCTCTTCACACTGCTAACACATGACTGTACAACCACTCACAGCTCCAACCATCTGGTGAAGTTTGCGGACGACACAACACTGGTGGGCCTCATCACCAAGAGCGATGAGGCTCACTACAGAGAAGAAGTAGACCTGCTGGCTAAATGGTGCAAAGACAACAACCTCCTGCTAAATGTCAGCAAGACCAAGGAGATTGTTGTCAACTTTCAGAGAGGCCACAAACAACTGCCACCACTGTCCATCGACGGAGATGCTGTGGAGAGAGTGAGCAGCACAAAATTTCTGGGGGTGCACATCAGCGACGACCTCTCCTGGACCACCAACACAGCATCACTGGCGAAGAAAGCCCAGCAGCGCCTCTACTTCTTGCGCAAATTGAAGAAGGCAAGTGCCACACCTCCCGTCATGACTACATTCTACAGAGGGACCATCGAGAGCATCGTCTCCAGCAGCATCACAGTGTGGGACGGAAGCTGCACAGATCAGAACAGGAAGACCCTCCAGCGCACTGTTAACACAGCTAAGAGGATCATTGGAGCACCACTCCCCTCCCTGCAGGACATTTACATCACCCGCCTTACCCGCAAAGCACTAATGATTGTCAAGGATACAACCCACCCTGCACACGAACTGTTCAGCCTCCTGCCCTCTGGAAAGCGGTACAGGAGCCTCCGCTCCCGCACCACCAGACTGGCAAGTAGCTTCATCCACCAAGCAATCAGGATGCTGAACACTCTACCCACTCTCCCATGTCAGCCCCCCCACCCACCAGCCAGCCAGGAACCTAGGAAACTAGGATCCTGTCTACCCAAACCCCCCCAACACCGCCCTGTGGAACTGCACTGTGACTGCGCAGCCTAACGTGTTGCTGCTTCACATCAAGCCTGATATACTTGAAATTACTGCATACTGCATATCAATGTAAATATACAGGTCACACAAGCACAAGTTTAAACTTCATGTAACTGTTAAGACTATATAAATATACAACACAACTACCTCTATTTTTTTTTATATATATATGTCCTATATTTCTATTTTGATACATACATGTTCTATATTTCAGTCTTGCACTTTAATTTAATGTTTTATGGTCTATGGCTATGTCTATAGTATGTCTATGTCTGTATTTAAAGTATGTCTATGTCTGCATGAGAAAGTAAGAAACGAAATTTCAATTCTTTGTATGACCAGTGCATGTAAAGAAATTGACAATAAAAGCCGACTTGACTTGATGTTGAACACTTAGCCTACTTAAAAATGAAACATGACGTGTCAACTATGCTACTGTTGATTATGTGCGCAAACTGCGTGATGAAAAGGGATTCTGCACACTCGGACACCGTTGCAATGAGTGCCACCGATATATTTACCACGACTCCTGCAACGCCAAATGAGCATAAATCTCGATCAGTAGGGTTTTTAGACACTGCTGCATAAGAAATCCAGTAAAAGGTCTCAAGATAGATCTAGGAATATAATGGAAAATACAAGGTTTTTCGCGTATGACCGCAGGATGACCCAAGCTGAATGCATGATCTGTTAATCTAAATTGCAGAAACCATAAAGGGCCAAACTGACATGTCGCATTTCCTATATTTTCCGATATTGTCCAGTGCTAATGATAAACTCGAGCAACGGAGATAGTGCTTTGGATCATGTAGGCTAGGCCTACTTTAAGAATCGCCCTTTAGTGAGCGCAACACAGCACGGGTCTTAACCTGCTTTATCCAGAGGGAGACATTATTGGAAGCAGTGACAAAAAGCCCATCATGGACCTGGCTGGGAAATGCAACAGTGGAGTCGGCATTCGTAGGCTATAGCCTGTCGCTGCAAGTACTTCTCCAAACTCAAAAACAGTAGACTGAAAGTGGCAATAAAAGTGGACTGTCAGAGCAGCACAAAATACTAAAAGTCATGCCGAGTGTCCTGTTTGCTCTTAAACTTTCCAGCATAGTTGGTGCATTTACCAACATTTTGAGGGATCACATAGCCTATGTTGTGATATTATCAGTATGTGTAATTTGCTTTTGAGCAGGATCTTACAAGAACATTTCGAAATGAATGGAAAGACACAGTGAAGCCTAGTGTAGCCTAGGCTTGCTAGTGGTGAGTCTGTTGTAGCCTATTTACTTGTATTGTAGCCTATGCAACGCTATTCTATTAAAATTATATATATATATAGGCTATGACCGCTATGTTCTTGCACTATTTCCCCCCTTGATCATATTGATTCAGTTATCTAAAAGGGTCGAAGGATGCTCTTTATTATATGGCAAAATAACGAATAAAAGTGAGGTGAGGTGCCCCCCCTGTCAGTGCTCATAGCCCCCCCCCCCACCTGTTGCTCTCTGGCGCCGACGCTGTGTATTACCAGAGCCCATCTACGGAGAGCCTGGCCACTCCGTATTAAGTCCCATTGTACCGAATTTTGATTGCAGTTCCACCAGATTTCCACTGGGGGCGATCGCCATGAGTGCAGAATGAATGGGAGTCAATGGAGCTAGACGGCTAAATTTGTCTCCTTCACCTTGTCGTCGTCGACAAATCTCAGATTTGATTGTAGTTTGTATAACTTCAACATGGGTTATAGGTCAAAAGTTGAATGAACGAGTACTTATGTCCTTTTGATTTCTTACAGTTTGGGTCGTTGCTGCCCATAACACGCTAGCATTGTGCTAATGAGTGACATCATTGACACGTTTGAAAGGCTTTTTAGAACAATTAAGTGACTTTAAAAAAATATAATACTCCAACAAGTGTATTTTCTTTGCCTCCCCTTTCGAATACAATATTCAAATTACTTGAAAAAAAAAATATATCCCGAGAAAAGTGGATTTTGAGGGGTACAGCTCCATAGACCTCCATGCATTCTGCACTCGTGGACGAGCGCCCTCATATGGAACCACACAAGAAACTGCAACCAGTTCAGAAACCGGAAGTTTTCCGAGAGTGGCAGTTCTCCCCATAGACAGTAAAAGAAATGGATGAACAGACTCCGTCGTTTTCAATGGGAGGGCACTGAGTCAAATAGAACGATTTTTCAGTTGGTCCCCCCAGTACTGCGCAGACTCACACTTAACTTCGTGACGTTAGCCATATAACTGAATCTTGTAACTCATATGATAGATACACAGAAATTCTTCTCACACTTCATTCGCCTTCAAAGTCATCAAAGTTAAACATTTATTTATGTATTATTATTAATGTCATCCTCACTAAGTCGTGTTAATGTTGAAGCTACCATACATGATCATCTTCAAAAACAGTCATTCTAAAACAAAACAAAAAAGTTATAGCCTTGAAGCTAATCTTCTTTCCACTTTTCCGACCTACGGTCAATCCATCGAAAACCTCTGAAATGATTAGTGCCGTTTTTTTTTTCAAATTAGGTTTACTTTTTTATTATTATTAGGTTGCCTCTGTGTAAAGCTTTACCTTAACATACGGTCGTGTATGCTAGGTTTTGCTTATGAGTTACCGTCATAGACAGTAAGGTGGACTGAGCTTCTTATCCAAACAATATGGTTATCTCCCTACGCGAAAGAGAGATTACGTCAAAGCTAGCTTCCCTCCAACCGAACAAGCTAACCATTCTTCTTACGGGTAACCAACGTTACGGACGAGGTAGTGGAGTCTGTTTTGCCTTTGTAGTGTTTATGTGGATTACACAGAAGCTACAATATCGGCACAGGATATATGTTATATGAAGTTATGGTATTTCAAAAAAATCCTAGAATGAATGGCCTTCTATGGGAGTTAGCAGAGAGGTGGTCCCTCCAGCCTACGTCGATTCTTCTACTTCCGGGAATTCGCCTGCCCCCTTGGTTCTCCCCTTATTAGACATTCTCTGGAATTACTCAGACCCACACTCCTATTCAGAAGGTGGCGGTAATGCACCTAAAAGCTGTTTGCCAACCGCCAAAGAAAAGAAGAAGAAAGCAGCACCTCTTTATCGCCGGACAGTCAGAGGACAATAGAGGACGCAGCAGCAGCCGCCGGTAACATCATACAAACATTTTACACAAGCATGAACTTTGTATAAAATAATGGCATGCATAGTAAACAGTCCGTAGCCTATACGTGCACTTTCGTGTCCCAAAAAGGTAGCCTGTACATTACATTTTTATGTTCTTTAATCGTGCGCTAAAAAACTTAAACAGGTCTCTTATAATAATTGTTGTGAGTGTGAGAAGTTGATAAGTTTGCCGCTGAAAAAGTCAATTTTGTTGGCACAAACCTGTATAATTCCAAAAGCGGGGAAAGAATGTCAGGGCGACCGCGTTCTCCAGAAAATTCTTTCACTCAAACTCGCGTGGGGAATCGACGTCTGCGCCTTAAGTTTGTGGTGATGTTTTGCTTGGTGCGTGCGTGAACTCCAAAAGTTGAGTGTTACAGTAGAAAGAACATAGGCGCTCTCAAGGCCTTGATACTCATACAATTTGTATTGGAAACCGATATTTTAACAATGAGTCTTAGGACAAAACTGGAAAACAAACGTTTCGGACTTTTATCGGCCCATTATGAAACGGACACAGGGCGTTCAGGTTTTTTATAGAAGTGACGTGTTAATTACCGTGATACTCAATATCACAAAAGACAAATCGTATGCAATACACCAAAACCAAAAACACCAAACAAACAGCTATATGTGCAATTATCAAAATATACAGACATAATGTATAGGCTACTTGTCTGCATTCATGACAGCAGTAGGCTATACACAATAATACAGGATCCACATAAGTGCTTATCGCATCACAAGAAACATGACAGAACCAGTTCTTCATTCATCCCTAAATGATAGGTCACCACCCATTTGAAGGTGCAAACAATCAGATTTTTGGTTATTTAACCATATAAGTTAACTTCAAAACAGGCATTTTGCTTCGGATAGACAATGGCAATACCTCATATGAGTGATTAACGTCAAGACTGGAATCATTTGACACCTCCAATATGTTTAGTGTCCTAAAGACGTCAAAAGCCTGTTATCGTTACCAAATTGATAGCCAAGGAGCCAGAAGTGAGCACGCATGTGTGGCTATAAAAACTGATCAATATGTTTTATATAGAGTTACCACAGTGCCACCTGTGGTTGTATAGAGTAGCTGTGGTAACTCTATACAAAACATATTGATCTCAATGGTGCATTTTGCCCATGTTCAGGGTGGAAAGTTAAAAAAAAAAAGATTTGCATAAGACGAGTCAAATTGATGTTTTTAAAAAGGGATCATGGAGAATAAAGAAAAAACATATTTAAACAATCTTTGTATATTCCCACATAGTACAGCGGGTAACCATGACAATTGTGCACTTTTTGAAAGAAACATGAAACTTCTACCATAGTTAGGTTATACCATAAGGTTTATTTTCAGATTGGGAGGGAAGTCAAATTTGACCTCTGAGGCCCGGGAAAGGTCAAATTCAAGATGGCCACCAATAATATTCAAAAGTGCCTCACATTGGAACCAAACACAGTAGAAAAACACTTAAGGTGTCATTTCTCACTAACATTTGGGTGCCCATTCTGTATCTGATAACTTTGAAACCACCAGAGTTCAAGAAAATGCATTTATGTAAAGGTCAAGGTAAACAAAACATAAAAATATTCATTTTTTATGTATCCCAATTCATTTCTTTGTTGTCGCTGTATTATTCAGTTATTAGTTGTTATTTCATGAGATGTGTGGCTAATTTCATTTCTTCACAGCACAGAATTATCCACAGGTGACCCCCCTAGACCATTTTCACAGACCACCTGCCATACCACCGCTGGTTAAAAAAACCCTGCTTTAGAGAGTTGTTGCTACAGGCCACAGTACACACAATGTAGAGAGCACTTCAACCGACATATTCTAACAGGTAAACAGATTGACTATGAACAAACAATATTATTACATAATTACATAATATTATTCATGTTGCAAATTAATTTAACCATAGCCAGGAAGGCGTTTTCCTTGCTAGTTAGCTTTTGAGTTAAAAATCATGGACATTGATCAAAATAATTATCCTAGCTAAACTAGAAGATAGTCTGGAATATTTATGTGAGCTGAAGCTAGTTTAATGATTGAACAGAGTATATTGTAGATATGTCAGCTTGGTAATGTGAAATTTGTTATGGCTGAAATAGGTAATGTTAACAGAGTAGCCTAGTTAAAGGGACACCAGGCAACGTTTTCGCGTGTGTATAGACACAAAGAGACACAAGCCTAAGTGGCACAAAAGATGTCAGCTAAAACTCAACAAAAAAGCATTTGATGAGCTAAGTCGGGGGAAAGTAACTACAGCACAACAACAAAATACCTCGACTGTACACACGAGATCTGCCCCCAGCCGTCCACAGAACCTACTTGCTTCCTTTGCAATGAGCCTGCTGCAGGTTCTTCAGGTTTCCATAATGCATCAAGCTACAAGCTGAGGAAGTGTGCCTTTCCATTGAGGCCAAGTACCATCACCACTGTCTGTCTTCATTGTACAACAGAGCCAGGCAGGCTGCATCTAAACGAAATTATGGAGATGATTCTTGTCTACATGGCATAGCCTTTGCACAGTTAGTGGCATATCTGGAAGACATGAACAGTGATGAGAACAGTGCCCCTTTCTTCAAATTGACAGACATCGCTCAGTTGTACAAGACCAGGCTGGAACAACTTGGTCTTACTGTAGGTGAACGGATTCACACCACCAGACTGAAAGAACGACTGCTTTCTGAGCTTCCACATCTGAGGGCACATTCACGCGGAAGAGACACACTCCTGAGTTTTGAGAAGGACATTGGACCAGCTCTCATGATAGCCTGTCAAACTGACAGTGATGCCATGCACTTAATGCAGCATAAGTAGTGCGCATAGAGATCCTTAATTCATCTTTCTCTTTTGACGGGTCATTCAAAGAAAACTGCCAGCAGAGGGCTGTGCCACCATCTCTCTTGGCCTTCATCAACATGGTACTTGATGGAACAAACATTGAGCATCAGTCCACCACAAAACCTGCCCTAACAATCTCCCAATTGATAGTCTTAACAGTAAGAAGTAATTAATTAAGTAGTAATTAAAGACACAGCCTTATATTAACATGCTAGCTACAAATGTGTTCAAGCCCGGTTGACCGACTATTTAAAGGGACACCAGGCAAGCCTGCTGCTTTTTCTCTACGAAACTCCCCCTTGCTCGGTCTGAAGCTCTTTTCCTTTTCTTTGCGTCTTCTGTCAAGGGTTTTCGCTGCTTCTTCGCCGGCTCTGCCATACACACGTTTGCAACAATCTCTAGCGTTTCGTTAGCTTGCCTGCTTCGGTCGGCGGGTAGGATACACTGAACTTGCAAGCGGGATATTCTTCCTACAGGCAATAAGGGCGGGCGAGAGAGTCTTCACTCGCCCTGTAACGAGTCATTTAACCATATACCGACTTACGAAGATGAGTAATTAACACGAAAACGTTGCCTGGTGTCCCTTTAACTAGGCTACTCTGTTAACATTACCTATTTCAGCCATAACAAATTTCACATTACCAAGCTGACATATCTACAATATACTCTGTTCAATCATTAAACTAGCTTCAGCTCACATAAATATTCCAGACTATCTTCTAGTTTAGCTAGGATAATTATTTTGATCAATGTCCATGATTTTTAACTCAAAAGCTAACTACCAAGGAAAACTCCTTCCTGGCTATGGTTAAATTAATTTGCAACATGAATAATATTATGTAATTATGTAATAATATTGTTTGTTCATAGTCAATCTGTTTACCTGTTAGAATATGTCGGTTGAAGTGCTCTCTACATTGTGCGTACTGTGGCCTGTAGCAACAACTCTCTAAAGCAGGGTTTTTTTAACCAGCGGTGGTATGGCAGGTGGTCTGTGAAAATGGTCTAGGGGGGTCACCTGTGGATAATTCTGTGCTGTGAAGAAATGAAATTAGCCACACATCTCATGAAATAACAACTAATAACTGAATAATACAGGGACAACAAAGAAATGAATTGGGGTACATAGAGTACATAAAAATGAATATTTTGATGTTTTGTTTGCCTTGACCTTTACATAAATGCATTTTCTTGAACTCTGGTGGTTTCAAAGTTATCAGATACAGAATGGGCACCCAAAGGTTAGTGGGAAATGACACCTTAAATGTTTTTGTACCGTGTTTGGTTCCAACGTGAGGCACTTTTGAATATTGTTGGCGGCCATCTTGGATTTGACCTCTCCCGGGCCTCAGAGGTCAAATTTGACTTCCCTCCCAATCTGAAAATAAACCTTATGGTATAACCTAACTATGGTAGAAGTTTCATGTTTCTTTCAAAAAGTGCACAATTCACCTTGATTTGAGGGCTGAACCGCTGTACTAACAAGGTGTTTGGGTGCTCTGAAAATGAGAACCAAAATGATTTTTCAGACTTGAGGTCTGCTGTTCAGACCCAAGGGATTTCTTTTTTGTTGATTGCTTTTTGTGAGTGTTTCTACTTATCTAGATAGATAGATACAGTGTTTCCCACAGAATTGAATTATATTTGTGGTGGTAGGTTTGCAGAATTAACTTGAATGCAACAGTTTTTAACAAATTAGCGCAGTGTGGTTATGATGCTAACCAGATTTAATCACAATTTAGTACAACCTGGAAAATCATTGTGTGGTGGTCAATGTTGATATTCTGATGGGCCGCCACAAATAAGTCAATGTATGGGAAACACTGTAGATAGATACTTTATTGATCCCTATAGGGGAAATTCAAAGGTACAGACATCACACACAACATGCAGAAATGGTAAATATAAGTATAAACATATAACCAAACGCTTCTGTACAATAGATTATGGATTATTATAATATATATATTATAATAATCCATATGTATATATACTCTTTTGATCCCGTGAGGGAAATTTGGTCTCTGCATTTATCCTAATCTGTGAATAGTGAAACACGCTCAGCGTACAGTGAACACACACTAATCCCGGCGCAGTGAGCTGCCTGCAACAACAGTGGCGCTCGGGGAGCAGTGAGGGTTAGGTGCCTTGCTCAAGGGCACTTCAGCCGTGGTCCACTGGTCGGGGTTTGAACAAGCAACCCTCCGGTTACAAGTCCGAAGCGCTAACCAGTAGGCCACGGCTGCCCCATACAACGCCATAATTCATAGTTTGTGTGCCGACCGGGCACTAGATATGTGCGGTCACACTTAGGACCGTCACAAAGTGAAACTAAGTTCTCGGTTCACTGTTGTAGCGTCCTTTCATTCTGTTGAGTCTGAAATGATGATGGTAGGTATGTGGAAAGCTGTCTGTTGTGGAGTTTGCGCTCCTGAACACCTGGCAGCGTGCGCAGATCTGTGGGGTGGCGAAGAGGGGCAGTCTAACCGTCCTGCAGGCGGGACGCTGAGGAATAACTGGTATTAAGCTCATTTGTTTTGGTAATATTTCTTAAAATAAGTACAACTCTTATTAGTTTGAAATAAATCCATGAGCATGTTCTAGGTATGTTTTTTTATATTAAAAACAATACCAACTTGACACTGCTTGTGTCAATATAAGATCAATAACAATTGGCTTTCACAAGCATTGTTTTGCCATGTTAATGCTCCAACATACTCCAACATACAATTTACGCTCCAGCATTTGCGCTATAGTCCAATTCAAAACTGACCTGTCCCCTACAGACCCCATGTCTCTGGCCCAGATGAAGAGGGCATCAGTGGTGCTGGTGGACTGCTGTAGACCAAAAGGACAGCGAGGGACGAACAAGCAGACCAATGGAGATGCAGAACAGCCCAGGACCAGTAAGAGGCACATAAACACACTGTGAAAAATATGGACCTTCATCTTGCATTTTTAAAAGATTAAACACTGTCCAGATATTTGTTTGTTGAAAACAGTCTTTTTTAATTTAACAAACTGTTTTAAAATGGCTGTCACACATACAACTTGCACATCTACATCGGTCTGCCTCCACTCACCAAAATCCTGGACCTTTTGTAAGACACCAGAGTGGGTGTCACCCAATTAACCCATTACCCCACCTGCAGACAATTAGCAGTTAATAGTCCGACAGGCCATGTGCAAAAGCGCATTCAATTAAAACAGTGTCCTAAAACAGGGAAGATGTAATCAGCATCTTCACACACACACACACATAGACACAGACAGACAGACAGACACAAGTCATTGACTGTGTTAATTGGGAAGAACCCAGACAAAGCCATTGTAACGGTGGTCAGGCGGTGAAGGGACTGAGACCAAAACTGGCTTTTCTCACTTTTATTCCTTTAGGAAAAGTTCAAACAAAACATGCCTTCAGGCACTGGTGTACATACCACGGCATCCAATGCAAAGCATAACGCTTCTGAGAATTCTATCTTTAAAATAACACAGACAAATCGTCCTATAATGGAATACAATTCCAGTAAACTAGATAGATGTAAAATACATATGAAAACCTTTACATATCAAATTTACATTTTAAATCTGGACCATACCTTTAGGAAAAGTTCAAACAAAACAAGCCTTCAGGCACTGGTGTACATAACACGGCATCTGCACATACAAAATAAAAGAAATACACTGAATCCAAGGGCTATATTACATGCATTGTTCATATACCCTCACTGTCAGACCTACTAGCAAGGGAGGCGTGCAACATGGAACGTTCAGGTGCACAGAACAAATTCATTAATTTTCCAAGAGACTCACTAAACACTCACAGAAGAAATACGGAGATGATGCATACACATAATGCTAAACTAACTGTAGATTCATTGCCTGCTAATTCATTGACTGAATTGTACTTTCCATGCACACTAAACTAAACTACACTGAATGCATGGAAAGTTGCTAGCGGAGTATACAGCTAGTCACGTAAGACTCAGTGTGTGATCTTGTGATCATAATGAAAACATAAATAAACTTTCTCCAAGCCCCCCCCAGCGCACACAAAGCCTACAGGAACCACCGCATAGCCATACAGTTTAAGTTCACCCACACTTTATATAAATAAAAAATGTTGACAGTGCAAATACTGCTGTTGCATATACTGTGCATTAGTTTTGAACATTTGAACATTTGCAAAAACACCACCGTACCAGAAAATCCAATGTCAGCTTCTTCCTCATGAATGGAGGATGAAGTTGATGGTGTACCTGATAAAATAATTAAATAAATTCTGAAATTACCTGTGAAGTACGTTTGACCATTTCACTGTTAGCATATTGGAAAAGGTCATTAACAGCTCTGCTCAGTGAGAGAAATTCACTCTACCTTCATCAGTGGAGGTATCCTTAGGAAGAGCCTGAGGGCTGAGAAATTTAAGCAAAGCACCTTGAGGGAGAAAGAAAAGATATGTTAGCATTTCCATATTTTGATATTTACAAGGGATGCAGCTGCTTTCACAACTACCAATGCTTACTGTAAAAACATCCCAAGCTAATGTTATACATTGACCTAGGCCTACTTGTAGCTTAACATAGCATTTAAGCATTCTGCTGTTTGAGAATTAGACAGACACACCTGGTGCTTTAAAGACAGTAAACAGCTGGCGTGCATGAATACTGCTAGACATGAATGTTCCAGTTTGCTTTAATGGACGGAATTTATTGTGTGGTTTTCCTAACCCCCATTTGGTAAATAGATTATCACGGTCGAATAGTTAGTATAGCAGAGAAGCTATGCCACTTTCATCAAAATCTATTACAAAGCTATAGCAATGTTATGTCATTAAATACGATAAACAGTGATTCTGGAACAGATCTGCGTCCTCCTTATCCCGTTAATAAACATATTACAGTATGTAACCATATCCTGTCCGTTCGGAAAAAAAAGTTGCACTAACTAGTTTGTTACAAGCAGCATGGGCCGTCAGGCAGGTAGTTAACATAAACATTTTTTGCTAGGCTAGCCTTCCTGCTGCGACATTACACCATTTGTACAAGACATGTAGAGCTATTTTATCCAGTGTAATTTATCACTTACCACTATCTTGTTTTTTCTTGTCATACTCTTCCTTTCTCTTCTTTCTTTTCTGGCTTCCGGACGCATAACTCCGCTTCATTATGACTGCCTGTTTTATATTTTCCTAGCAGCAGAGATCACAAACCTGGCTGGCTGACTGCTGTCAGTGACTACTGAGAGGGGCCCCCTTGAGGGGGATCCTGGTATTGCCGGTAACAGTGTCGTTGCACTTTACTGCATTGACTATCAAAGGGGCGCTCACAGTTTGTTGTTGCATTTTATTCGTTATCTTGGGGCCCCTGGCCAGCTCGGGGCCCCATTGCTTGGTTTGCTTGCCTTCTAGCGACGGGCCTGATGTCAATTTAGTCAAAAATGCCTCTCCTCTCCTCTCCTTTGGTGTTTCCCTTCTAGCTGCAGTGTAGCCTATATCCTTAGCAATAAGTAGATGCATTGGGTCTTGAACAGGGATGTAGTGGAGGCTAAACGCAAGTAAACAGAGTTTCCCCACCAATTTCAGAAATAGTTTATCCATCTCTTATTAGAGTTTATTCACCAATTAAAAATCACTCTGTATTATCCACAATAACAATATGTACAGACACTCAACACTCTATGAACCACTTAATGGCACTTGTATTGTTATAACCATTGGACAACAACCTCCACCATCATCAAACATGTTCTGATTCTGAATGCCTTTTCTAAAAATCTGACACTGTACACCTTACCATGATCACAGACTACATAGTTTACCCACCTCTTATTTTACCACTACATTCATGCTCTTGAAATATTCACAGGAATCCATAGGAATTAAATATTCATGTTGATTTATCCAATATTACCATTTTGTGTAATATTACCATTTTATATCAGAACCTGACAAACAATCCAAATAGTCTACAAGAAACCTCAGAAATGCATACTTTTATTGAGAGTATGCATTTTGGTAACCAAAAGTCCTAAGGGGTTTCCATAGGGCATTACAAAACGCATGAGCATACCTTGGCAAATAATGGTCTAATGCAGTGGTCTCCAACACGGTGCCCACGGGCACCAGGTAGCCCGCGGAACGGCTATGAGGTGCCCCCAGCGCACCTTCTAAAAATAGCCAACAGGTTGCCTGCAGATCACACTCTAAAAACACGCTCCGTATTGATATTTTCAATAGATATTTAAGTCCAGACCAGAACCATTTTAAGAATGTATGTAGCCATACATCTGTAACATTAAATTGATATTGGTGTTACCTTACAAATTGTAGCTTCGTTAAATTTTAGCCTTTGGCTCCAAATCCGTTTCCCATTCAATCTTTAAACAACAACAGAAGCGGAGCGCATACACACTGCTCGCACGCATAGACAGTAAAGGGGGGGAAACTTGCTCGTCTGGTGTAGCCAATGGAAGCATATCTTTGCAAAAGTTCTGTGGCCATTCTACGTTTGTCAAATACGGTTCTTGTATGATTGTTCAAGGACTGAAAAACAATTGCTTTAGCTCACAGGCCTTTTCTCCTCCGTAGGCTACTGCCGTATAATAGCGCTGATAATTTTGTGGCATGCAGGACTGTACATTAACTTTTTTGTCAGATCATGGAGAGATTTCAGGTGTGCAATAACTTTAAAAGGAGTCTTCATATGTTAGGGTGGTGTGGGTGATTACTATTGAAATGTTAAAACCGAACTGTCCACTGAAATCAGAACTTAAACAACCCCTGAATTCATAATGATGGGTGGGTATAAATTGGGTACAAATTGTAACCCAAATTAATAATTGCACAAAAATATGTTTTTTTTTTTTTTTACAAAATTAAGATTAGATTCCCCATGCAAACTTTGGAATGAACAAACTAAACAAAAATGTTGGTAGTGTTGCATATTGATATTAAAGTATGGAATAATCAGATGAAAATACAGGTGCTTAAAATATAAAGACTTATAGGCCTACACAATATTGATAATTTAAAAGTAAAAATCACATAGGCCTATTATTTAGGATGACTACCCTTGCAAAAAAGGGGTGAGGGTCTGTTTGTTTCAAATGAGTAGCCCTCCATATGATTTCGGGTCTTCAGGTAGCCCTCATTCCCAAAAAGGTTGGAGACCCCTGCCTTACACATTACGGGGAGGGTTGAATTTGGGTAAACACTGTTTGAAGGTGCGCCGCGTGCGTAAAATTGTGCACCGCAGTCAAATATCTATTGGTATAGCAGTGCAATGCAAACATGGAAATGCATACAGAGCAATAGCACGGAAATGGCAAACATACAACTTAAATTCAAGACCCAGAATTGTTTACAGATGGGCCACAGAAAGTATCCCATTTAATAGCCAAGTTCACCTAGCCTAATACAAGGCAAGCCTTTGGTTCATTTGATTTGTTTTTCTTGGATAGCCTAAACCTGCCAAAACATCAAGCAAATAAAAAAATGTCTTTGACACGGTTGGAAAACAAATATCTTCACGTTGTTTAGCCTAAGCATTTCATATCATGTAGCCTAGTGCATTGTGCGCCTGGTGATATCACAAAACGTTTCTGCAGCAATACGCTTTTAAGAAAGGCTGATCTCTAATATTGGCAATGAGGAAAGACATTTCACGTCCAATTGATTATATGTTCACGTAGCGTTTCAAACAAACTGCAGGTAACGTTGCAATTATGGGTGTATGGGCATTTGCGGAAAAAAAGTTGAGATCCATCTACATGCGAAATTCCCTGAATATTAGTGCAAATTCCTTCTTGTTAAGACATTAAGAATGAAATTGCACAAAATGATAAATCGCCTCATTAAACCTCTCCCCGTGTCAGTATATCAATGGAACTCCCCCTATGGTGTGTGATTGTAGGCTGGATTTTTAAGCTAAGCAGCAGCAATGGTCGTGGCCGCTGAGTGGAAGGGAGACCTACGGTTAAACCATAGCGATTTTGCTTCTCTCTCAATGTTTTTCTAAGGTTGGCTATCACTATGTTACAAAGGCTGTGAAATATTAGACAAATGTATGGCCAGTTGGCCACCGCTTGTTAACCCATTCGTATCAGTTTTTTGCAGCCTACGCTGTGCATTTGTTTTAATTTGTCAGTATTATATCCTAGCAAACACAGTCTGAACGTACCAGAGAAATGGTACAGCCCAATGGGGGTGAGGGTTTGAAAATCGTATTTTATTAGAGTATATCCTGAATTGTTGGTATGTGAGGGTAATACTGCTTTTAATTACATGCAATATTGGAAAACATTAAATTTTTATTTACATTATTTTTTTTCAGTACCCCCAAACTATTATTTTCATCCATTTTGGGGGGGTCCAAGTCTCATCTAGGGGGGTCGGACCCCCCCAATACCCCCCGTAATTCGAACCGGGGGGTGAGGGGGGGGCTGGCACTCTTGCACTCTAGTAACATTTGTGTGGTACAGGTATTGTTGCATAAAAAATGGTTGTCATTCACAAGACTACTTTTTTTTTTTATTGGTATCCAGAGCATTACAGAAAAATATTCATCATTAAAGACACCTTGCATCCTGCCCAACAACTGTACACTCCTAAGCAAGAAATACAAAAAGGCAAATCCAGGACATAGATAAGCATTACCACTCACATTAGTACAATCAAAAAACATCTGGCCAATCTCCAAGTTATTACCCGTCACATTTCTCATGTGTTTCACATACAAAAGAAAAAGAAAAAAAAAAAACAGACTGCTTGATTGCAAAGACTTTTGACTGTGTAAAGAAATAGGTCTTTATTTTAAAACGTTTCCAACTGTTTATTACTTGAAAGCAAGATGACGATGGTCACAAACGTTTACCTCTTTTAGGAAAAATTTTAAGCTGACAGGCAATTGTTACCATTCTATTAAACCAACATTCACCGACAAACGATCAGGAAGTGGTTCTTCTTCCTACTCGGATACTAGGATCAAACACATGAAGTTGTATCTCCGAAGACATTTTGTGCAACAGTTTTGACTCGAGTTTTAGCCAGGTTTTAGCACTGTAAAGTTGAATATGGAGCATAGCACAGGCAGAATTGGATGAGGACGCACTGGAGGAAACGTCACAGTACTGTTAACCAATCAGAGGTTAATTCATTAGCATGTCATTAATATTCATGACTAGAGGCGAAATCCAGTCGTTCCTCCCCGCCCACCTTCCCCACCTAGAACAGCATGAAACAGACGCAGGACAGCATTTTTTTCACCAATACCGGCTCACAGGGCATTCATCAATAAACCAGACCACTGCAAAATAAATGAAAAAACGATGAGATGAGACCTTTAAATTATATGCCTTCATGTGAAAGTTTTAAGTATGCGTTTTTTATATATTTAAAGTAATACCACCAAAGAGTTTTTTGTACCTTAAAATAATGTTTTCAAAATCGTTTCAGTGGTTCATCAACTTGTAACAAGGTGAACGGCACTTCTGCAATCGCTTCGTGGCCCTCTATCGGCTATAACCGCACTATGGAAGTTTGCCAGATCGGGTAGCGGATCTGTAGTTCGATGGAATGAGGCATAAAAAACTACAAATTTGACTTGCGTCTGCTATCGCAATATATCTTACTTTCATAAATCATGCAACATATTCTACGTTGTCTGTGGGCATCATTATTTGCAAAGCCGGTGCTGGATAAACAAATAGCGTGCCTGCGACCGAGTGAAAGTTCTTTGGTGTTGCTTTAATATTTGTATACAGAAGATTAGTAACAGTTGGGTTACACAAGCAGTTTTTGCAGTGTTTATGCACCAATGTACTCCACCAAACAATTTACGCTCCAACAGCAGTCAATTTGAATGCAACAGTTTTGAACAAATTTGTGCAGCGTGCTAATGATGCTAACCGGATTTAATAGCAATTTAGCCAGTCGTCTTCACGATTGTGAATGTTTGGATCAGAGGTGGGACCAAGTCACTGTTTGGCAAGTCACAAGTAAGTCACAAGTCTTAGCAGTCAAGTCCAAGTCAAGTCCCAAGTAAATACAGAGAAGGGCAAGTCAAGTCCAAGTCCAAGTCACATCAAAGCCAAGTCGAGTCCAAGTCCAAGTCCCAATCTTTTTCAAGTCCTGAACAAGTCATCAGGTACTCTTCACTTAATAATGCCATTATTAGACTATCGATCATAATTTTAGCACTTCCATCTAATCCACAGTATTTTTTTTATAAATACAGATTAAAATATGTTCAATGTTTCTGTCTTGTAATCTTTTACGACATATGCATGTGCATACCTGTGTAATATACACATGTGCATACCTGAGTAATCTGTACAAAACGGATAGCTACATGACACTCAGCACAGCTGCAAATATATATTGTTTTTCCAAATTGCGGAGCCCACTGTAAGGATGAGTAATAATTTGACTGATGGTATCTCACTGCGCTAGGCCACAGATTTGCCTGCAAACAATTTATTAGGCTGTCTGCCAGTGGTGACTCATAAGGGAAGCCAAGGTCAACACTTTTATATTATTTAAAAGATAATAATGACAGTAATTGTGTTTTAAAGTATTAATTTCTTAAGAAATACTATACATTTGATGCTGTTCATCTAATTTGTAAATGGTGCACTGTCACTTTAAGCCCATTGTGCACTGTCCACACGTTCTCATAATGATCTTTTTTTACCAGCTGCGTTCAAATATAGCCTATGGCTAGTCCACAAACTCAAACATTGTTTGTGCCACATGTATAGCACAATATTAACAATGATAAGCATGATATTAAGTTGGCACAAACAGCTTTCATTCCTTTGGAAAGAGAAACATGTATGACATGATGCTTGCTTGACATTTTCTGTTTGCAATTAAAAGTGAATTATGAGCCTGGTAGCCAGTAGCCACCTAGCTACAGTAGCTGAGTGGAATGCGTTTCAATCGGCATATCATGTGCTTCATGTAAATAAATTATTGAATACTTCAAGACTCACCAGTTCCATTACACAAGGCAAAGACAACTCTTCATAATATTCTTGTCCACTTTCCAAATCACAGTGAGTGCAGCATGTCATAGTGACCTGGATCTCATAGTTTATAACAGTATAGTAGTGAGAACCGGATTCACAATCTCCTCTAATCTCGTACTTGTTGCCTCCACGATTTCTTTTTATATGTTTCTTATATTTAAAAGAAGATATCAATCATCATCAACAATGACAAGCCAGCTGGAACCTACTCGTTTTCTCTCCCTCTCGTGCGTGCTTAGATGTGTTCTCAATTAAATGCAGTAGCCTAGCATAAGTTTAAGTTGGATCTTAATGGAGAGGACTCGAAAAGTATCATCTTTATGTAACATGCTGTTGGTGCTTTTTGACAAACGTTCTCTAACAAGAGTGCAAATCAATTTGCAGTAAAGCTACTAGTGATTGGCTAAATGTTGGTCCTTCCTCTGTCTCTTGGTGCCCTACACACAGTGCGTAACGCGTGTGAGGGTAGTGGCAGTAGGCTACTGAGCTGTGCTCTGGCCGCTTGTCTCCGCTATTTTTTATTTTTTTTTAGTCGCAGGAAAGCGTCTCTGGGTTGACTGGTACACGATCAGGAAATTTAGTTTTTGATTCGAGACATGTCAAGTCATCACAAGTCAAAGAGGCAAAGTCCGAGTCAAGTCTTGAGTGAATAGTATTCAAGTTCAAGTCGAGTCGCAAGTCATGCCGAATTTTATCAAGTCAAGTCTGAAGTCATTAAAATCATGACTCGAGTCTGACTCGAGTCCAAGTCATGTGACTCGAGTCCACATGTCTGGTTTGGATTACATGTGCATGAGGAAGGATGCGCCTGTTGAGAGGGAGAAAGAGAGAGCACGGGGCAATGACTCATTGAGAGTCTGAGTTGAGGTAGGCCTACTTCTATCGCCTACTCTGGTAGAGTTGCACATACAATGCAAGATATTTAGCCTATTTATTTATGGACAACGTAAGGCGAGAGGTGTATGTTTTATCGAATGTTCGATTGAACGTATTTTTTATTGATATCGATTACATGTCTATTGCGATACATATCGCTATCGTTTAATCGCCCAGCCCTAATAGATAGATACTTTATTGATCCCCAGGGGAAATTCAAGGATTTGCATTTGCACTGCAGTCCTCAGCTCCTAAACCGACCTGTCCCCTACAGACCCCGTGTCTCTGGCCCAGATGAAGAGGGTATCAGTGGTGCTGGTGGACTGCTGCAGACCACAAGGACAGCGAGGGACGAACAAGCAGGCGCAGACCAATGGAGATGCAGAAAAACCCAAGACCAGTAAGAAACTAGAAACACGCGCACACACACATACAAAGGCTGCAAGTAACGATTAGCCATGTGTTTTTTTTTTTTTTCCCTAAAAATTTGTTTTGTATTGTGTGTATAACTGCTTATAGACTGTCAGAATAGATTACGTCTGACTCATGTTAAACTGGCTTGCCATGTCCTGCAATATGGCCGGGACTAGGGTGTTCATTTTAGGACATCCTCAGACTCAGGTGTCAGACTCAGAAAAACATTGGTCATCTTCAGACAAAACTGCCTCAGCGTCAGAAAAACCTCTGTCATCTTCAGACAAAACTGCATCAGCGTCAGAAAAAACAGACTCAGGTGTCAGACTCAGAAAAACATCTGTCATCCTCAGACAAAACTGCCTCAGCTTCAGAAAAACCTCTGTCATCCTCAGATAAAACTGCTTCAAACCAAACTGCCTCAGAAAAACATCTCTAAGGAGTCAGGTCTCAGAAAAAACGCTGTCAGAAAAAGTGGAGTCAGGTCTCAGAAAATCAGGTCTCAGAAAAAACGCTGTCAGAAAAAGTGGAGTCAGGTCTCAGAAAAAACGCTGTCAGAAAAAGTGGAGTCAGGTCTCAGAAAATCAGGTCTCAGAAAAGTATTAAGTATTAAATAAAGACAAATGTGCTATGCCATGATGTAATACCATATAATACCATTATAAAACGTTAGCAGTTGTCATTGTCATTGCACAACAATAATAGACAGACATAAAGATAGACAGGTACTTGAAATGTAATCCCCAGGGGACAATAACTGCAGCGTTGTTGAATTCATTTCATATGAGATGTTATCTTAACTTATTTAGAGAAATGTGCCTTGTTGTTGGTACCTGCTATTTCATGTATTATCATAATGGTATTATATGGTATTACATCATGACATAGCACATTTGTCTTTATGGGGGTTTGGGAATAATGATGTGATGATAATGATGCAGGTTTCTTACTGGTAGGTAGTGTACAACTGGGAAACGGTTAGCAAAAGTAAGAAATAATGGTCCAGGTGTCGTTCTGGACTTTCGTGGTGGAAAAATGTTTAACCCACTTTTCCCTAGCTCATTGAATGTACCGTAATCCTACGAAAAACAAATTATTTTGCTGTATGTAGTACGTAGCTTACTCCGGTATGTGCCTTACAGCAGCTGCTAATGTTACTAGCGAAGTGAGGTTAGCTAAGTTACATCCATGGATTTCCTACAATGTGTATACCATTGGATCACTTTCTACCTTTACTTATAATTTCTACATCTAACCAAGCACCAAATATAACATGCCAGTGACCAGGCTTGGAATTTCACCATTCTGGGGGCAAGGCCACTTGGCCTTCAGTTGGGCATATTTGGTGGGGGGCACAAAGGCCACATGGGCACCAAGGCCAAAGTTAACTATACAGTAGTAGGCTATAAAAATGATCAAAGTTGTATTTAGCCTATTCACTGCAGTAGACCTGCATCATTGCATGAAACATTACAAAAACATGAAACATGACATATTACATATAACTGTAAATCATCTGATCATCTAATAAAAACAGATATCTAGGCTATATATAACATTTATTTTATATTTGGCCTGCTATGAAATCATGTATTGAACAATTTAAATTTAAGCACAGCTCATCTTTAAGAAACTCAAATAGCCTAGATGCATGCTTAGCATTTTGTGATCAGGCTACTTTCATAAACTCTTAGTCAGCCGTCCTCTGATTTACCAATATCTAGGCGATATTTGTAACATTTATTTTGTATTTGGCCCGTTATGAAATCATGTGGAACAATTTAAACACATTGTAAAACTTAAAGCCCAAATTTGGAGACATCAATGCATGTCGAAATTTACTGCAAATTCAAAACTGGATTACTCTGGAACGGCTAACTGTACAGGGGACTGCTTTACACCTTTATGTTCGGTAAGGTCTGCTGTTTATTCTGATATATGGTTTGTCATGTGTTAAAAGAAGGGTTCGTGAAGTATTCCACCGAGATGAATGGGTAGGGAGATCATGGACGCAAAACCTTCAGTAGAATGTATGATTAAATTGAATTATATTATTTACTTTTCTCGCGAACCGTTCAACACAGCAATTATCGGCTAACATCGTTGAAAAGCTGAGAAAAAGCTCTTTCATGTGACATCACTTGTGATGTCTGTGTGATGAATAGGCTACTTCGCGAGTAGTTCAACTGAGAAGAATGGGTGAATTTGGACGCACTTTCTTGTGATGTCACTTTCTCCACTGCGTAAAAGACTAAATTAATTTGCGCTGTGAATGCTAAGATTATTTTGACAGGCCGCAGGCTAAATAAAAATCGCTATAAGTAGGACACAAAGCAGAATATTGAAAGAAGGGGGCACCAAGGCCACCGTGGCCTGTAAACCTATGATTTTCAAAGGGGCTTCACGGCCAACGCAAGGGGCTACCACGGCCGTCGTCGCCGCCGTGAAATTCCTACCCTGCCAGTGACAGAATAACGTATTAAGCATAATATTAAACTCACCGTTCTGTATCCGTCGTCTTCTTCTGTCCCCACAATAACTTTTCATTTGAGACTTTTTCGTCTGACTCTGTTTTTTCTGACAGCGTTTTTTCTGAGACCTGATTTTCTGAGACCTGACTCCACTTTTTCTGACAGCGTTTTTTCTGAGACCTGACTCCACTTTTTCTGAGGCAGTTTGGTTTGAAGCAGTTTTATCTGAGGATGACAGAGGTTTTTCTTACGCTGAGGCAGTTTTGTCTGAAGATGACAGAAGTTTTTCTGAAGCTGAGGCAGTTTTGTCTGAAGATGACCGATGTTTTTCTGAGTCTGACACCTGAGTCTGAGGATGTCCTAAAATGAACACCGTACGGGACTTATTTACCAGTACTGACTGGCGGACAATATATGGCTATTATACGACTACTTGCAAAAACGATGGAGTCTGAGAGGAGTCTCATGATGACTCCTCTCAGACTAAGACTTTACAGCTTGTATTAGAACAAAACATTGAGGGGTGTGATGAGTTCTTAATATTCTTTATATCATGTTTTATGAGAATAGTTAAATCATAGGGGGCATTTTACCATCTTTAACACATGAGCCACTGCTCTTCAACATCATGTATCTATGTCTGTGTTGACATTCACATACCATCTCCAGCTAGACATTGTTCCTCTAAATCTCCAAGTGGAGACAAATACTATTTTCATTGCTGTAGGAGGAGGAAGAAATATTATATGTTTTTTTAATATTTTTCTTATATTGCAGGAGTTGAAAGGCTAACTAAGAGTTTCAAGAGTGGGTCAGATCTCAACCCACATCAGACAACACATACTGGACAAAAGCCATATCAGTGTACTACATGTGGGAAGAGTTTCAAAATCAACAGAGAGCTTACTGTACATCAGAGAACACATACTGGAGAAAAGTCACATCATTGTTCAGATTGTGGCAAGACTTTTCTCCAGGCATATCATCTCAAGATTCACCAGATGAGCCATACTGGGGAAAAGCCATATCAGTGTGCTACATGTGGGAAGAGTTTCAGAACCAAAGGAGAGCTTACTGCCCATCAAAGAATACATACTGGAGAAAAGCCATATCAGTGTGCTACATGTGGGAAGAGTTTTACTCAGGCAGGTACTCTTAAGACACATCTGATGTTCCATACTGGGGAAAATCCATATCACTGTTCAGATTGTGGAAAGACTTTTAGTATCGCAGGTCATCTCAAGATCCACCAGATGATCCATACTGGGGAAAAGCCATATCAGTGTGCTACATGTGGGAAGAGTTTCATAACCAACATACTGCTTACTGTACATCAGAGAACACATACTGGTGAAAGACCATATCAGTGCTCAGATTGTGAAAAGACTTTTACTCAGTTGGCTCATCTCAACAAACACCAGATGATCCATACTGGAGAAAAGCCATATCAGTGTGCTACATGTGGGAAGAGGTTCAGAACCAAAGGAGAGCTCATTATCCATCAGAGAACACATACTGGAGAAAAGCCATATCACTGTGCTACATGTGGGAAGAGTTTCAGAACCAAAGGAGAGCTCATTATCCATCAGAGAACACATACTGGAGAAAAGCCATATCAGTGTGCTACATGTGGGAAGAGTTTCAGAACCAAAGGAGAGCTCATTCTCCATCAGAGAACACATACTGGGGAAAAGCCATATCAGTGCTCAGACTGTGGAAAGACTTTCTGTGATAAGGGTTATCTGAAGATACACCAGAGGATCCATACTGGGGAAAGACCATATCACTGTTCAGATTGTGGACAGACTTTTACTCAGGCAAGTCAACTCAAGAAACATCTGATGATCCATACTGGGGAAAAGCCATATCAGTGTGCTACATGTGGGAAGAGTTTCAGAACCAAAGGAGATCTTACTACCCATCAAAGAATACATACTGGAGAAAAGCCATATCAGTGTTCAGATTGTGGAAAGACTTTTACTCAGGCAAGTCATCTCAAGTCACATCTGAGGATCCATACTGGGGAAGAGCCATATCATTGTGCTACATGTGGGAAGGGTTTAAAAACCAGCTCATACCTCACTGTCCATCGGAGAACACATACTGGAGTAAATCCATATCAGTGTTCAGATTGTGGAAAGACTTTTACTCGGGCAAGTCATCTCAAGACGCATCAGATGATCCATACTGGGGAAAAGCCATATCAGTGTGCTACATGTGGGAAGAGTTTCAGAACCAAAAGAGATCTTACTGACCATCAAAGAATACATACTGGAGAAAAGCCATATCAGTGTGCTACATGTGGGAAGAGTTTCAGAACCAAAAGAGATCTTACTGTCCATCAAAGAATACATACTGGAGAAAAGCCAGATTAGTGTAGCCTAGAAATCTAGACGCGCCCCTAGCGGGCTAGTCTAGCAACTCTCCGTTGGCTTGTGAGCTCCAGAAATCGAAACTCAATCAGGCCAATGAAATCGTGTATAGTCGTTAGGTGGGCTTAACATAATGATTGATGGCAGAGTTGCAACGGTTTGGTTTGAATTCCCTGCTACTTGAAAACAAATAAGATGGATGTTGCTGTTGGCGAACAGTGTGACACGAGTTAAGCTTTTATTAATTTGGCAAAAGTTTGAACTAGCCAACTAACTCCGCTGTTGGGAAATGCATGACTCAAAGCCATATCAGTGTTCAGATTGTGGAAAGAGATTTAATCAGGGGAGTAATCTCAATGTACACAATAGGATGCATACTAGGAAAACAGTGTTATAATTGCTCAGACTGTAAAAATACTTTTTGTCATATGGGTCATCTAAAGACTCACCAAATAATCCGTACTGGGGAAAAGCCATATCGCCCACAGTGGTCTTCTGATAGGCGTCTGTTCTGTCAACCAGCAACAAACGCTAGGTCAAATTCAAGACTTTTTTCCTCAGTGCTTCCGTGTTGGTGGAATTAGTTGCCCCGTGCTCTCCATTCCTGTGATAGTTTTGGTTCTTTAGGCATAACCGTTCTACATGTACTAAGTTTATTAAGTGTTTCTTATGCGTTATGGTTTGTATATTATAGTATTTGTTTATTTTCAGCTTTTGATTGAATTGACATTGCTGTTTGTAGTCTTATCAAGTTTTTAAATTACTTACTGCTAAATGTAACTATTGTATTGTTGTTACTTGTATGTCGCTTTGGACAAAAGCGTCTGCCAAATACCCATAACCGTAACCATAGTTATGGATCTGTTCCTGTGCTGTAGTGAGATTAATGCTGACAATAAAAACGTTTCAAAATATACTGTCTTTCTTTGTTAACAGCATTACCAGTACATGCCAGATTGAAAATGAATATTGCACATTGTAAGATGTCTTGCTATAGCCTACCCTTCTGTGTTGATCATGTCCTCACGTGCACCATGCAGAACAACCAAATGACCGTACTGCAATCCATGGGTATACAGTGGCAGGGGCGGAGTGGGGCACTAAAATCCACCGGGAAAATTCTGACGACTCATCGTTTGCACATTGGCAAGAAATCGCCGGGATGTCGGCAAATCATCGAAAACGACAATGAGCCAATGTTTTAACGACTCATCAGCGCTATGCCCACCCCCGGCTTATACGACCTTTATTTATTTAGGTCGGAACTTGAGATTGCACATTTTACACTAGGCTATAAATGATTAGATCTATAAAGACACAAGAAAGATGCCAGAAATATTTTCAATTAATTTTATTTAATGTTTAAAAAAGTCTGAATGATGAAAAAGTGCTGTTAGAAAATGTTCCCCCAAAAATCAGGTTCTTCTCCTGCAAGAGACAAAAACAACAATTAATTCACCGCAACACTTTCATCTTTAAAGTCTACCCTTACCGATTGCTGTTAAGGAATTTTCATAGATGCAGAGAACCACTACCGAGCTCGGAGAAATAGATTTCAAACCCATTAGCATTACCTCAGCTGATATTTCAATCAAGCAGAGGCGAGCTAATGCCGTTACTTGGCTAGCGCGCTAACGCCGGCCAAAACACGAACTCTGGAAGTGACTAGAGAAAGTTGGGACTGAAACGTAGCCTACATTTGCTTTGGGAACTTTGGCTGATGCATTTATCTGTGCATTTCCTCTGTGCAAAGGCGTTATGTGACACGACCAGCAGGTTAGCTCAGCCAAGACAGTAACGTTAGCTAATAGCCTAGCTCCCACTCCTTTCCATACAAAAACGACAGCCTTTCCTGGGTTAAGTCTCACGGTCAAATAATAACTTGCTATTCTTACACCCAAGCATATTGCTGTCCTTGTACCGGTAATCATGGATGCTGTAGTGTTAACATTTCGCCATAGCCGCTAGCTAGGTTTAACATATTTTCCAGTGTTAGCTCAACTAGCTAACGTGAATTAGTTCACAACGAAGTTGTAATTACCCCAAAACAGCTCTTTATAAAGTAATGTACACCAAGTTATGGCTTAGGCTAGCAGGCAAATATATAAACAGTCATACAATTGACACAATGCCTATTTTCTGACAATTTACATGAGTGAATTTACCAACCTGAAAATCGCTGCTCCAGGAGGCTGATCTGACGTGCCTGGCTGCCTGCTACACACGCAGAAAAAGAACAGATAGCGGGATCTGCGTCTGGTAGTAGGAACGATCAAAAGCCAACATACATGGATGCTGGGGTAAAAAAAAACAGATAGCGGGATCTGCTTTGGATAGTAGGAACGATCAAAAGCCAACATACATGGAAGTGACTTCAGGCCGATAATAATACATTGGATATGTGGAAGTACGTTCTATGACTCTATGGGCGCCATTTTGGTAAGCTGAGGTGGGGTGGCCACGTTCAGTCCTATGAGTTCGTCGTGGAGGCATATGACCAGGTATGTTTAATTTAAATGTTATATTGTATATTGTTTAACGATATTTACATGTTTAAACTGATATGTACATAATCGACTTTATATGTTAGTACTAGGCGAGTTGAAATATAGGTCAAAATGTTAATTTCTTAATTAAAGCGAGAGCTAGCTATCACCAGCTGGTCAGATTCACTGCCAAATTACCGAGGGCTCGCTGACTGACTAGTGATTTATGGACTGGTTTTAAAATGCCTCTTTCGTTTGTCACCAAGTCGCTGTTAAAATGGACGTTTATTTGATGTTATTGTCCAAGAGATAGCGCTTTAACCATTTGCAATCAGCTGTTTTCCCGGTCTTCGCAGCAGTAGAAGCATGGCCAGCTAATAGTTAGCTTAGCTGCTCATTTAAATTGGCAGCAACTGTCTTTAACAGTGGATGGGTCTTCACAGCTACAGATTCGATACGGTCAGTTTTTAAAAAATCTTTCCCAACAGATGTCTATTTTTTTTTTCACAAGAGCCACATTGGCAGTGCAAAATTAAAAAGAGAGCCACTTTTACAACATACTAACTCACCTTTGCAAATGTGCCTTTCTACATATAAATTGGATATCCCACAAAAAAATAAATAACACAGCCAATACAGCTAAATGTATACAGCCAAGGCTTAATAACTTCCTTTCACCTTCATTACTTGGGTGAAGGGAGAAGTATAATTCAGATGTTTGCGTTTTTCTAGTGCAGTATTGTATGTTTATGAAGCACATTTGGAAAAAATATATTGGCTGTGTTACCACAGCCTACAGTGGGTCCCATTTAGAAATGGCCACATAGCACATTTGCGCTTTCCGTGATACACGCAGCTACATGTATTACAACTTATCGCCACAAAGTGGCAGTTTAAGTCCACTGTAGCATTGCCGGTAAACAGGGCAATGGATTGCATTCAAAGGCATTGCAAGTGGCAGTGAGATACTGTAAGCAGAACGAAACTAAAGATAACCTCGCTGAAGTCATACAGTAGACTAGGCTAAATCCGAGCATTTGGATCAAGCTGGGGCCAGAGATGATGGCCTTTGGCGAACAGTTTAGGCCTACTCAAAATGAGTAAAACCAAATTTGGTGAAATCTCGCCAAAGCTGCATGCGAGCCACCAATTATAGCTTGACGAGCCGCGCAATGAGTAGCACTGGTCTGGCAGAAGTATGTGACTGAGACTATTTCCAAAGTGTTCAGATGGCAGCCAGTTGATAAACCAGGGAAAGCAACCAAACAGTTAATGTAGAGTCAGTGGTTGAAGTTATTTTATTATTATTATTATTATTATTACAATTCATTACAAATGTTAATATTTACAGTAAAATAAACAATAATGTGTCTGCAAGTGTGATATATATATATTCATACATAAATAGATACAAATAATAATTATGCTTTATTTTACAGGCCCAGGGCAGCAGAGCACATCATTTGTGTGAAACTTTTTTTAGTTTTCTGGATGACTTTTTTGCAGTGCGGTGCAGCTCCCTGTTTTTAAATTTTAGAGCATACTGCACACGCACACTGACAAAGGTGGCTACAATTTTGGCCTTAACTCCCTCACAGCACAGAGCAAGATCTTTGTACGTTGCCTGGTTCTTGATGACTTTGTTTATTATAAGCAGAGGTGGAAAGTAACGAAATACATTTACTCACGTTACTGTATTGAGTAGTTTTTCTGTGTATTTTGTATTTTTTAAGTAGTTTATAAAATCGGTATTTTAAATTTTACTTGATTACATTTTGAGTGAAGTATTGTACTTCGCTACATAAAAAAAATCCCATCCGTTACTTGAGTAAAAAAAAAAAAGTTAAGACTAACGAAAACAGAAAGGGAGAGAAAAGAAATCGCGCCCTAAACCACTAGCCTAGTGATAATGATCAGCATGTAGCCTACAACAGGACATCAAGCTGGCGCCATGCAGTCTTTCTGAAAGGGATGGAGCTGGAGCTGGATCACGAGATGCATCAGATTACATGTGTAGCCTAACCTATGGGTGGCAGATTACATGTGTAGCTATTTCAATGGGTTGTCTCAGTTCGTTTTAGCACTAATGATAGCTGTGATATTCAAGCAAACACCATGGGATTTCGTGTTTTGACGTTTGTGCTCACCTTTCTTTGGAAAGAAGTTTATTAGCAGTTGTTTCCCCTCATTTTGATGTCTCTCTTTTTAGTAACCTGACTTGGCTTTCTTGGAGAAAACATTGCACCAGCAGCACAACAATTAGCGGTCCACTACTAGCGATGCTCAACTAAATAAACAAAAGATAGACTACCTTATGAATCGTGCAGGCGGACTAAACCATTTAGCTCTTTAGCAGGGGAGAGTGACCTTAGACAGTTTTCACTATGTTTTGTATACAAAATCCAGTCAGTCAAACTTTAAATTTCGTCTGACATTCATTTTGACATTTAATTTGGAAGTTAAAATATTCAGGTAAAATAAATATATGGTGGACATATATTTTTTTTTTTTTTTTTTTTCAGTAATTAGCTTAAATTTCCAGTGAGTCTATTCGAAATTTTCACCACACATTATATTAACACACGTATAAAAAATCCAAACATAAGAGTTATGTGTATTAAAGTGGAATGACACAGGAAAAAAGTACTGAATGTGCCTACTGAAATTTCTTCAATACTTTGTGGAAAAGCCTTTGTTTGTAAAGACAGCTTCAAGACATTTCCTGTATGACAAAACGTATTAGTCACAGTATCAGGTGTGATTTTGGCCCATTGTTCTAAACAGATTCCAGGGGTCCCTCTTGTGAATCCTCATCTTTAGTTACTTCCAGAACTGTTTAATTGAATTTAATTGAATTGGCTGCCTTCAAGTCTTTCTGGAGCTTACTCCGAGTGGTCCTTGGCTTTTGGAATTGACTATCCTTCTGACTCCCTGGTCAGAAATATTGCGAGGAGATCCTGCATGGCAGTGATGTTTCTTCCACTTGCAGATAATGGCTCCCATGCTGCTTACTGAAGATTCTGAAGTTTTGAAATGCATCTGTAACCAGTTTCATTGATATGTTTTGCAACATAAGGTTGCAAAGGTCTTGGGAGAGCGTTTTGCTTTTATCCATCATGAAATGTTTCTTGTGTGACACCTTGGTAATGAAAAACCTTTTTATAGCCCATCAATATACTAACCAAGCTTATATTAATTTGCACAGATAGAAAGGATAACTACTCTAACTACTTACAGATTCCAGCTCGTTCCTTCCCTTTCCTTGCCTTAGTGCTTTTTCTTAGCTTGTTCAATACTTTTTCCCTGGGTTATTCCACTTCATTACACATGACTCTACTTATGGAGTTGTTTGGATTTTTTATGTGTGGATTACTTGAGTTATTACTAATGCCTGGTGAAAATGTTGTACCCCCCGTATTCCACTTTTCATGGGCCCTCTCCTCCATTGGGGCCCTATACTTCCCACTCTTCCCCCCAGTTCGACGCCCTTTAATCTGCTGAACCTTCTGCTTGTTTCCAAATATAAAAAACAACTCAACATTGGCCTCCCTGCCTCAGCTGCCTGTGAGGGGCTTTTCAGTTTGATTACTGTTCACTGCAAAGCGACGCAAGGATGAGTGCAACTAACTTTGAAAATCAACTACTGCTCAAACTTAAAGGAGAACTCCAGTGATTTTTCACATAGATCTCCATTTCTCAACGTCACCGAGTGCTGTCGGTATGAACAAAACTGAAACAATCGGTTTTACCTAGCTCGAGTTGCTGCAGCTACAGCGCTACACACATGGCTGCCTTAGCTGCTGGCTGCAGCAACTCGAGCTAGGACCAAAGTCCTTTTCAGGCAAGTACCTCCACTCGGTGGCCATATTGCAACACTTTTTGGGCACTTATCGTGCATCTATTTCGGCAGAAATGCGTGTGCGTAAGGCTTCACGACACCAATCTTGCTCCAGCAGCGAGATCACAACAGATGATTGGCACGATGTCTTCACAGCACACCACATGATTGGCTCAATGTATTTTACAACACACCACATGATTGGCTCAATGTATTCACATGTCAACGTTTTGCCGCGGAAGGGTTGTGATATTTGTAGACAACTGACTAACCCCATGCATTACTATGGAGGATTTTTTGAGTGCTGTATCTCCTCATTAGAAAGTTTCTGGTAAAACTGGTTGTTCTGGAACCCCCCCCCCCCCCCCCCCCAAAAAAAAAGTAACTAAGTCACTTTTACTTAAAGTACATTTTAAATGAACTACTTTTTACTTTTACTTAAGTACATTTTCAGATCGGTATTTTAACTTGTACTTGAGTAATGTTTCATCAAGGTATTGGTACTTTTACTTGAGTACAATATTTTCATACTTTTTCCACCTCTGATTAGCTTAGGCCTATTTGGTGGCCGGCGGGCTTTATTTGTCCGAATCGACCTATTATCCGATTATTATTATTGAGTTAATGCATTATGTAAACATTGTTTGCTAACCCACCACAAGTAGCCAAGCCTACAGATTCTTGCATGTGTTCATTCTCTCCTTCCCTCTCCAAAATGTTCCTGTTCTAGGCTGGCCAAGTGCATGGTTCTGCTGCATAAAGTTGAACGAACACATTTGTTTATTGTGCAGAAAAATATAAATAACCTACTGGCAAGCAGTCAATTGGCCACAGCCAGGGATGTAGTGGAGGCTCCGCTCTAGAATATTTGGTATGCACTGAGCCAGCACGGACGCCATTCCAATAAGCTCACCGTAACATTTCAGACACAATTCTAATTCCATTAACCCCATTTGAAACAGCTGTTCTACCGTTGCTGTTTAACTGTTTACAGCTGATCGCCAACAGCTGGTTGTCATTGGTAGCCTACTGATACTAACAGATACTACACTCACTAATAATGGTATCTTCAAGAGCATTTTGCGGTGCAATTAACTGCGGGAACCGGCAATGTAAAAGGCCCGGTTTGTCTTTTTTTAGATTCCCACTCAACAAGGAGAGGTAATTTATTAGGCATAAGCATCAGATCATACAAATGTGGGTTGAGGTAGTTTAGCTAGCAACAAACGTAATCGTAACATTGCTAGCATGTAACTTAGTGACATCTAGGCAGGATCTAGCCCGCTACCATTAACCTTATGAACTAAGGTTTTATTCTGAACGAATTAATCTGCTAAGACAAGAGGCTATACAGTTTGCTTATGATGTGACTGGCATGTCTACCCACAGCTGTAAATATGTTTTAAACACATTGTTAGCTCACCACAACTTAACCTAGCCGAGACAATGCTAAAATTAAACAGGTGGAAAAGTTTTCAGAGTAAACATTGTCAAACGTTACCATCATTCATGACTCCACTTCCATCAATCTGTTAGGTGCCAAAAGTGGGTCCAAAATTGTCGTAAACAGGACCTGCAAACCTGGACCGCAAGCTACCTAAACTTCAATTGTCGTCTGTGTGTTCAGCATTTTGAGGACAGCCAGTTCACAAATCAGCTGAGTAACAGATTGAATTGGAATGCTATTCCGACCATATTCAAAGTCCCCAACCCACCTCTTCACATTAAGAGCACAAGGAGGACATTAAAAAAAAACAGACACGTCACAGAAAGGTGAACTCAAAAATAATGTTTAATGTATAAAATAATTCTACATGCATGAAATGTAAAGATTTTACATTAAAGATAAATTAATAACTAAATTAATGAATAAGTACACATATTACTACTAGTGCTTTATGTTTGCACTTCCAGTCCATGGTCAGATTCTGGCAGTAAGGGCGGATCACACTTACAGCCGACTCATCACTGCTGCTAACCATGACACTCCTTCCACATCTGCACTGTATGGCTTCATACCTCCTCCTGATCGTGACGCTCCTACTGCCAAACACCTAAGGCTTTTAAAACAAGAACGTCTTAGGACATTTAGACTTAAAAAGCAGGTGCAGCAACTAAAACAGGGCCTTGTCAAGGCAACTCGAAAATCATATATGTCACCTAAAAATGTGATTAGAGGTGCTGGCAACTTTTTGGAGGAACCAGCCCTCTCCTTCTTTCAGTCACAGCTGCGGAACTCCAGCCGTTTCTGTAAGTTGAAAGGGAGGAGATGGACAAACTCGGACAAAGTCACTGCATTGTCCTTATATCATCAGGGGCCAAGGGCATACACATTTTGTCAACAGATTTTTATGTTACCATCTGTGCCGTCTCTACGCAGGTGGCTTAGAGGGACAGAGATAAGGCCAGGATTCTCTCCTTCTGTATTTAACACACTGGCCAGTCGAGTGAGTGACATGACCCTACAGGAAAAACTTTCCATAATCACATTTGATGAAATGACCTTAAGATCAGGCTTATCATACAACACCAGTAGCGACAAACAACGTGTCCCTTTTCCAAAAATTAGGCATTACCTCTAAGCAGCCTTTCTTCATGTATTCTGGGGAGATCCATGATCCACCTCACCTGCTTAAAAACACTAGATCAAATCTAGAAAAATATGTGTTCCGTATAAGCCAAGTAAAATTAAACTAAATTTGTGAAATGGGTCATACCTCCAGAAATTTTATGAATTCGACTCCCAATTTTACCTATAAGGAAAGCACCCAAATTGACCAAACAGCACTTTCAGCTGAACAGCTTTTCAAAAATGCGTGTTAACAAAGCCGTCCAAGTTCTGTCCCACACTGTAGCAGCAGGCCTCTACACATATGTTGCCTTGGGTAAACTTCCTGGTGAGGCAGCTTACACCGCTGAATTTGTAGAGCGCATTGACAGCTTGTTTGATGCATTTAACAGCCGTTTCTACAGGGACACAAAAGCCCTCAAGCATCCTTTGACAGCTAAATCTGGCCACATAAAATTCCTCCAGGAATGCGTCCCTATACTGGAGGGCCTAGAGGTACTTGGTTCTAGGAATGTGCTTTTTGTCAAAGGATGGTTGCTAGCTATAGCCTGTGTCAGGCAGCTGTGGGATCACCTGCAGTCCGCCTACCAGCTACAGTACCTGTTCACATCAAGGCTAAACCAGGATATTGTAGAGAACCTCTTTGCGACTGTTCGAAGGAAAGGCGGCTGCAGGGATAACCCCTCATCAAAAGAATTTAGGTGTGCTTTAAGGATGGTTATGGTGGCTGAACTGATCAAGCCAGTGATTGGGGCTAACTGCATTCCTGATGCTGACAGGTATGTCACCAGCCTAAAAAGCATAGGAAAAACTATTCCATCTAAGCCTGCCCATGTAAGTGTGCCACCGGCAAAAACCACACCTACGCCGTACAACACACTCTACCTCGATGTCCCTGAAAAAAATACTCTTGGCTACATTGCAGGGTATCTATGCCGTCGATGTTTGAGTGCACATGAGTGCGGCACTTGTAGAGGTGTGCTCTTGTCATGTGAAAATTACATAAATGACCAAACTCAATTGTTCATTCATCATAAGGCATACAATACAACAAACTCAGATTTTGGGTCACTCCTTGTTCCCTCGGAAGTTTTTTTGCAATTCTGCACTGACTGCGAAAAAAATTTCCGTGTTGAGTTTGACGGTACAAACATGGCGAGAGACAACATATGTCTTATAATCAGAGGTGGAAAAAGTACGAAAATATTGTACTCAAGTAAAAGTACCAATACCTTGATGAAACATTACTCAAGTACAAGTTAAAATACCGATCTGAAAATGTACTTAAGTAAAAGTAAAAAGTAGTTCATTTAAAATGTACTTTAAGTAAAAGTGACTTAGTTACTTTTTTTTTTTGGGGGGGGGGGGGGGGGGGGGGGTGGGTTCCAGAACAACCAGTTTTACCAGAAACTTTCTAATGAGGAGATACAGCACTCAAAAAATCCTCCATAGTAATGCATGGGGTTAGTCAGTTGTCTACAAATATCACAACCCTTCCGCGGCAAAACGTTGACATGTGAATACATTGAGCCAATCATGTGGTGTGTTGTAAAATACATTGAGCCAATCATGTGGTGTGCTGTGAAGACATCGTGCCAATCATCTGTTGTGATCTCGCTGCTGGAGCAAGATTGGTGTCGTGAAGCCTTACGCACACGCATTTCTGCCGAAATAGATGCACGATAAGTGCCCAAAAAGTGTTGCAATATGGCCACCGAGTGGAGGTACTTGCCTGAAAAGGACTTTGGTCCTAGCTCGAGTTGCTGCAGCCAGCAGCTAAGGCAGCCATGTGTGTAGCGCTGTAGCTGCAGCAACTCGAGCTAGGTAAAACCGATTGTTTCAGTTTTGTTCATACCGACAGCACTCGGTGACGTTGAGAAATGGAGATCTATGTGAAAAATCACTGGAGTTCTCCTTTAAGTTTGAGCAGTAGTTGATTTTCAAAGTTAGTTGCACTCATCCTTGCGTCGCTTTGCAGTGAACAGTAATCAAACTGAAAAGCCCCTCACAGGCAGCTGAGGCAGGGAGGCCAATGTTGAGTTGTTTTTTATATTTGGAAACAAGCAGAAGGTTCAGCAGATTAAAGGGCGTCGAACTGGGGGGAAGAGTGGGAAGTATAGGGCCCCAATGGAGGAGAGGGCCCATGAAAAGTGGAATACGGGGGGTACAACATTTTCACCAGGCATTAGTAATAACTCAGGTAATCCACACATAAAAAATCCAAACAACTCCATAAGTAGAGTCATGTGTAATGAAGTGGAATAACCCAGGGAAAAAGTATTGAACAAGCTAAGAAAAAGCACTAAGGCAAGGAAAGGGAAGGAACGAGCTGGAATCTGTAAGTAGTTAGAGTAGTTATCCTTTCTATCTGTGCAAATTAATATAAGCTTGGTTAGTATATTGATGGGCTATAAAAAGGTTTTTCATTACCAAGGTGTCACACAAGAAACATTTCATGATGGATAAAAGCAAAACGCTCTCCCAAGACCTTTGCAACCTTATGTTGCAAAACATATCAATGAAACTGGTTACAGATGCATTTCAAAACTTCAGAATCTTCAGTAAGCAGCATGGGAGCCATTATCTGCAAGTGGAAGAAACATCACTGCCATGCAGGATCTCCTCGCAATATTTCTGACCAGGGAGTCAGAAGGATAGTCAATTCCAAAAGCCAAGGACCACTCGGAGTAAGCTCCAGAAAGACTTGAAGGCAGCCAATTCAATTAAATTCAATTAAACAGTTCTGGAAGTAACTAAAGATGAGGATTCACAAGAGGGACCCCTGGAATCTGTTTAGAACAATGGGCCAAAATCACACCTGATACTGTGACTAATACGTTTTGTCATACAGGAAATGTCTTGAAGCTGTCTTTACAAACAAAGGCTTTTCCACAAAGTATTGAAGAAATTTCAGTAGGCACATTCAGTACTTTTTTCCTGTGTCATTCCACTTTAATACACATAACTCTTATGTTTGGATTTTTTATACGTGTGTTAATATAATGTGTGGTGAAAATTTCGAATAGACTCACTGGAAATTTAAGCTAATTACTGAAAAAAAAATATATATATATATATGTCCACCATATATTTATTTTACCTGAATATTTTAACTTCCAAATTAAATGTCAAAATGAATGTCAGACGAAATTTAAAGTTTGACTGACTGGATTTTGTATACAAAACATAGTGAAAACTGTCTAAGGTCACTCTCCCCTGCTAAAGAGCTAAATGGTTTAGTCCGCCTGCACGATTCATAAGGTAGTCTATCTTTTGTTTATTTAGTTGAGCATCGCTAGTAGTGGACCGCTAATTGTTGTGCTGCTGGTGCAATGTTTTCTCCAAGAAAGCCAAGTCAGGTTACTAAAAAGAGAGACATCAAAATGAGGGGAAACAACTGCTAATAAACTTCTTTCCAAAGAAAGGTGAGCACAAACGTCAAAACACGAAATCCCATGGTGTTTGCTTGAATATCACAGCTATCATTAGTGCTAAAACGAACTGAGACAACCCATTGAAATAGCTACACATGTAATCTGCCACCCATAGGTTAGGCTACACATGTAATCTGATGCATCTCGTGATCCAGCTCCAGCTCCATCCCTTTCAGAAAGACTGCATGGCGCCAGCTTGATGTCCTGTTGTAGGCTACATGCTGATCATTATCACTAGGCTAGTGGTTTAGGGCGCGATTTCTTTTCTCTCCCTTTCTGTTTTCGTTAGTCTTAACTTTTTTTTTTTTACTCAAGTAACGGATGGGATTTTTTTTATGTAGCGAAGTACAATACTTCACTCAAAATGTAATCAAGTAAAATTTAAAATACCGATTTTATAAACTACTTAAAAAATACAAAATACACAGAAAAACTACTCAATACAGTAAATGTATTTCGTTACTTTCCACCTCTGAAGCTAATATGCTGCCTACAGGGCTATCAGTCCACGAACACTAGATGACATTGTTTCGATTTAACTAAATGAAATAAGAGCTCTTAATTTTTTATATTGTTGGTTGGTTTAATAGGCTACGGTTGCCAATGAAAAGTCGTCGTCCACACCATGGGTCTCCAACACGTCGCTCAAGCTCAGTCGCTTGCTGAGCTCTTTTGAGCTTGCGAGAGGCTGAAGCAGTCCTACACATTTGCACAGTTGTTGCCGCGACTCAGCCTACGAATTTAATAAAAAGTAAATAACTAAATTTGGCTACGCAAAAGTAAAGGCATGTGCTTACGCAGCCTATGAGTAAATAAAATACCTCGGCCATAGGTATTTGATATTAGGGCCTCTCTGTCTAGGGCCTGAATAATAGACCTATTTACCTCTCCTTATTCAGTGCAAACTTGGAAAAAGATCAATCGGGCCTTTCACACTGTCAGTTCTTGCAGTTCATTACCGAGTAAAAAAAAAAAAAAAACAGCTGGCAACGTTAAAATCAGCTGTTCAGATGGGTTCATAGAATTGGAACTGTATATGAAATGTTGCGTTGAGCTTACCAAAATGGCGCCCTGTCGGGCTCAGAGCGTACTTCATGCCTATGATGTAACTGATCTATCTTGCTCTGTTCTAGAATCTTTGGTTTCTGCCTAGCAGTAACGTCAATGCTTTAGCTCCGCTAACCTTTCGCTCTGCCTTCCATCCATGTGTAAAACAGCAAGCAACCACGCAAATCCGTCAACTGTCAAAAATCCTGTAGTTTTCCCATAGACAGTAAGAGTTTTCCTCGAACTTGATCGCTTGTAGGGTCATGCCTTTAGACAAGGGGCCGCTCATTTATCCCCCTACATTTCTGTAAATAGACTTGACCTGCAATCGGTTCATTGGATAAACCAGAAACACATTCCCCATTCCCAGGAGGCTTTGCTCAATTCTAGCCTAGGCCTGCTAACCTGCGTTAATTTAAGAACAAATTAAATTGTCATTTTTTTTTTTATTTGTGACCATTAAAGTTTTGTAACGCCTGAATAAGACAAAAGTGAATTAAGATAAAAAAAAAAATAAGGCTAGCCTACACAAAAATCAGCATGGGAGAGATGAGTGTGCAGGGTAACATATAGACAGTGAGCGAGTGGTATAAATATTGGTTGGACTTCTTAGAACTCCGAAGTGTAGCTCTTGGAGATTTTTGCGGAAAATGCTATATGTATATCTCATGTACGACTCACGACCGCGTCAAAAGCTCTATGGGCCGGCCTGCACCTCGGCCAGCCTGCACCTTGGCCAGCCCACGGGAAAACTCCTGACCGTCCCAATTGCCACCCCGCGCCTGACAGTGGTGTTGTTCACATTGCATTCAAGTCGCAGAGAAAGCGTGTGTATGTGAGATTGCAAAGTATGTGCTGTGCTATGACATTACATAGATGGAACAAAATCGTTTTATACACGTATTGAATTACAATGTATCTTTATCTCACACACATCCGACACATTTGTCACACCCACCACATCACACTCAAAAAAAATGTTGGATTTGTTGTCTTGTTGGATTTAATTAAAAGTGTTTTGTAAAGAGGTTCCACAAAATTATATTTAATAAATCTAAATATACATTCTTTAAAATGAACTCAATGAAAAAAATCATTGAACAAGAGTGAATGGAGTAGATGCATGCAATTTAATTACTTTATTTTTATTTAGTATTCTTACATTGAACCAACTTAACTCATTGAGTGCCATGCGTTGAGTTTTAGCTTTTTTTTTAATTACGAAACTTGTCTGCTTGTCTCTGTTTCACCTTGTCTAGCCCAAGTCCTGTTTGTATGTAAGTAAGTCTTTGTAAGTTTGTGTTAAAATAAATAGTTTTTGTCCGTAATACTGCCTGGTGGCGTCTTGCACTTGGGTCTGCCTGCACAACCCTGACAGTACAAGCCGACCAGGAACAGAGAAACAGGAGGGTAGAAATACACATACCAATACACATACCAATTAACAGAAAGACAGAGGACTGGAAGAAACCAACGAGACAATGACAGGGAACAGGTGAGTAAGCAGAAACGGAGGGAAAACTAACAAGACAGGAAGCACAGACCAAATAAGGAGATGGGGCGGAGCCAAGGACAGGTGACAGGCAGGTAAACACAAAGCACATGGGGAACAGGCAAGACCAAAACACAGGACACTACACAAAATGGCCACCAGGGTGGCACAAAATCATTAGTCCAGTCCAGATCCTGACAGAAACTGAATTTGGAACATTTATGCATTTATTTTGGCATTGTAAAGCTGTTCACTCCTTTTGGGAGAAGATTCATAAAGCAATTCAGGATATGTGTAACTGTACATTTGAGCTGTGCCCTACAGTATGTTATATTTGTTGAATTACGATGTGGAAAATAAGTTTGTCTTGTCTTCACCGTGGGATAGTGAGAAACGTAATTTCGATCTCTTTGTATGTCTGGAACATGTGAAGAAATTGACAATAAAGCTGACTTTGACTTTGACTTTGAAGTTTCCCTATACAAGAAAATGTGTGTTTATGTGTCCTGTGGATGTGTCTAGATGTGTTGCACCTGCTGTTTTGTGTTGTGTTTCGATGTGTTTTGTGTTGTGTTTCGATGTGTGTGTTGTATGTGCTAAATTGTGAATAATAATAAAAAATAAGATTACTCTTGTAACTTCTGAAAGTAAATATACCTGCTAAAGTGTGAACGGTAAAACAAAATGTCGTTGCACAATTTACAGTTACCCGAGTCACAAGACCTCACCATTATAGAACACAAAATAAGCAGCATTAAACAGACTGCGTTTTGCCTACATGTCATTGTTAGTATGATTATTATTTAGTGTGTGTGTGTGGGTGGGGTGGGGGGATACGTGTTGATTGTTTACCACATACAATCGTTTGGTCACCTGTTATACTGCCATGTAAATGGCCAGGTTGTTGTCACTCATCTGTCTATTTCCTGTGCAAGTCTTTTTTCTAAGATGTTCCATAGAGATATTTCGGGTAGTTCTGGCACAGTGAGTGCTGGATCAGGTAGAGGAAAGATCTGATGAGCTTGACCCAACCCAACATTATCAAAACTTCATACCCACTCCCTCTTACGGTACAACTAGGATACTGTACCACGACTCTCAAAACATGTCATACTATGCCAATCCTTCTGATTTCAACACAAAAGAATTCATCATTCACACACTTACACTCACGGACATGTCTATTCATGCACACACATGGCACCTCCTCCACCCCCATTGTAATTTGTCCCCTGTAGTGTTTTGTCAAATACTGTCTATATGTAGATAGAGAGATAGATAGATCGATACTTTATTGATCCCCAAGGGGAAATTCAAGATCCATGTTTCATGTTGTTTGTGCTCACAAGCTCTGTCTATAATTTCAAATTGTATTATTTTTTTATACCGAACGTTTAATGTATTTTACACTTAGTTGGGTTATGCAAGGTTTGTGTTTTTTTGTTAATATTTGTATAACACATATGGCAAAACTTAAAAAAAGAAATACCATCACTGTACAGAACCAGTTTACACCTCCACCCCACTGTACAGAACCAGTTTACACCTCCACCCCACTGTACAGAACCAGTTTACACCTCCACCCCACTGTACAGAACCAGTTTACACCTCCACCCCACCCCCACATACCCCAAGTATTAGTGCCGTTGTAATAAATTATTTTAAATAGATTAAACGATAGAGAGAAGGAAGACAGTTCACGGTCGAACAGTTAGTATAGCAGAGAAGCTATGCCACTTTCATCAAAACCTATTACAAAGCTATAGCAATGTTATGTCATTAAATACGATAAACAGTGGTTCTTGATCAGATCTGCGTCTTCCTTATCCCGTTAATAAACATATTACAGTATGTAACTATATTCCGTCAGTTCGGGGAAAAAAAGTTGCGCAAACTGTTCTAGTTTGTTTCAAGCAGCATGGGCCGTCAGGCAGGTAGTTAACATAAACAGTTTTTGCTAGGCTAGCCTTCCTGCTGCAACATTACACCATTTGTACAAGACAAGTAGAGCTATTTTATCCAGTGTAATTTATCACTTACCACTATCTTGTTTTTTCTTGTCATCCTCTTCCTTTCTCTTCTTTCTTTTCTGGCTTCCGGACGCATAACTCCGCTTCATCATGACTGCCAAGGTTTTATATTTTCCTAGCAGCAGAGATCACAAACCTGGCTGGCTGGCTGCTGTCAGCGACTACTGAGGGGCCCCAAGCAAATGCTTGGTTTGCTTGCCTTCTAGCGACGGGCCAGGTTGTAGATATTGCACAAAGTACTGCAGCTGCTATGTCAGCGGCCCGTGGGAGTGTTCTAAAGGGAAGAAGCGTTCTTCTGTCTGTTCGTTCTGTTGTTTTATGGTTCTGTATCTCTTTCTTCAGTCTGTTCGTTCTGCTGTTTTATGGTTCTGTATCTCTTTCTTCTGTCTGTTCGTTCTGTTGTTTTATGGTTCTGTATCTTTCCAGAGGGCAGCAGGGTGAGCAGGTGGTGTTTGAATGGTGGAAGGCTGATTTGACATGGAACTATATTCTCATTCAGGCGTAATAATCCAGTCACTAACCAATTAATCTGCTGCATCTTAACCTTGTTGCTGGAAGATACAGGGACTATTTTCAGCTGCTGCATATCATTGTGCTACTGTGCCCATGGTGTTTTTTGATTATTACACCGGAATGAGAGTATAGTATAGAAAATCGCCACATTTAATTTTCTGTTGGTCTTATTACACTTTCTAACTTGAGAGGAGACAAGTTTTAAATAGGGGAGGTGGAAAGGGGAGTGGAAAATGAGTGTAATTCTTATGATTATAATTCCCCAAATGGTGGACTATCACTGTCATGTGGACTGCATCATGCGGTATCAGATTTTAAAGGTAGAGGTAATTGTCTAATGTTGATAAAAAAATACCAATGGTATTAAATGATTCCTAGAGTTGATATTGTAAATGTGGATAATACAGTGTGATTTGTTATGTCAAAAGTTGCTATAGATGAATAAACTCATCTGAGAGGTGGATAAACTATTTCTGTTTTTTTATCCAGAGGTGGATAAACTGCATTTACTTGTGTTTAGCCTACACTACATCCATGGTTGTTCGTAGTGCTACGAGAGAAGATTCTCTTTGAAAACCAGGGTCTTCAAGAGTTTTTGAGGATGGAGAGGGATGTCCCTGCTCTAGTAACTGGTAATAAGTTCCACCAACGAGGACTAAAAGATGAAAAAGGTTTGAATTGATCTGAGTGTACCAGTGGCAGAGCTAGACGTCATTTATCTGAGGAGCGTAATGGCATTCAAGTAGGTGGGAGCAGAACCAGAGACTACTTTGTCAGCAAGTGTCCTATAGTGTGTCCTACCATAGACTTGGGAGTCAATTTTGATGTTGAGAGGTTTAGCTGGATGTAGATATGTCTGAGAGGCGTTCAGAGATCCGTGCTGAGACCGAGGGGTCATCAGATGGGAAGGACAGATAGAGCTGTGTGTGTCGTCTGCATAGCAGTGGTATCAGAAGCTGTGCGAATGTATAATCTGTCCCAGAGAGGTGGTGTAGATAGCAAAGAGAAGAGGGACCAGCACTTAGCCCTGAGCCCATATAATTATGATGAGAAGATAGACAAGATAGATATATCCTCTTCCAACTTCGGGAAACATTTAAAGGGTAGATAAGGTCTTTCAATAGCCTAGAAATCTAGACACACACAATTACATCTGCTGCCAGGGCTAGTCTAGCAACTCTCCGTTGGCTTGTGAGCTGGAAAAATTAAACTTCTATCAGGCCAATCAAATCGTGTATAGAGACGTTAGGCGGGCTTAACATAACAATTGATGGCAGAGATGCAACGGTTTGGCTTGAATTCCCTGCTACTTGAAAACAAAGAAGATGAATGTTGCAAAAAGTGTGACACGAGTTAAGCTTTTTTTAAGTTTGCCAAAGTTTGAACTAGCCATAGCTCTGCTGGTGGGAAAACGCATGTGACTCAAAGTGCTGTCCTATTATAACTCTGAAGATTGGAAATGACATGGGGATTTTGAATTATCGCACCTGTTACACTCTCGCTGGGATGAAAAAGTCTGAATTGCAGACATTTTCCTGAACACCTTTTTGCCCTCTGCCTTTGAGTGGACATTGTGATCTCCAGGCGGTACACTTAGATTTTTGCTACTCCAGAGCTAACTTGCAATGCAACTTGCCATAGGTAGTTAGCTTCAATTAACAAACGGATCTCCTTATATGAGCAAAGATGGCCGTTTTGGTTCTTTTTTGTAGGCGAACTTCAGAAGTCTATTGCACGCAGAGGGAATTTGAAAGACAACCGATTATCCCGCCCCCCGGACTGGGCACTACGAACGGTGAGTGCCCAGACCCTACATTTTAATGTGGGTCTGGTTCGTCAGGCTAGTCTGTCAAAGGTGTTGGGAAAAAAAGACTCACAAGATGGGGTGGGTAGCCATGGCCTACTGGTTAGCGCTTCGGACTTGTAAACGGAGGGTTGCCGGTTCGAATCCCGACCAGTAGGCACGGCTGAAGTGCCCTTTAGCAAGGCACCACTCACGGGATCAAAACGGTATATATACTTATACTTTATACTTAAGATTGTTGAAGATAGAGAGAGATGTCCCTGCTCTGACAGAAACCCTTAGTGTGTTCCATCATCGGGGAACGACAAATGAGAATGTTCTGAATTATCACGTGTGTAAGGACAGATGTGCCAGTTGATGTTTATTGGAGGAATGTCAGACTAATGAGGCGTAGTGAGTGTTCACGTCCACACACAAATCTGCCAAGCCACAAGGCAATTATGTTGGGGAAAAATCCTTTTGGAAGATTACAGCTCATCAGTTCACACCTCAAACCCAACCCCCACAAACTCCCCTTTGTGGACTTTGGGCATGTTAATCCATGGACCTGCCCACCTGATTACCATCAGAATTGTCTAACCAATAATCATTTGTCATCATTTGGATTGCAAATGCTGTATTCTTGCAGCTGATTGGGTAAAAAGGACTCCAGGATGCCAACAGGTCATATAAAGGTCTTATAGCAGAGGGTGGTTGTCACAGGGTGCTGTGGAAGTACAGTGTGTAGGTGTATGTTATCAAGAAGACAACTGTACTGTTTTTTGGCCACATATACATTTTGTTATTTTCAAACTGAAGGGAAGTTTGAGAGGATTTCTTTGGTACAGCAGAACTTCAGTCTGAAATGGCAGAACCACTAAGTCCAGTGAAGAAGGAGATCAAAGAAGAAGAGTTTGATGATTTCCTCCATGAACATATTGGAAGATATGACTGTATTGGAACATGACTTTAGGACTGAGACACAAATATCATCTACTTGGGGAGAAGAGGAATTCACACCAGTGGAAATTATAGAGGGAAACAATTCTGATTCTGGAGAATATGACCATGATGACTCCTCACCTACAAGTAAGATGCTTAAATGTTTGCAAAAAGCTGGATTCTTAGTTAATTGAATTGAATTGAAGCATTGTTTACATTAGATTTTGTCGGAATGCTTAAATCATTTCACATTATTTGCTGTCTTTTACACCTGTTGTCTCCTGTCCTTGACTTCATGTATCAGCCCCCCCCCCCCCCCCCCCCCCCGTTAACCACCAGGCATCTAAGCTGTTATATATGCATATAAAATGTAATCTAAAAATATACATAGTTATCAAGAAAACAATATAATTTGGCTGCTAGTCTATTAAGCAAATTTGTTTTGGTAAGACGTCTTAAATAAGTCAAACTCTTATTAGATTAAATTATATGATTTAATGTGAATGCTCTAGGTAGAGGTTTATAATATTAAAAACAATACCAACTTAATGTTTGCTCCAACATTTGTACTGTAGTCCAATTCAAAACTGACCTGTCCCCTACAGACCCCGTGTCTCTGGCCCAGATGAAGAGAGTATCAGTGGTGCTGGTGGACTGCTGTAGACCACAAGGACAGCGAGGGATGAACAAGCAGACCAATGGAGATGCAGAACAGCCCAGGACCAGTAAGAAACTAGGTGAGCATGGACACACACACACACACACATACAAAGGCTGCAAGTATTGATTAGCGTATACTTTTATAGTCAATTAATCTGTAGTATTATTGTTGATTTTAGTTGTTTGACTGACAAAATCAGGGCTCTAAAAATTTGTTTTGTGCTGTGTGTGGAATTTGGCTGCTTATCGTCTGTGACAATAGATTACTTCAGACTGTCATGGTAAACTGGCTTGCCACATCAAGTCTGTTTCACACTGGTTTCTTTTCACCAAATCACTCTTATTTTCTAAGATTAATAATGACGGGTATAGTTGGGACATATAATCAGTTTTGATCATGTGATCAATGTGCCTCAGATCTCCGCAAACTGCCGTATTCAAAGATACAGTATATATTCTACTCACACAGGACAGCCACAATCCTGCAATATGGTTGAGACTTATTTTCCAATATTGACTGGCGGACAATACATGACTCCACTTATTATACGGCTACTTGCCAAAACGATGTGTCTTAACTCATTGAATGCCAAGCTGTTTTTGGGAGCTTTGTCCTAGAGTGCCAGCAATCTAGACCATTGTTGAGGATTTTTGTCCAGCCACAGCATATTTAGCTGTGTTATAGCTATGAACACGTAGAATAGCTCGATTAAAAGGTGAGACTTTAAGCTCTCGGTGGGTGAAAACCGTGTATTTCTACACGCCTCTGTTCCTGAGAAATCCCAAGCTAAACAGTGGCTAGTTTTCATAAAAATCGCTGTTTTTTTCTAGAAATGGAGATATAACGTCTTTCATGAAATATGAAGTGTTGCCTGTTACTTACTTGTGTAAACATTCCGGGAAGTGATCAGCGAGACTGCCACCTAGTGATAGACCCACGAAAATGGCATGGTTTTGACATGATGTGCATGCGTCACTGATTCGACCCAAAGCGGCAACCAAGTTATGATAAAATGTCCGGATTGTGTGTTTTCATGAGTTTCACGATCGTCATATATTTCATTTCCATTCATCACAGAGTTCCCAAAATCACATATAAGGTGTATTACAGTGTCTAGTTTCGTAATTAAAAAAAAAAGCTAAAAACGTAATATTACATTTTTGGCACTCAATGAGTTAAAGAGATTAGAGCCATGATGACTCCTCTCCTACAAGTTACACTGTTAAACGTTTGTATTAGGAAAACATTGATTGGTGGGATAGGCTCTTCATATTCTTTATATAATATTTTATGACAATATTTAAATCATAGAATTATAGCCTTTAGCATTTTACTATCTTTAACACATGGGCTTCTGCTCTTCAATGTCATGTATCTGTGCCTGTGTTGACATTCACCTACCATCTCTAGCTAGACACTTTTACTGTAAATCCCTAAGTGGAGAAAGATAACATTTTCATTGCTGTAGGAGGAGGAAGAGAAATTATATGTTTTAATAATGTTCTTATATTACAGGAGTCGAAAGGATCACACATGGGAAGAGTTTCAACAGAGGATCAGATCTCAACCCACATCAGGCAACACAGTCTGGACAAAAGTCACACCACCATGCTCCATGTGAGAAGAGTTTCAAAACCAGCAGAAACGTCAATATCCACCAGATAACACATACTGGGGAAAAGTCTCATCATTGTTCAGAATGTGGAAAGACTTTTACTCTGGCATGTACTCTCAAGACACATCTGATGATCCATACTGGGGAAAAGCCATATCAGTGTTCAGATTGTGGTAAAACTTTCAATCAGATGGGTCATCTTAAGAGACACCAGAGGATCCATACTGGGGAAAAGCCATATCGGTGTGCTACATGTGGGAAGAGTTTCAGAACCAAAGGAGAACTCACTGTCCATCAGAGAACACATATGGGAGAAAAGCCATATCAGTGTTCAGATTGTGGAAAGACTTTTAGTCATGTGGGTAATCTCAAGAAACACCAGAGGATGCATACAGGGGAAAAGCCACATCAGTGTTCTACATGTGGGATGAGTTTCAGAACCAGCGAAAAACGTGCTATCCATCAGAGAACACATACTGGAGTAAAGCCATATCAGTGTTCAGATTGTGGTAAAACTTTTAATCAGTTGGGTAATCTCAAGCTACACCAGAGTATCCATACTGGGGATAAGCCATATCTGTGCACTACATGTGGGAATTGTTTCAGAACCAACAGACACCTTACTGTCCATCAGAGAACACATACTGGAGTAAAGCCATATCACTGTTCAGATTGTGGTAAAACTTTTAATCAGGTGGGTAATCTCAAGAGACACCAGATGATCCATTCTGGGGAAAAGCCATGTCAGTGTTCATATTGTGGAAATACTTTTACTCAGGCAGCTCATCTCAAGATCATATCAGTGTGCTACATGTGGGAGGAGTTTCAGAACCAACAGAGAGCTCACTGTCACATAGACACTGTATGACATACTGGAGAAAAGCTGTATCTGTGCACTACATGTGGCAAGTCCTTCAGTCAAAGCGGTTATCTCAAGACGCTCCACATGACTCATACTGGAGAAAAGCTGTATCTCTGCACTACATGTGGCAAGTCCTTCAGTCAAAGCGGTTATCTCAAGACGCTCCACATGACTCATACTGGAGAAACCACTGTTCAGATTGTGGAAATAGTTTTACTCAGGTGTGTTCTCTAATACAGACCAGAGAATCCATACTTGGTAGTCTTTCGTAATCTAGTTGAAACATTCTAGTTGATTAAGCCACTACACTGCACTCTCCTCCTTGGGTGACTATTGGCCAACATTAGCTTCACAGTCACTGCTAACAGCATAACCAGTACGTGCCGGATTGAAAGGGAATTTGCACATTGTAGGATGTCTTGCTATAGCCTACCCTTCTGTGTTGATCATGTCCCCAAATGAACACAGGCAACATGCAGAACAACCAAGCGTCCTTAGTGCAACCCATGGGTGTGCAGTGGTCTTCACCATTGCATTCAAGACGCAGAGACAGCATGTGTGTCTATGAGAGATCGCAAAGCTGTTTTTAATCTATTTTTAAGCTCTGTAGAGGGCTTGTTAAGGCGTTACATAGATTAAACAAAATTGTTTTATACACATATTGAATTCCAGTGTATCTTTACAGTCACATATCCCACTGCTCTGCAGGTGTGATTCATGCTCGTTATCTTTCACCATATATGAACAAGCTCTTGCAGATGGGTGTGGACGCTCACCTGGTACACTGGTTTACAGATTACCTGACCGAGCGGCCACAGTTCGTCAGACTGAAGAACTGTCTCTCTGACACCTTGATGAGCAGCACCGGAGCTCCACAGGGAACAGTACTCTCTCCAGTCCTGTTCACCCTGTACACATCTGACTTCTGCTACAACACTGAGTCATGCCACATGCAGAAGTTTTCTGACGATACTGTAATTGTGGGGTGTATCAGGGACGAGCAAGAGGAGGAGTACAGGAGCCTGCTGGAGGACTTTGTGCAATGGTGCAAACTCAACCACCTTCAACTCAACACTGCGAAGACCAAGGAGATGGTGGTGGATTTTCGCATGTCTAAGCCCGCTCTGCTACCAGTCTCCATTGATGGGGTCAATGTGGAGGTGGTTAACACTTACAAGTATCTGGGATTACACCTGGATAATAAACTGGACTGGTCAGCCAATACTGAAGCACTATACAAGAAAGAGCTGAGCAGACTGTACTTCCTGAGGAGGCTGTGGCCCTTCAATGTCTGCAGCAAGCTCCTCAGGATGTTTTACCAGTCTACAACCCAAGTCTACAACATCAACCCAAGGAAAGCAGCGGGACCAGATGGAGTACAGGGTGGGGTACTCAAAGACTGTGCAGCCGAGCTAACGCCGGTCTTTAACCTGTCTCTGACAACCTCATGGCTCCCTGCATGCTTGAAATCGGCCACAATAGTTCCAGTCCCCAAGCAGTCTAATGTCATGTTGCGACAGAAAATAAGCCACAATGACATGACGATGGGGAAAGATCCCTTTGGAAGTTTTACTTGTTTTACTGCGAAATTATCAGTTCACAAAACTCCAGCCCACCTGCAGTCTCCTACCCCCATCACCAACCAGTCCACCCCACCTGCAGTCTCCTACCCCCATCACCAACCAGTTCACACCTCCACCAACACCTGCAGTCTCCTACCCCCATCACCAACCAGTTCACACCTCCACCCCACCTGCAGTCTCCTACCCCCATCACCAACCAGTTCACACCTCCACCCCACCCCCACATACCCTCCTTTGTGGACTTTAGGCAGGTTGATCCATGGACATGCCCACCTGATTACCATTTGAATTGTCTAACCAATAATAATTTGTCATCATCATTTGCAATGCAAATACAGTATTCTTGCAGCTGAGTGGGTAAAATGGACTCCAGGATGCCAGCAAGTCAGATAAAGGTCTTATAGCAGAGAGTGGTTGTCAGAGATGCTGTGGAAGTACAGTGTGTAGGTTTATGTTATCAACAGGACAACTGCACTGTTCTTTGGCCACATATACATTTTATTTTCAAACTGAAGGGAAGTTTGAGAGGATTTCTTTGGCACAGCAGAACTTAAGTCTGAAATGTCAGAACCACTAATACCAGTGAAGAAGAAGATCAAAGAAGAAGAGTTTGATTATTTCCTCCATGAACATATTTTGGCCAGTAAATTGGAAGATAGAACTGTATTGGAACATGAATTTAGGACTGAGACACAAACATCCTCTACCTACAGAGAAGAGGAATTCACACCAGTGGAAATTACAGAGGGAAACAATTCTGATTCTGGAGAATATGACCATGATGACTCCTCACCTACAAGTAAGATGCTTAAATGTTTGCATTAGGAAAAGCTGTATTTGTAGTTAATTGAATTGAATTGAAGCATTGTTTATATTAGATGTTATGGGAATGCTTAAATCATTTCACATTATTTGCTGTCTGTTACACTTCCTGTCTCCTGCCCTTCATGTATCAGTGCTTCCTGTTAGCAACCAGGCATTTAACCTGTTATATGTTTATGTACACATAAATAAATGTAATCTAAAAATAGACATAGTTATCAAGAAAACAATCTAATTTGGCTGCTAGCCTGTTAAGCAAATTTGTTTTGGGTAGACGTATTAAATAAGTCAAACTCTTATTAGATTAAATTATATGATTTAATGTGAAAGCTCTAGGTAGAGATTTATAATATTAAAAACAATACCAACTTAATGTTTGCTCCAACATTTGTACTGTAGTCCAATTCAAAACTGACCTGTCCCCTACAGACCCCATGTCTCTGGCCCAGATGAAGAGGGCATCAGTGGTGCTGGTGGACTGCTGCAGACCACAAGGCCAGCGAGGGACGAACAAGCAGACCAATGGAGATGCAGAACAGCCCAGGACCAGTAAGAAACTAGGTGAGCATGGACACACACACACACACAAAGGCTGCAAGTATTGATTAGCGTATAAGTCAATTAATCTGTTGATATGTAGTATTATTGTTGATTAGTTGTTTGACTGACAAAATCAGGGCTCTAAATATGTGTTTTGTGCTGTGTGTGAAATTTGGCTGCTTATCGTCTGTGTCAATAGGTTACTTTAGACTGTCATGTTAAACTGGCTTGCCACATCAAGTCTGTTTCACACTGGTTTTCTTTCGCCAAATCACTCTTATTTTCTAAGATTAATAATGACGGGTAGGCCTATAGTTGGGACATATAATCAGTTTTGATCATGTGATCAATGTGCCTCAGATCTCAGCAGACTGTCGTATTCAAAGAAACAGTATATATTCTACTCACACAGGACAGCCACAATCCTGCAATATGGTTGAGACTTATTTTCCAATACTGACTGGCGGACAATACATGACTCCACTTATTATACGGCTACTTGCCAAAACGATGTGTCTTAAAGAGATTAGGGCCATGATGACTCCTCTCCTACAAGTTAGACTGTTAAACGTTTGTATTAGGAAAACATTGATGGGTGGGATATAGGCTCTTTATATTCTTTATATAATATTTGATGACAATATTGAAATCATAGAATTTTAGCCTTTAGCATTTTACCATCTTTGACACATGGGCTTCTGCTCTTCGACACCATGTATCTGTGCCTGTGTTGACATTCACATACCATCTCTAGCTAGACACTTTTACTGTAAATCCCTAAGTGGAGAAAGATAACATTTTCATTGCTGTAGAAGGAGGAAGAGAAATTATATGTTTTAATAATGTTCTTATATTACAGGAGTTGAAAGGATCACACATGGGAAGAGTTTCAACAGGGGGTCAGATCTCAACCCACATCAGGCAACACAGTCTGGACAAAAGTCACACCACCGTGCTCCATGTGGGAAGAGTTTCAAAACGAGCAGAAACCACAATATCCACCAGATAACACATACTGGGGAAAAGTCTCATCATTGTTCAGAATGTGGAAAGACTTTTACTCTGGCATGTACTCTCAAGACACATCTGATGATCCATACTGGGGAAAAGCCATATCAGTGTTCAGATTGTGGTAAAACTTTCAATCAGATGGGTCATCTCAAGAGACACCAGAGGATCCATACTGGGGAAAAGCCGTATCAGTGTGCTACATGTGGGAAGAGTTTCAGAACCAAAGGAGAACTCACTATCCATCAGATAACACATACTGGAGAAAAGCCACATCAGTGTTCAGATTGTGGAAAGACTTTTAGTCATTTGAGTAGTCTGAAGACACACCGGAGGATGCATACTGGAGAAAAGCCATATCACTGTTCAGATTGTGGAAATACTTTTACTCAGGCAGCTCATCTCAAGAGACACCAGAAAAACCATACTGGAGAAAAGCCATATCAGTGTGCTACATGTGGGAAGAGTTTCAAAACCAAAGGAGAACTCACTGTCCATCAGAGAACACATATGGGAGAAAAGCCATATCAGTGTTCAGATTGTGGAAAGACTTTTACTAATGTGGGTAATCTCAAGAAACACCAGATGATGCATACAGGGGAAAAGTCTTATCATTGTTCGGATTGTGGAAAGACTTTTACTCATGTGTGTAATCTCAAGAGACACCAGATGATCCATACTGGGGAAAAGCCACATCAGTGTTCTACATGTGGGATGAGTTTCAGAACCAGCGAAAAACGTACTATCCATCAGAGAACACATACTGGAGTAAAGCCATATCAGTGTTCAGACTGTGGTAAAACTTTTAATCAGTTGGGTAATCTCAAGCTACACCGGAGGATCCATACTGGGGATAAGCCATATCTGTGCACTACATGTGGGAATTGTTTCAGAACCAACAGACACCTTACTGTCCATCAGAGAACACATACTGGAGTAAAGCCATATCACTGTTCAGATTGTGGTAAAACTTTTAATCAGGTGGGTAATCTCAAGAGACACCAGATGATCCATTCTGGGGAAAAGCCATATCACTGTTCAGACTGTGGAAATACTTTCAGATCAAGCTCAGATCTTACTCTACATCAGAGGACACATACTGGAGAATAGTCATGTCAGTGTTCAGATTGTGGAAATACTTTTACTCAGGCAGCTCATCTCAAGATCATATCAGTGTGCTACATGTGGGAGGAGTTTCAGAACCAACAGAGAGCTCACTGTCACATAGACACTGTATGACATACTGGAGAAAAGCTGTATCTGTGCACTACATGTGGCAAGTCCTTCAGTCAAAGCGGTTATCTCAAGACGCTCCACATGACTCATACTGGAGAAAAGCTGTATCTCTGCACTACATGTGGCAAGTCCTTCAGTCAAAGCGGTTATCTCAAGACGCTCCACATGACTCATACTGGAGAAACCACTGTTCAGATTGTGGAAATAGTTTTACTCAGGTGGGTTCTCTAATACAGACCAGAGAATCCATACTTGGTAGTCTTTCGGTAGAAAGTCTTTTATCGTTAAATGTCATTAAAATGTGTGTACATCAGAGGATCCATTTAGAGGAGAGACCATATCTGTGTTCTCAGTTTGTAAAGACATTTACTCAGGTGTCATCTCTCGATCCTGTCTGAGGTGTCTGCACCTGCATGTTAATATTAAAATGTTTGATGGTAAATTCCTATGTAGTTATGAATCTGTTCCTGCACTGTAGTGGCATTAGTGCTGACAATAAAAACATTTCAAATGATACTGTCTTTATTTCTGTTGTATTCTTATTGTGCGCTGTAGAACACTCATGGAAGTGTAAACATTCTAGTTGATTAAGGCACTGCACTCTCCTCCTTGGGTGACTATTGGCCAACATTAGCTTCACAGTCACTGCTAACAGCATAACCAGTACGTGCCGGATTGAAAGGAAATTTGCACATTGTAGGATGTCTTGCTATAGCCTACCCTTCTGTGTTGATCATGTCCCCAAATGAACACAGGCAACATGCAGAACAACCAAGCGTCCTTAGTGCAACCCATGGGTATACAGTGGTCTTGTTCACCATTGCATTCAAGACGCAGAGACTATGAGAGATCACAAAGCTGTTTTTAATCTATTTTTAAACTCTGTAGAGGGCTTGTTATGGCGTTACATAGATTAAACAAAATTGTTTTACACTGGAATTCAATATGTGTATATCTTTACAGTCACATATCCCACTGCTCTGCAGGTGTGATTCATGCTCGTTATCTTTCACCATATATGAACAAGCTCTTGCAGATGTGTGTGGACGCTCACCTGGTACACTGGTTTACAGATTACCTGACCGAGCGGCCACAGTTCGTCAGACTGAAGAACTGTCTCTCTGACACCTTGATGAGCAGCACCGGAGCTCCACAGGGAACAGTACTCTCTCCAGTCCTGTTCACCCTGTACACATCTGACTTCTGCTACAACACCGAGTCGTGCCACATGCAGAAGTTTTCTGATGATACTGCAATTGTGGGGTGTATCAGGGACGAGCAAGAGGAGGAGTACAGGAGCCTGCTGGAGGACTTTGTGCAATGGTGCAAACTCAACCACCTTCAACTCAACACTGCGAAGACCAAGGAGATGGTGGTGGATTTTCGCATGTCTAAGCCCGCTCTGCTACCAGTCTTCATTGATGGGGTCAATGTGGAGGTGGTTAACACTTACAAGTATCTGGGATTACACCTGGACAATAAACTGGACTGGTCAGCCAATACTGAAGCACTATACAAGAAAGAGCTGAGCAGGCTTGTGAAAAAGGAGTCCTCTCTTTTTCCCCCACGACAAACTTTTGCAAAACTGCCTTGTGTCACACTTGCATGGACTGCAGTCAAACACTCATCTGCACTTTATTCCAGGTTTATGGCTGTGTATGGGTTTATGTCGTATGTATGTGTCTGTATTAAGGTGTTGATTTTAACTGTGATAAGGTTAATGGTACAGACCACCACCCCCCACATTCCCTATAATGGTTTAGCCCAGACCTAATCGGGTAATTGCCTAGCCTATTTAAAGGCAGGCTTATTTCACACGGGAGAGATATGCAATAGACTGGAAACACAGGAGAACCACGCAGACATGCGGAAGAGCTTGAGGTCCAGAAATCAGGGCAGTCATAGAGTTTGTTTGTTTGTTTAATATTAAGTTAACCTTGCTTGTTGTGAGGCAAGGTTTGAGTGTGAGGTCCAGAGTTATGCAAGGTCGCCTTGTTTGGACAGGGAGCCTAAAAAAGAGTAGGTTCTAGGTGCCTAGTTAATGGCACGGTACGTGTTTGTTTGTCGACTGAAGAACCCTGTATTTCATGTGTTGGACCCCTATTGTGCTCCTGGATCTGCCTGTTGGTTTATGGACTAAATAAATTATATTTTTGTATGGAACTGCTGTCTCCTGCTTTCCCTCAACGCCACCTAATCCAGTGGCGCACCTCCCTAAACGTGGGGTGGTCGCCTCGGTCCCTCACAAGGCTGTACTTCCTGAGGAGGCTGCGGCCCTTCAATGTTCCTCAGGATGTTTTACCAGTCTACAACCCAAGTCTACAACATCAACCCAAGGAAAGCAGCGGGACCAGATGGAGTACAGGGTGGGGTGCTCAAAGACTGTGCAGCCGAGCTAACGCCGGTCTTTAACCTGTCTCTGACAACCTCATGGCTCCCTGCATGCTTGAAATCGGCCACAATAGTTCCAGTCCCCAAGCAGTCTAATGTCATGTTGCGACAGAAAATAAGCCACAATGACATGACGATGGGGAAAGATCCCTTTGGAAGTTTTACTTGTTTTACTGCGAAATTATCAGTTCACAAAACTCCAGGCCACCTGCAGTGTCCTACCCCCATCACCAACCAGTTCACACCCCACCCCCATCTGCAGTCTCCTACTCCCATCACCAACCAGTTCACCCCACCTGCAGTCTCCTACATCCATCACCAACCAGTTCACACCTCCACCCCCATCTGCAGTCTCCTACCCCCATCACCAATCAGTTCACACCTCCACCCCCATCTGCAGTCTCCTACCCCCATCACCAATCAGTTCACACCTCCACCCCCACATGCAGTCTCCTACCCCCATCACCAACCAGTTCACACCTCCACCCCACCCCCTCATACCCTCCTTTGAGGACTTTGGGCAGGTTGATCTATGGACATGCCCACCTGATTACCATCAGAATTGTCTAACCAATAATCATTTGCCATCATCATTTGCAATGAAAATACGGTATTCTTGCAGCTGATTGGGTAAAATGGACTCCAGGTCAGATAAAGGTCTTATGTCAGAGGGTTGTTCTCACAGGGATGCTACAATGTGTAGGTGTATGTCATCAACAGGACAACTCTACTGTTCTTTGGCCACATATTCATTTTATCTTTAATTTGAGAGGATTTATTTGACACAGCAGAACTTAAGCCTGAAATGACAGAACCACTAAAAACAGTGAAGAAGGAGATCAAAGAAGAGGAGTTTGATTATTTTCTCCATAATTATATTTTGGCCAGTAAATTGGAAGATAAGATTGTATTGGAAAATGACTGTAAGACTGAGACACAAACATCCTCTACCTACAGAGAAGAGGAATTCACACCAGTGGAAACAAAAGAGGAAAACGATTCTGATTCTGGACAATATGACCATGATGACTCCTCTACTACAAGTAAGATGCTTACATGTCTACTAGAGAAACCTGGAGGGGTTATTAGTTAATAGCATTGTTTACATTCGATTTTGTCAGAATGCTCAAATCAGTTCACATTATTTGCTGTCTTTTACACCTGTTGTCTCATGTCCTTGACTTCATGTATCAGTTACTACAAAGTTACTTAGTTGTTTGACAGACAAAATTAGGGCTCTAAAAATGTTTGTATTGTGTGTGGAATATGACTGAGAATAGATTACTTCAGACTGCCATCTTAAACTGGCTTGCCATATCAAGTGTTTCGCTTTCATCAAATCTCTTATTTTCTATGGTCAATGTTAAAATAATTTGACCTGCTTTTTTTGTCTGAGCTGGCAAAGACCTATAACAAAGTCATCCAAAATCAGCAAACACCTCTCAACAAAATGCTGAAAATACTTTTGTATGAAACATGAATGAAATAAACACCAATTAAAGACTCACCTTAATCTAATCATAATGTTACATTTATAATGCTACAGCCCCCAAGGCTCAATCCCATTCTTCTCCTTCCCCTAGCCTACCCATTGTCCCTCGAAACAGAGTGGTAATACATAGGGGTGAGAATAATCCCCTTGGATATAGGAAACCACAAGCCTATATAGGGGACAGCTGGGACGATCAAAACACATTTTAATTAAACGTTATTTACAAAGAGACCACACCAAAAGTTAATATTTTGTCACTAGCAATAACTTACATCTGTCTTTTGTCAAATACAGTTGCACTTTCAGCTCTATACAAAACCGTTCAGGATATATTTAAGCCACCATAGTCACCAGAATTCATATCATTACCTGTAGCCTAGCCTATGAGACGAGTGTTTATAATGAGTGAGCTTGATGAACAGTAGGCTACTGTAGACCTGGGCCCAGTTCCCCGAAAGCATCTTATGTGCATCGATGATGTGACCCACACAAAAGACATCATCACTCGGGCTAACTGGAAGCCATGGCTGACAGGGGATGTCCTCAGGCTGCTGAGGGCCAGAGACAAAGCCTACAGAGCTGGGGATGAAGCTGGCATGAAAACAGCGAGAGCCAACCTGTCCCGTGGCATCAAGGAAGCAAAAAAGGAATACACTCACAAGATAACCACCCACTTCAAAGACAGCAGGAACGCACAAAGCCTATGGCAGGGCATTCAGGCCCTCACGGACTACAAGCCCGCGCCACAGAGCTGTGAGAGCAACATCCCTCTGCTCAACAACCTGAACCGCTTCTTTGCTCGCTTTGAAGCACAAAACAGCACCTGCCCACAGAAGACCCATCCCCCTCTACATGAGCAGCCCCTGTGCCTCTCTGCCGACAGCGTGAAGAGGACACTTGCTGCTATCAACACCCGTAAGGCAACAGGTCCAGACAACATCCCAGGTCGTGCGCTGAAGGACTGCGCAGGGGAGCTTAAGGATGTCTTCACAGACATCTTTAACACTTCCCTGAAGCAAGCCATCGTCCCATCATGTTTCAAAGCTGCCACCATCATACCTGTGCCGAAGAAAACTGCTCCATCCTGCTTCAATGACTACCGCCCTGTGGCACTGACACCCATCATTATGAAGTGCTTTGAGCGGCTTGTCATGTCACATATCAAAGCCATTCTCCCCCCCACCCTGGACCCCTTCCAGTTTGCATACCGAGCCAAGCGGTCTACAGAGGATGCAATCTGCTCTGCCCTCCACCCAGCCCTCACCCACCTGGAAAAAAGAGACTCATATGTGAGATTGCTGTTTATAGACTTCAGTTCTGCATTCAACACCATAATACCACAACAACTCATCTGCAAACTGGACAAACTGGGACTCAGTACCTACCTCTGCAACTGGCTACTGGACTTCCTCTGTCAGAGGCCTCAAGTAGTACGTGTTGGCAACAATACCTCAAGCAGCATCACACTGAGCACAGGGGCCCCCCAAGGCTGCGTGCTCAGTCCGCTGCTCTTCACCCTGCTGACGCATGACTGCACTGCAACCTACAGCAACAATCACATAGTGAAATTTGCTGACGACACAACTCTGGTGGGTCTCATCACCATGGGCGACGAGACTCAATACAGGTTGGAGGTCGACCATCTGACCACGTGGTGCAGGGACAACAACCTCCTGCTGAACGTCAGCAAGACCAAAGAGATTGTTGTTGACTTCCGGAGAGGTCACACCCAACACCTGCCACTGACCATCGACGGTGCTGTGGTGGAGAGAGCGAGCAGCACCAAATTCCTGGGGGTGCACATCAGTGAAGACCTCTCCTGGACCACCAACACTGCATCACTGGCGAAGAGAGCTCAGCGCCGCCTGTACTTCCTGCGGAAACTCAGGCGAGCAAGTGCTCCACCAGCCATCATGACCACATTCTACCGAGGCACCATTGAGAGCATCCTCTCCAGCTGTATCGCTGTGTGGGGCGGAAGCTGCACTGAATACAACAGGAAAGCCCTGCAGCGCATAGTGAACACAGCTGGAAGGATCATTGGTGCTTCACTCCCCTCCCTGAAGGACATTTACACCACCCACCTCACCCGCAAGGCGACCAAAATTGTGAGTGATTCAAGTCACCCCGCTCACAATCTGTTTGATCTACTGCCCTCTGGGAAGAGGTACAGAAGCCTGCGCTCCCGCACTACCAGACTCACCAACAGCTTCATACACCAAGCTGTAAGGATGCTGAACTCTCTCCCTCCTCTCCCCCCTCCACCCTCAGCTACATAACATCCTGGACATTGGACCCACAATGGCCGCCTGCACTACTCCACTTGCACACTTGCACACTTGTACACTTTACAACTTGGTGTTGTTGTCCTGAAAACACAACACTTCTGCTGCTCTTACATAACTTGCACCACTATGCCACTTTCTTTATTACTTAGGTCAAACAGAACTACCCAAGCCTTTTATTGGCCTGATTTTGCACTAGTATTTTATTGACTGTCCATGCACAATTTCAACCAAATTTTGCTGCTCTTATTTTTTCATTATTATATGTGCCCTCTTATTTACTTATTTACTTACTTTTTTGTTTACTTGAATGTTATGTTTGTCTGTGGACTTAAATTGGTAAAATGTCTTGTCTTCACCGTGGGATAGTGAGAAACGTAATTTCGATCTCTTTGTATGTCTGGAACATGTGAAGAAATTGACAATAAAGCTGACTTTGACTTTGACTTTGACTTTGATGTTTGATGGTAAATTCCTATGTAGTTATGAATCTGTTCCTGCGCTGTAGTGGCATTAGTGCTGACAATAAAAACATTTAAAATGATACTGTTTTTATTTCTGTTGTGTTCTTATTGTACGCTGTAGAACACTCATGGAAGTGTAAACATTCTAGTTGATTAAGCCACTGCACTGCACTCTCCTCCTTGGGTGACTATTGGCCAACATTAGGTTCATAGTCACTGTTAACAGCATAACCAGTACGTGCTAGCCTGGCGGGCCATCCTATATCATTAAAATGTATAATAAATCCTTAGCCAAAGATTGAATTGCTTCAGAATCCGAAAAGATCCTAACTACACAGCGCAGCTTCTAAATGCTCCGTTCACGCATGTGGTAAAACTTGTGAGGCATTCGTAGACACTGGAATGGTCTAGAAGTTTAGGAGTTTAGCTTTTAGATTTTTCCTGGTCTTTGTTTTACAATAAATATATGGGGGCTGCCATGACGAAATGTGTCCAGTTTGACCAATTAAAAATGGGTTTATTTGATATTCATAATCCACAGAATTAATGGTTTAAAACAAGAGCTAATTTGTTCAATTCCATTTAGCCAACCCATAGATATTGACCAGAATGTGAAAGCTATCATCATCTCAGCAATAAAAACAAGTTTTGAGAAGAATCAGCTTTACATTTTGTGAAGTGTAAATGAACATATTATGTAGCCTATATTTCCTCTCAACCAATCACCATAAGACTATGCATCCCAATACAGTTATTTATGCCTTTGGAATTAAAATAGCCCCAGTGCTGTCAGTATCAATCTCTGTTGTCCGTTCTCCAAATAAATCCTTAGCCAAAGATTGAATTGCTTCAGAATCCAAAAAAGATCCTAACTACACAGTGCAGCTTCTAAATGCTCCATTCACGCATGTGAGACATTCGTAGTATATAGCTATAACTTGTGATCAACTTCTGAAGATGACGAGGACAACAATAGCCTAATGCAGACATGCACGATTCTGAAGATGACAAGGACAACAATAGCCTAATGTAGACATGCACGATTCGGGGGGAAATATGAAACACATTTTTTGAGCTTAGAATTGTTATCATGATTCTCTGCCATGATTTTATTCTCACAAAGTGTGATGTTTGCAAACATTAACCAATGACCGAAAAAAACAAATTAGCAGTACCAAACATATTTTTTTGGCACCTGCAGCACATTGCGTCATCACACGCCTATAAACATAGAGGCTTCAATGAATAAAGAAAATACTGGCCATTGAAGTACAGTAGGCTACCAAAAATACTACATATAACACATTGAACTAAATATGGTATTGATACAGGCTCTATCTGAACTCCTTGAACATGTCTTTACATAATTAAAACATGTCAATCAACATGCTGCAGCTACACCTTCAGTCTCTAAAGAAATTGACTTTGTCAATTGGCAATTTAAGTACAGTATCAAAAACAGAAGGATTTCTTAGCACACACTTGAAGTTGTGCCTTTTAGAGAATTAACATTCAACTAGCCATTCAGTTCGATTAGAGATTGAGGGCTGTATTTTGGGCACCAGTGCATGGCGTAAAACTCGTTTTTCACCCACGGAAAGTTTAATTTGGTATTTTGCACGTTTATTTTTTAAACATTGCGCCCAGGGGTGTGGCAATTAACAACCTAGGGAGGGGCCTGGCGCGTTGTCTAAAAATCGCTATCGTACACCACCTAAACCTGGTCAGAAGTCACTGGCGAGCTGTTCATATGCTATTTTAAGAGCGCATGTCAACAGTCATATTGGCAGGTGCACGCACCATCCTTCTATCATTCATGAAAGCACAACCAGTGCACGTCCATGCAAAGCATTACAAATTGCACGATTACAATGGGAAACATAATTAGAATAAAGATATTATGAAATACTGTACATCTCATAATGAGTAGTTATTCACCATAATTTGCAAATTGGTAATGACGGTTAAAAGTGATTAGGGGAGATGCGAGAGACACGTATGGAGCACAGCTGAAGACGCACTGTCACGAGATATAAGCAAGTCCTCTGCAGGATAAATGTTGTTTTATTCAGTCATTTGAGCAATATTAGTTTAAGTGTTGCTTTTTCCAGCCTATGTTTTCAGTGGTAACCCATTGTCAGTCAATACTGAAAGTAACTGCATATAACTGTCTTGTCGTTGACTGACTCCTTGGTGAAGTTAGTTTCACTTTGCCAATGAGTTCAAATAATAGACGAGTGCAAATGCGTGAAGGCTATGCTAGGTTTTAGCAAAGCATGGTTTAAGAATGACTATTCCATACGGTCTCGCAAGCAGCCTCCTTCAAATGCGCCGTTGAATGCCAAAATACCGATGCATTTATTTGACATATTGCACGTTGTGCCATTAAAGGGAATGACGGATGTCATTATCATTGGTTTAAAATGATGTTACGCCCCAAACACACCCATTTGACTGATTAAAAGACCTAGGAACACCTTGTTACGCCATGCGCTCCACTTTTGATAGCGAAACCCCTCCCAATGTGAACTGGACATCCTACTAAATTTTAATAGACTTTTGACGAGTGACGATGCACTTTAGAATGTCATGATAGGGCCCTGAGTGGTTGGCTGATTCTCATCACTAGTAGGCCTACCTAATGTTGTTTGCATTAGCCTATAGGCTACAGATTATTTCTTAAGAGTTATTTCTCCACTACTGGCTCATTTATCAAACGGATTCTCTCCCTACGTACTCCACAAATTAAGCCACAGGAAGACATGGGCAGTATTTTAATTAATTTATTTTAAATACTTATTTAATTACTTTAGCGTATTTTGGAATTTGTATTTTGCAGGATTGGAACAAATCTAGTGTAGTTTGTACTAAATTACTTTAAGGGATTGTATTTAGAGTATTTCAAATACTTCAATACTTCAGAAAAATCTGTATATAAAAATCTGTATTCTGTTTCATCATCCCCTTAGAACATTGAAAGTTAGAAAAAATAAAATAAAAAGTAACTGTCTTCAGGAGCTTGAATTGTCAGGTGTTTCAAATCAAGACTAAAATGTGAAAACGATACAGATAAGATACTGATGGAGAACATTAGGACAAGGACCCCATATGATGACCTTTGACCCCATGACCTTGAGTACCTAATAGCTGATGTTCATTCTCACTACAGGACAGCATTAAAACCACTTAATGGATTTGACATGAGGATTTATGCCAGGGATAACATCTGCAGAGGTATGCAGAAATAATACAGGAGACGGACACCAAGACCACCCCGATGCAGAAAGAGTTTTCTCTACCAAGTTAATTAATTCTGTATATCGGGACACCTTGCAGGATGTTATTCTGTTTGTCCCCCATGTTGCCAGTCATTTATGTAGGCAACAGGCATGCATTTATAATGCAGTTCAGTTTAAAAAGAGGCTGACCTGTTAAATTTGTCGTTCTACATTCATTGGTAAAGGAAATGATCGTGCCATGTCAGTGGTTCTCAACTAGTCTGACTTTGGGACCCACAATTTCCCATGTTCATAAAGTTGCGACCCATATAAATATATTTTTAGCGTTCAAGCCAATGGATATGGTGAGCTACATGATAAGACAAGCAAAGTGCCTGTAGACCTACTTGTTTTGTATTAGCCTACATTTGTGAAGTCTTCAACTCTTGATGTCACCTTTCAAAGTACTCAACAGGTATGACTTTGACAGGGGTGCCTTGTTTCCATGTGGCATTGTAGTTTTGATGGTTTCATGCTCTCATGTACCAGCCATCTACTGCACACCACACAATGGGGTTTCCTGTTTTGTCCTCAGTTTAAGTGAATCCATATCCAAGCCTACTGCAGGCTACTTCAAATATTCAGAGTAGCAGTGTACTTCCGTTTACCACTAAAATGATCTCTAACATGACCTGTCACATAAACATTGTCTATGTCCATGGCAATGACTGATATGTAGGCTATGAATAAAGTTTATCAAAATAAAGGTCCAATATTAGATCAGATAAGGTAGCATTTGAAATTGCCGATTTTTTATTTATTTTTAACCACAAGCTCTGCGACCCACCCAGAACGGTTCTGCGGCCACTTTTGGGTCCCGACCCACTAGTTAAGAAACACTGTGCTAGGTTACAGTTGATTTCACTGTTGCAAAGTTTGCTTCTTGTCAGTTCAGTCATCAATATGGGATGCTGTTTACATTTTTTGTTTACCAGATCTACTTCATAGGAGCACCAATGTATAGAATTAATAGCCCTCTGCCAGCCAATCAGAAAATAGTATTTTTTTTTCATATACGTTTTCAATAATATGCCTTTTCTTTTTCTTTCTTTTTAAACCATGATTATTGTGTGGATATTTTTGTATTTTCAAATTATTAATTACTTGTATTTTAATTAAATACATATTTCATCATAATATCAGTATTTTGTATTTTATTTTTGTTACATTTTATGAGCCAGTATTCGTAGTTTGTAACAAAATAGTTTTTGATGTATTTGTGCCCACCTCTGGCCACAGGTGTGTTACTCCCGTTGTCCGTTGTTATGGAGTATAGAGTCCCTTTTCATCAAGCCCCCCACTAGCTAGGCAGGGCACCAGGCACGATCATACAGAGCAATATGTTCGTCAGTCGGAAAGTCACCTATTTCTGCCTGTGATCTATTTTTGCCCTTTTGCATGTATGTTTCACTTAATATTGATTTATACATAAACCAAGATGGCAGATTCCAAAGGAAACACAAGCACCTGCACCATACATGTATTTGAAATTGTTATGTACAAAAAGGCTGCATGTACAAAACCATTTGTGGCTCCAGTGGAATTTTGATTTCACAGTGAGAATTCTCGGTCTAACCGTTGAGTGAGTGGGCGGAATTAGGGCCTAGTCCTAGTTCATCCTCACAATCAGGTACCAAGTCCCTATACCAAGTTTGGACTTGGTACATCAAAGCGTTGCCGAGATACAAGCTCACTTCCTGTATTACAAGCCAATTTTCTAGTGCTTCCTCAGAATCAAGTACCAAGCCCCTATACCAAATTTGGACTTTGTAGATTCATAGTGCAGGGACAGATTCATAACTACATAGGAATTGACCATCAAACTTTTTAATGTAAAGACATTACAGAGACTGTATGAGACTGAGCAGTACGAGAACAAACTTAGAACACAGACATGGTCTCTCCTCTAAATGGATCATCTGCTGTACCTTTAAATGACACATAATTTAATGTCTTCCCACACTGGGTGCACCGATTAGCCTTTTTGGCTTGGATATCTTGACAAAAGACTTTCTACCAAAGGACTACCGATGCATTATGGATTTTCTGGTGTGTCTTCAGATGAGTAAAAATCTTTCAGCACTCTGAACACTAATATGACTTTTCCCCAGTATGGCTTTTCTGGTGTTTCTTGAGGTTACATGCCCAAGTAAAAGTCTTCCCACACTCTGAACAGTGAAATTGCTTTTCTCCGGTATGGAGTTTATGGTGTGACTTGAGATTAGACCTGGTGGCAAAAGTCTTTCCACACTCTGTACACTGATATGGCTTGTGCCTAGTATGTGTTCTCTGATGGACAGTAAGATCTTCGCTGGTTCTGAAACTCTTCCCACATGTAGAACACTGATGGGACTTTTCCCCAGTATGGATCCTCTGGTGTCTCTTGAGATTACACATATGAGTAAAAGCCTTTCCACACTCTGAACACTGATATGGCTTTTCTCCAGTATGGATTTTCTGGTGTGACTTGAGATTATACCTGGTGGCAAAAGTCTTCCAGCATGTAGCACACTGATACTGCTTTTCCCCAGTATGGATTTTCTGATGTGTCTTGAGTTGGCCTGCCTCAATAAAGGCCTTTCCACATTCTGAACACTGATGTGGCTTTTCCCCAGTATGGATCCTCTGGTGTGTCCGGAGTTGACCTGCCTGAGTAAAAGTCTTTCCACAATCTGAACACTGATATGGCTTTTCTGCAGTGTGTGTTCTCTGATGGACAGTAAGCTCTCTACTAGTTTTGAAACTCTTCCCACATGTAGCACACTGATGTGGCTTTTCCCCAGTATGGATCATCAGATGTGTCTTGAGATGACCTGCCAGGGTAAAAGTCTTTCCACAATATGAACACTCATATGGATTTACTCCAGTATGTGTTCTCTGATGGATAGTGAGGTTTCCGCTAGTTTTGAAACCCTTCCCACATGTAGCACACGGATATGGCTTTTGTCCAGTATGATGTGGGTTGAGATCTGACCCATACTTGCACCCCTTCCCATTTGTGATACTTTCAACATCTGCAATATCAGAAAAGGATTAAAAAATAGCCTCAATTGGATCTCTCCTACAGCAATGAATGTTTTTCTCCACTTAGTTATTTAAGTTTAAGTCTAGCTAGAGGTGATATGTAACAACACAGGCACAAATTATTCAAGGCCAAGAAACAACACATGTAACAGGCAGCAAATTATAGCAAGTATACAACTAAATCTAATATATCTAATCCCAATCCATTGTCCAGATTAATACAATTTTTTCCACAGCTTACTTGTATGTGAGGCATCAGTATGTTCATATTCTCCAAAATCCAAATTGTTTTCCTCTTTTATTTCCACTGGTGAGAATGGCTCTTCTTTGTAGGTATATGATGCCTGCATCTTACAGCCATGTTCCTGTCCAGGATTCCCCCCCTCACCCATTTTGAGTAGATACTCTTGTAGGAAATCATCAAATTCCTCTTTGATACTGTTCTTCACTGACGGAAAGTCATCAGATAGCTTAGTAAATCTTGACATTTCTGACTACAGTTGTTTGCAAATGAAATCCAGTTGGTATTTCCTTTGAAAAGGAATCAGATAACCCCATGTGCCTCTATGACAAATGTGAGTTTGGTTATCTCATCCCACTCCTTTATGTTTCACAAACCGTCTTATGCCTGACCAATCAAACAACTGGATTCAGATGTGACCAATCAGCAGCACACACTTTTGGAATGCACCTCCTCCCAGAATTACAGGTCGAAAATCATTGGTGGGAAAATAAGGAGGTGTGAACCTTTTCCGTGGGGTGGGGAGGAGGTGTGAAGTGATTAACTTGGTGAATGTGCATGGGGTGGGGAGGGGGTGTGAAGTGAAAGTGACTGACTTGTTGAATGTGTGTGGAGGAGGTAGAAGGGAGTGCTTAGGGAGGGCTGACACTAGCAGAAAAAGAATCCTTTCCTGGAACTGTGAAAACTATTGTTTTTAATCCAATGGTTTTAATCCAATGGTTTTAATCCAATGGTTTTAACCCAATGTTGTGCCTGGAAAACACAAGAAATAGCATAGGCACCCTGTTATGGAGCCTGAAACTGACCTCAATGATCTCTCAGTTCACCCCTCCCCACACATACACACCCTCCTTTGTGAAGTTCCTGCAGGTAAGGCTATGGCTTTACCCACCTGATGACCATCAGATGTGGAGTTCCTGCAGGTAAGGCTGTGGCTTTACCCACCTGATGACCATCAGATGTGGAGTTCCTGCAGGTAAGGCTATGGCTTTACCCACCTGATGACCATCAGATGTGTCAATCCTGCAGCTGATTGGCTAAATGTAGTTGTTCAGACCAGTGGATCATCATTTCCACTCCACAGAGTGGAGCCACACTACTTAACTCACATGTGTGGTTTGGACACTGGGAAGATTTGGAGATTTACGGTTTAAGGATCGCCAGAAACAGTTCCTGGTAGTCACCACCAGGTGTAGACAATATTCTGCCTTAGTTTACCTGAGATTCAATGATCATGTGACTTGTGAGGTCTACTGTTCAGATCCTGAAGGAATTTATTTTCTGTTCATTGCTTCAGATATTTGTGAGAGTATTTCTACTTATCTCAATAAGGACACACATTTAAGAGTCTATGTTGAATACAAATATGTCTCCTGAAGGCCTAAATAGAGCCCAGCCAAAAACTCCAATACAATTTTGATCAACTTTGAGGGACAGCTTTGACCATGTTAGATCATCCTGACCCAAATATCACAATATTGCTACATACTAATCATATGTATGTAACAGCATGCAAAAGTTGAGCCTCCTATATGGTTTAGTTCTTGAGATAAGGGCTTAAAGTTAAAGTGATGGTTCTGAGTAATTTCACCCTAGGGTCCTTTGCACCATGAACCCGAGCCAAACACCCTCCCAGTTTTCCCTGGTCGAGTAGTGCTGTCAGAAACGAATGAGTTTCTGCAGGCGTAATGGAACCAACTTTTATCTCGTAAATTACCCCACTAATAATGCCCTGAATGGTACGAAACTTCTACAGTAGTACAACTATGCTATTTACTCATAAAACGAGGCATTGAAAAGTTTGTAAGTACACCAGGAGTTAATTTAAATAACACTCGACGCAGCGGTATAGTAGCAGATAGTAGCATCCATCAGGCAAATGTTATTTAAATAAACGCCTGGTGTATTAACAAACTTTTCAATGCCTCGTTTTATGAGTAAAGAACATAGTTGTACTACTGTAGAAGTTTCGTACCATTCAGGGCATTATTAGTGGGGTAATTTACGAGATAAAAGTTGGTTCTATTACGCCTGCAGAAAGTCATTAGTTTCTGACAGCGCTACTCGACCAGGGTTGGACCAAGGGAAACCAGGTTCTGGGAGGTTCTGGGAGGGTGTTTGGTTCGGGTCATGGTGCAAAGGACCCTAGGGTGAAATTACTCCGAACCATCGCACATCACACTTTAATCAAGTCATGATCCATAATCTACTTCACAGTTATTTTATGCCTATTCAGAAAGTCTGGACATTTCAGGGAGGGGGTTTTAACTTTTGTTGAATAACAGCAAACCATCCCATTATTCAAACCACACAAATGTGAGATGATGTTCCATTAGCCTGAACAATTAAAATCACATTTAGCCAATCAAAACACCACAAAGATGGGTAGGTGGGGGTGGGGTGGATGAGTGAAACACCATATAGATGGGTAGGTGGGGGTGGGTTGGATGAGTGAAACACCATATAGATAGTAGGTGGGGTGGGGTGGATGAGGGAAACACCATATAGATAGTAGGTGGGGGTGGGGTGGATGAGTGAAACACCATATAGATGGGTAGGTGGGGGTGGGGTGGATGAGTGAAACACCATATAGATAGTAGGTGGGGTGGGGTGGATGAGTGAAACACCATATAGATGGGTAGGTGGGGGTGGGGTGGATGAGTGAACTGGAAGGTTCTGTATGTGTTATTGGCTTTTACCTTAATGGCCATGCCCACCTGGGGACCATCAGACTTTTAAAGGTGACATGCACATGAAAGTCCTTACCCATGATCCTTTGTCATCATCATTTGCTTTTCACATGCTACATGCAAGGATCTGATTGGTGAAGCTTGAATCCAGGACACCAATCGGTCGAAAGGAAGAAGCTTTATAACAGAGAGTGGTGATTATTGCAGTCATCTTCAGTGGGACACCATGGAAGTAGAGTGTATATGTGTGAGTTACCAACAGAACAACTGTACTGTTGTTCAGTTGCATATATTCTCTTGATTATCTTTGCACAGAAAGAAGGATAGGCAGGATTGTTTTTTTTGTTGTTCCAGCAGAACATATGACTGGAAAACAAACTGGTTGACAGAACCATTTGTCTCAGTGATGGAGGAGAGTAAAAGAAGAAACAATTGACGATTTTCTCCAAGAATATATTTGTGCAGCTAAGAAATTGGAAGATAAGGCGGGACTGGAACATGACTACAAGACACAAGCATCATCAACCTGCAAAGCAGAAGCGTTCTTACCCAGGGAAATTAAAGAGGAAAATTATTTTGATTTTGGAGAATATGACCATGATGACTCCTCTCCTACAAGTAAGATGCTTACAAGTTTGTTGTTATTTATATTTGTAATTTTATAGTTAAATCACTGCATGCCATTTGTTGTGTTGTGTGACCTAACTATGTTTCGGTGCATTTTTTGACACGTCATCTCTAGTTAGACACTTATAGCCTAAATCACTAAGTGGAGAGAATATAACATTTTAAAAAGAACGAGAGATGCTGTCTTTAATCATGTTATTATATTACAGGAGGTGTTCAAAGGATTCCTAGTGGCAGGAGATTAAATAGGGGCTCAGATCTCAACCTGCATCAGACAACACATACTGGACAAAATCCACATCAGTGTTCTCAGTGTGGAAAGGCCTTTGGCAGTGACTCTCTTCTCAAGACACACCAGATGATCCACACTGGGGTAAAGCCACATCATTGTTCAGTGTGTGGAACGACTTTTACTAAGTTGTGTAATCTAAAGATACACCAGAAGATCCATACTGGGGAAAAGCCATATCCGTGTGCTACATGTGGGGAAGAGTTTCAGAACCAGAGGAGAGCTTACTGTCCATCAGAGAACACATTCTGGAGAAAAGCCATATCAGTGTTTAGATTGTGGACATGCTTATACTCAATTGGGGCATCTGAAGACACACCAGAAGATCCATACTGGGGAAAAGCCATATCTGTGTACTACATGTGGGAAGAGTTTCAAAACCAACATAGAACTCACTGTCCACAAGAGAACACATTCTGGAGAAAAGCCATATCAGTGTTCAGATTGTGGAAGGGCTTTTGCTCAGTTGTATAGTCTGAAGATACACCAGATGATCCATACTGGGGAAAATCCATATCTGTGTGATACATGTGGGAAGAGTTTCAAAAACAAAAAAGAACTCATTGTCCACAAGAGAACACATTCTGGGGAAAAGCCATATCAGTGTACTACATGTGGAAAGACTTTTACTCGATTGTGCAATCTAAAGACACACCAGATGATCCATACTGGGGGAAAGCCATATCAGTGTACTACATGTGGAAAGAGTTTCAGAAGCAGCAGAGATGTTACTCTCCACAATATAACACATTCTGGGGAAAAGCCATAACATGTTTTTGCCAAAAGACAGACTGAAGTATCCATAGCGGGGGGAAAGCTGCATTTGTTTAGAACTCTCTGATGCTGTTTTTATCTTCTCTATTTACCTGGATGTTTAAATTATAATGTTTGACAGTGAGTTTCTATGCAGTTATAATTTTGTTCCTTGGCCATAGTGAGTGAGATTATGCTGAGAATAAAATGCTAATTTTAAGAGCAAAAATAAAAGCTCCCACATGGCCATGCTTCAGCAGGTCCCACCTTCCAGACCTCTCAGGTCTCTGGGGAAATACGTGTTAGTTAAACCTACTGTCAGAACTAAACATGGTGAAGCAGGTCCCACCTTCCAGACCTCTCAGGTCTCTGGGGAAATACGTGTTAGTTAAACCTACTGTCAGAACTAAACATGGTGAAGCAGGTCCCGCCTTCCAGACCTCTCAGGTCTCTGGGGAAATACGTGTTAGTTAAACCTACTGTCAGAACTAAACATGGTGAAGCAGCTTTTAGTTGATAAAATACAGTTTTTACTACTTTTGCTTTTTGCTTCTTAATTATTCTTAATTTTTAAATGATTTGACCTTGTGCGTTTTCTTTTTATTATGATCATCACCTTATGAACCATTCTTTGACTATATTGCCCTTCTATGCTTTTATTTGTAATTACAGTCTGCTTTTGTTTGTGTAAAGCACATTGAATGACCTCTGTATGAAATGTGCTATATAAATAAACTTGACTTGACAGTATGCAGTTCACCTCTGGAGCCAACTCTCAGATGAGATCAAAGTCGCCCCAACTGTAGCCAGTTTCAAATCAAATAGCAAGTTTTATGATAAATTCATATGTGGTTATAAATCTGTTCCTGTGCTGTAGTTCAAAAAAGTGCATGCTCTAGTGCTAAAAAAAACAAACTGGAAATAAACAATAATAAAAGATGTTCATAACTACTGCAGTCAAAACAACTTCAAGATGTGCATAAGCACTGCAGTCAAAACAAGGCACAACTCACGCTCTAGTGCTAAAAAAACAAACTGTAAATAAACAATAATAAAAGATGTGCATTGATTTTATTTGTGTCGTTACCATAATGAGAGGTGTAGTCTAATATATAATGGAAGTACAAACATTTTAGATGAGTAAGACATTCTACCATCTCCAATACTGCAGTCAAAACAAAGCACAACTGTAAATAAACAATAATAAAAGATGTGCATTGATACTGCAGTCAAAACAAGGCACAACTTAAAGATGTGCATAACTACTCAGTTACATAGTGCTTAAAGATGTGCATAACTACTCAGTTACATGGTGCTTAAAGATGTGCATAACTACTCAGTTACATGGTGCTTATCAGTTACATGGTGCTTAAAGATGTGCAGAACTACTCAGTTACATTGTGCAGAACTACTCAGTTACATGGTGCTTAAAGATGTGCAGAACTACTCAGTTACATGGTGCTTAAAGATGTGCATAACTAAAGATGTGCAGAACTACTCAGTTACATGGTGCTTAAAGATGTGCAGAACTACTCAGTTACATGGTTCAGTTGTGGTGCCATCACATCACCGCCACTAAAGTTATTTTGGTTTGCTGATGTCTATTTTATAAAGTGCACTTCTAAAAGGATCAAAAGTGCACTTCTAAAAGGATCAAGGCTTGCCATGGTGTTACATGGATGAAACTAAATGGTTTTATTCTCCTTCAGTCTCCTACCTACATCACCAACCAGTTCACACCTTCACCCCACTCCCTCATACCCTCCTTTGTGAACTTCACGCCCACATGAGGACCAGGGAAGTGATTGGCAACTAATCACCAGACACTGATGAATTAGGTAATTGATAGATTAGTAAATTGGCATGTATATTTATACATCGGGGCCTCTATGTACGGACTGTTTGCTTCCGGCAGTAAGGAGCAGAGAATCAGAACGCTGGTGCTGCAGTGAAGTGTCGGGTCCTAGGTTTGCAAGGCGACATTATAAATCAAGAGGTAACGTAACTGTCTCATTCATCTCTCATATTGGGCCACATCGCTTCTAAAAGTGGCTGGCTGCATGTACAAATTACTTACGTGCAAATAAATCTCCCACAGCCTGAACTGAGTCAGCATTCCGTCTGGGAATGAGGTGTAGGTGGTGATCACGGCAGGTGGTGATCACAGCGGGGACATTTGAGGTGGTGATCACGGTGGGGACATTTGAGGTCACTTTTCATCTGCAGTGGGGTTTTGAACGGGAACAAACTTGTAGACTATGCCCGTCTTTATTGGTACGAACGGAGCTAATGGTTTTATTATTGTTTGTGCCATTAGGTGGATTGTGGACACCGATACAGACCCTTGGGCTGCAGCTCCAGCATGTAGCCACTGTTTTTCTCCTTTTGAATTGAGGGATTTCTGTGTACTGTTTAGAGACCATGCGTGTGTGCGTATTTATATGGGGTTGTGAGGGGGGATGTGGGTAATTTATTGGGCAACGTGCAATTGGTCAGTTACCAGCTATTGTCTGGAGTTTCTTTGTATTGGTATAACATTTCATGCTCTATATCATTGCTAGGTGAAATTAATAGGATTTATTAACGTGGTCCGTTGTGGACTTGCAGTGCAAATTGTCTCTGGTGTGATATTGGTGTGGTTTAACCTATTTGATGAATTATTTTTACTTATTTAATTTCTTTCTGGTTTGGTTTGATACCGGTGTGCTGTGCATTACCAATGTTATTTCACCTGTCAGTATTGATTACTTTTTGGCCTGTATTCCTCTCCTCTCATTGGCTGGGAAGTGTGGGCGGTATTGATTGCTTTTTGGCCTGTATTCCTCTCCTCTCATTGGCTGGGAAGTGTGGGCGGTATTGATTACTTTTTGGCCTGTATTCCTCTCCTCTCATTGGCTGGGAAGTGTGGGCGGTATTGATGACTTTTTGGCCTGTATTCCTCTCCTCCCATTGGCTGGGAAGTGTGGGCGGTATTGATTACTTTTTGGCCTGTATTCCTCTCCTCTCATTGGCTGGGAAGTGTGGGCGGTATTCCTCTCCTCTCATTGGCTGGGAAGTGTGGGCGGTATTGATGACTTTTTGGCCTGTATTCCTCTCCTCTCATTGGCTGGGAAGTGTGGGCGGTATTGATTACTTTTTGGCCTGTATTCCTCTCCTCTCATTGGCTGGGAAGTGTGGGCGGTATTGATTACTTTTTGGCCTGTATTCCTCTCCTCTCATTGGCTGGGAAGTGTGGGCGGTATTCCTCTCCTCTCATTGGCTGGGGAGTGTGGGCGGTATTGATTACTTTTTGGCCTGTATTCCTCTCCTCCCATTGGCTGGGAAGTGTGGGCGGTATTCCTCTCCTCTCATTGGCTGGGAAGTGTGGGCGGTATTTAGAATTGCCTTAGCCTGTTTTGTCCAACAACTGCCCATTCGTTACCACACACCTGTATGGGTGCAAATGATGTTTTAAGCTTTTGTCTAAGAATATAATAAATGAAATTTTGTATTATCATCACCTGTGCCTCCTGATATCCTGTCTTGAACAGTAGCCTACAGCTGGGGGGGCTGAGTGGGTAGCTCCAGGGGTTCTTCTCCAGGTATGGGGGGGTGGCGTAGTCACTATAGTCTGTAAGGCCACATTTTACATATGTCTTTCACATGGTAATCTTTACCCATAATCCTTTTTTCACCTTCATTTGCACAAGGATAGCTGTACCCCTGGATTAGGCCTGAAATGTTGGGTGATATTAGCCTGACGAGCCAGACCCACATTTAAATGTAGGGTCTGGGCATTCACCGTTCGCAGTGCTCAGTCCGAGGGGCGGGATAATCGGTTGTCTTTCAAATTCCCTCTGCACGCAATAGGACCGCGCTATGAGTCCCATGCATTTCCCAACAGCGGAGCTAGTTGGCTAGTTCAAACTTTTGCCAACTTAATAAAAGCTTAACTCGTGTCACACTGTTCTCCAACAGCAACATCCATCTTATTTGTTTTCAAGTAGCAGGGAATTCAAGCCAAACTGTTGCAACTCTGCCATTCATTATGTTAAAGCAACAACAAAGAACTTTTCCTCTGTCGCATGCACTATTTGTTTATCCAGCACTGGCTTTGGAAATAACGATGTCCACAGACAAGGTAGAATATGTTGCATGATTTTATGAAAGTATGCTGTATTGGGACATCAGATGCAAGTCAAATTTGTAGTTACTTATGCCTCATTCCATCGAACTACAGATCCGCTACCCGATCTGGCAAACTTACACAGTGCGGTTATAGCCGATAGAGGGCCGCAAAGCGAATGCAGAAGTGCCGTTCACCCTGTTACGAGTTGATGAACCACTGAAACGAAAACACATTTTTAAGGTACAAAAAACTCTTTGGTGTTGCTTTAAGCCCACCTAATGACTCTATACACGGTTTGATTGGCCTGATACAAGCCAACAGAGAGTTGCTAGACTAGCCCTGGCAGCAAATGTAATTTTACATTTGTAATTTGCTGCCGCTAGGGTGCGTCTAGATTTCTAGGCTAGGGTGATATAGCCTAGGTGATATATTTTACCTATCCAATTCTTTCTCAACCTAGCGTGATCCACCACCTTTAGATTTGTCTCTTGCAAATAAGTTATGTTTAAGTGGTGCATTTAATCCCCTGCAATTCCATCTGACAAAATTCAAGTTATTCCTATGAGACTGCGACATATGAGTCACTGTTTGATAAAGAGTGAGTGACGTTAACTACTGTGAATCGCAACCACGGAGGAAAGGCTATTTTAGCAGGCATAATAATTGACAAATACATGCAACATAAACATTGAAAAAGTAGATTAAAAGACAAAACACATGTATCCCTTGATAAAGCGTCCGTTGAACAGGACGCCCGGATATTCCCTTTTTACATTGACAAACAGTCTGAAATGGCACCGTTGCTCATTCAAGAGAGCCATTTGAAGGTGGAAAGAGAAGGGAAAATAGCAAGGACATTCTAGCTTAGCAGTCAATCAGTAGTAGACAGTCTATTTACTTGGCCACCGTTAGCTCACTGCCATCTGTATCCTGAAGTTAGGCTGGTGTACGACCCGCAGATGTTAAGTTCTTGATGAAATCCACTGCTGCAGAGGGGTCTTCGAATTTATGCAGTGTTCCATCAGGCAATGTAATTTTCAGCAGGGCAGGGAACAACAACCTGAACAATAACCTGGGTGGTTTGTCCTTACTGGGCTTCTTGCGCAAACTACGGTGGGCTCTATCTGGGATAGGTTTTTGGTCAAGACTCAAAAAGCCCAAAGAGGCAAATTCAGTTGGATTAGAGCCATCCACGTCTTCCAGTATCCCAATCAGACGAATGTTGTTTCTTCTTGAGCGCCCCTCTAGATCCTCGCACTTAGCATTCAGCTGATCCACTTGTGTTCTCAGAATCTGTGAGATGTTTTCTAACTCACTCAAGTGGTCACCCTGGTTAGATGGAGCATGCTCCAAATCTCTGATGGTGCTATCATGGTTTTCAATTTTCTGTAGCAGTGGTGCTATAGCACTTTTCAGCTCAGCACAAACTGTTGCAATTTCGGATCTCAATTCAGTCGAGAGGGAGTCAATTTTATCGCATATGTCATCCCTGAGAGTGTTAACCCTTTAGCCGCCAGGGTTTAAAAAATATAAATTGGAATTTTACATCAAAATTTCAAAAGGCCATGGCTTGCATGTGGTCAGAGAAAAAGTCCTACTGTAAATGTGAAAATCATTGAGTATGACCAGAAGTTTATGAAGGGGGTAAATTTACTCATCTAATTTGCATTTTATGACGTCACTGGATGGCAACCACCGTGAATTATGCATATTTCAGTAAATACTAGATGTTGAACATATTTGAGCAGTTTTACTTTCTTTTTTTGTCATTTCACCGACATGTGAACAGGAACACAGTCACATGTAAACCAAAAACTATTACTATAATCACAAACCCTATGCTACTATACAATAAAGGGGGTCATCCCTATGTTCCCCGCTCGGGGTTAGGGTTTTAAAAGGGTCCTATGTTCCCCGGTCCCATACAAAGCGGGGAACATAGGACACGGGGAACATAGGTACGTTCCCCAATAAAGTAGCCTGGTCAAATCAGTTCCATATCGCGGGTGACTTTGAAGTTCTTCAGAGCCCTATTTTTACAACCCCTGCTATCTATACCACGTCCATTACGGACACTATCATCACTATTGTCACTGGCACCTCCAGCTATGCTGGGCAGAGGGTCGAAATAAGCATGGTATGCTTAGTGGACACTGTCGAAAAAGACGCACCTCCATTCACAGACGCTCCGTGACTATCAGTCAATAGATGATCGATCATATTCTCCAAAAGGCAGATATTCTCCTTCAGAATCAGAATAGGTGAATAACAGACCCAAGACTTCATCACACGTGAATTATTTTCCAACATTTGGTGTATTTCTGCTTTGTATTTTCTACTTTGCAAATTTAGTTGCCGACTGTAAAAAAACAGACCAAAATCGTACAATGTAAGGCCGCCGTTACATGCTTGGTGTCCACATGCGCTGAGCCCATAGAACCATTCTGTACATCAATGTCCCATACCCCATCACCTCTCAGTGCACACCTCCACCCTCTCATACCCCATCTCCTCTCAGTTCACACCTCCACCCTCTCCTACCCCATCACCTCTCAGTGCACACCTCCACCCTCTCCTACCCCATCACCTCTCAGTGCACACCTCCACCCTCTCCTACCCCATCACCTCTCAGTTCACACCTCCATCCTCTCCTACCCTGACACCTCAGCGTCACCATAGATCTGTACGGGCAGTTGGTGTTCCTTGATCTGTACGGGCAGTTGGTGTTCCTTGGTGGAATGTAGAGACCAGTGTTCAAGTCCACAGGAAATATACTCTATGTCAAGTCACAAGGAAATGAAAATGGGAAAGAAGCCATTTGGCAGGTCTTGGTGTGAGGGAAACGTTTTATTTGTTTTACTGTGATATGCTCAGTTCACACAACTCCAGCCCACCCCCACCTGCTGCCTCCTATCCCCATCACCAACCAGTTCACACCTCCACCCACACATGCAGTCTCCTAACCCCGTCTCCAACCAGTTCACACCTCCACCCCACCCCCACATACCCTCCTTTGTGGACTTTGTGCATGTTGATTCATAGACAAGTCCACCTGAGGACAATCAGGCTTATATGGAATTCACATGGTAATCTTTACCCATAATCCTTTGTCACCATCATTTGCATTCCAAATGCAGCATTCATGGAGCTTATTGGTTAAGATGAAATCTAGGGCACCAATGGACAGACATATAAGAAGCCTTATAGTAGGGTGGTGATGTCTGAAGCAAGGTTGTCACACGGATGCTGTGGAAGTGTGTAGGTGTACATTTCTAGCAGGACAACTATACTTTATTTGGTTGGGGACAGAAGTTTGGCAGGAATTATTTGGCACAGCAGATCAAGTCTAAAATGACACCATCAACTTGCAGGGAAGTGGCATTCTCACCAGTGGAAATGAAAGAGGGACACGATTCTGATCATGATGACTCCTCTACTACAAGTAAGATTCTTAAAAGTTGTTATTGTGGCATTACTGTGGTATAACCTTGTGGGGGTTTGATTTGTGCGTTATTTATTGATTATATATATATATATATATATATATATGATTTCAGAAAAATAAAACAGAGGGTTGTGATGAGGTCTTTCAATTCATAATATTAGATTTTATGGGAATACTTCGTTAATATGATGATGATTTTACCCTTTGTCCTCTGCTCTTGACTTCATGTAATTTATGTTGAGAAAAAAAAGCATTGCTGTAGAAGGAGAAAGAGAAGGCAATTTTTTAATCATGTTCTCATATTACAGGAATTGTTCGAAGGATCACTCATGGAAAGAGTTTCAAGAGTGGCTCAGATCTCAACAAATACTGGACAAAAGCCAATTCAGTGTTCTCAATGGGGCAAGGCCATTGATAGTGACTCTCTTCTCAAGACATGTCAGAAGATCCACACTGGGAAAAAGTCATATCAGTGTACTACATGTGAGAAGAGTTTTAACACCAGCACAGGTCTCACTGTCCACAAGAGAATACATTCTGGAGAAAAGCCATATCAGTGTTCAGATTGTGGACATGCTTTTACTCAATTGGGGCATCTGAAGTCACACCAGAAAATCCATACAGGGGAAAAGCCATATCAGTGTTCAGATTGTGGACATGCTTTTACTCAATTGGGGCATCTGAAGACACACCAGAGGATCCATACTGGGGAAAAGCCATATCTGTGTACTACATGTGGGAAGAGTTTCAAAATCAGCAGAGAACTCACTATCCATAAGAGAATACATTCTGGAGAAAAGCCATATCACTGCTCAGAGTGTGGAAAGACTTTTAGCCAGATCAGTTCTCTTAAAACACACCAGAGGATCCACACTGGGGAAAAGCCATATCAGTGTACTATATGTAAGAAGGGTTTCAAAACCAGTGGGGAACTCACTCTTCATAAGAGAATGCATTCTGGAGAAAAGCCATATCACTGCTCAGAGTGTGGAAAGACTTTTAGCCAGATCAGTTCTCTTAAAAAACACCAGATGATACACACTAGGGAAAAGCCATACCAGTGTACTACATGTGGGAAAAGTTTCAGAACCAGTGAAAAGCTCACTAACCATATGAGAATACATTCTGGAGAAAAGCCTTATCAATGCTCAGAGTGTGGAAAGACTTTCAGTCAGACCGGTTATCTTAAAAAACATCAGAGGATCCACACTGGGGAAAAGCCATATCAGTGTTCAGAATGTGAAATGACTTTTGCTCACTTAATAAGTCTAAAGTCACACCAGATGATCCATACTGGGCAGCGCTATGTGTGTTCAGAGTGTGGTAAGACCTTTACTAGTGTGAGTAATCTCAAGACACACCAGAAGATCCACACTGGGGAAAAGTCATATCAGTGTTCTACATGTGGAAGGGCTTTTACTTGTGTGAGTAATCTCAAGAGACACCAGATGGTCCATACTGGGGATAAGCCATAAAGGTCTTTAGCCAAAAGTCACCCAGAGAGGGGGAAAAGCTACATTCATTTAGAACACTCTGATGTTGTTTCTGTACTGAGTTTACCTGCATCTTTATATTAAAGGTGCCATGTGTAAGAATTGAGGTAAAAATATCCAAAAAATGAGCTACACGCATCAAAAGAATGAGAAGAAATAAGGGCGATGGTGTCATTAAAAAAATGACAAGGTATAGTGCTGCAGAGAGATCAACCTAAATAAGCATGCTAAATTACTAGCCACAGCCCGACAGGTGTCATAATACCAGTTTCGGCCATGGGAGGCGGTATGCGGGCAACATAACCGCCAGCCAAACTGCAATACACGTGTCTCGGTTGTTACTCTAGGGTAGACCAACTCACTTTCTGGAGGTATACTGCCCCATCTTTTATGGAATGTGGAGTATGAATTGATTTTTTGGCGGACATTACACATGGCACCTTTAACATATTCCTATATTTGTATTAGGGTATGACAAAGTGTTTTCATGTTTTCAGAACTACCGGTACCCATGACATTCATTACATTACATTACATTACATTTGGCTGACGCATTTTTAGCCAAAGCGACTAACAACATGGTAAACAGTTTAAGTTTTAGAGCAATTCTCAACAATTTTAGGACAATTTAAAAAACATTCACATCAATGGGCTACACTCATCCACTCATGTGTTCACTGTCTCGCTGTCTGTGTGTGTGAAAGATTCTTATACATGTTTATTTGAAGTTTTACGGTGCCTATGACATATTCACATCAATAGGCTACACTCATCCACTCATGTGTTCACTGTGTGACTGTCTGGCTGTCTGTGTGTGTGTGTGACAGATTCTTATACATGTTTATTTAATTCTTAATACATTCTTTACATTCTATAATAATTCTTATACATTTTTACGGTAGTTTTACGTAAGTACGTTACGTTTAAGTTTTACGGTATCCATGACATATTCACATCAATATGTCAACACAACAAATTGTAACATACTGGCTCGGAGTATGTACATTCAGGGGAGACCAACGCAGTGTTGAAATAATAATAAATTAATTTATTAAAGAAAGTTAAACATAAACATTTCGGAATAACGATAAGGATGAGGTGCAAGTCAGTGTAGTGTTAGTTAGGCAAAAGTGAAGTGTAAGTCAGTACAGAGAAGAAGGTAACGCAACAAAATGAATGCCAAGCCGGGAGGAGGAGAACCGCCTGGAGTGCAGACTGAGCCGATCTTAAATATCACTCCCAATCAGGCACACCTGGGCACACAGGGGAAACAAGCACCCAGGCACGTCAGTGCCGGTGGGCGGAGTTAGGACACAGTGGCATGGGCCGTAACAAAATACATTGTAAAGATTTTACCCAGTATTTAGCAGACACTTTTTATCCAAAGAGAAATGGACTCGCCACAGTTGGAAACAAAGATCCGCATGAACGGTTAACCAAATAACTGTTAAACTCTTCATTTCTCATTTTGGCAAGTAGCTGCATAGCCTATCGGACGTCCCATGTCAATATTGGACGAACAGAAGCAAAGTGAAGTTGATATGGCAAGCCAATTTAACATGACAGACTGAAGTCTCTCAGTTGATAATCAGCCATTTTCCACACACTAAAGTGGCGCAGTACCTGCCATAATTCAGACGCCAATACAAAAATAAACTCGCCATTGGCCTGGTACTGACGCTCCACATACTTGTTCATCATGAATCATGTTTTCATGTTATTGTTTGTTTGTTTGGTTTGTTTGTTTGGAATGTATTGACATGTATTCCCTTCATTGCAGACAGAGGGGGAATCTCATCCCTGGATCACAGACAGTCAGAAATGTCTTCACTTCACCAACCACTGTATCATGTGTTTGACAAGGATCACTATCACTGGTTTGCTAAATATTATTCTATGTTGTTGTTTATGTCTTAACCACTCTATTTATGTACTGTACTTTTACTGTACCCTTTTATGTACTCTGTACTTGTGTTTATGTAAAGCACATTGAAATAAGATGACCTTATCTTGCCCATTATGTGTGTGAGAGAGATAGAAAAAGAAAGACAGTTTAAGCATCTGTGTGTGTGTTTTGTGTATTGTCCGTGTGAATTTGTGTTTGTGTGTTTGTGTGACAGCAAAAGTATGTGTGTGTGTTAGAGAGAGAGATAGAACACCAAACTACTGCAGCATAACACATAATGTTACAACAGCATAATTTGTCTGTGTGTGTGTGTGCATGTAATTCTCTCTGTCTGTCTGTCTGTGTGTGTGCATCTGTCTGTCTGTCTCTCTGTGTATGTGTGTGTGACTGATTCGTATACATGTGTTCACTGTCTGGCTGTCTGTGTGTGTGACAGATTCTTATGTGTTCACTTTGTCTGGCTGCAGGGAAAGTGTGGATGCAGTTTTGCCAATCAAGATTGAGATCATAGAAGAGGAAGACTGGCCTGGACCGGAACATGACTGTAAACAGGAGGCAGAATTACCAGGACTGGAAAAAAATTGTAAACAGGAAGCAGAATCGCCTGGACAGGAACATGAGGAAGAGGAAGTAAAACCACCTGGACCGGAACATGACTGTAAACAGGAGACAGAATTACCAGGACTGGAAAATAATTGTAAACAGGAAGCAGAATCACCTGGACAAGAACATGCTTTTGAACAGAAAGTAGAACTGCCTGGACAGGAACATGACTGTAAACAGGAAGAAAAATGCCCTGGACCGGAACATGATTGTAAACAGGAAGTAGAAACACCTGGACCAGAACATGATTGTAAACAGGAAGCAGAATCGCCTGGACAGAACCACGATCATGAACAGAAAAGAGAATTGGACTTAAATAAATATGACCATCATGATTCCTCTCCTACAAGTAAGTTACTGTGTAGCTTGCATGGTAAAATACTTGTTTGTAATGTTCTCTTAGTTGAGCAACACATTTGTTGTAAAAAGCATATCAACAATCAACCAGCAAACACACGTTGGCCAAACGTTGATATTGGTTGGTTGAGGTGGAAACAATGACATACCATTGTCAGCCCCTCAAACAATTGTAGCCTATATAGAATGTTGGTTTATAGGCTAGTCATGTTCGGCAGCAAAGCCAACGTGTCACTTAGACGTCAACAAAAATAGGCTACAATTAATACACAAGGTATGTGTAACAGGGTTTCAAAAAACATTAAAGTATGTCTGAATGAATAGTTGGTCAAAGTGGGGTATTTAGTCAATAACGCAAAAATTCGTCTTTTACTAAGTGATACCTTACACCTGCACTTATTTGTAAGACTAGGATAGGCTATTTATAAGACTAGGATAGGCTATTTATAAGACTAGGATAGGCTATTTGTAAGACTGTAAGACTAGGATAGGCTATTTGTAAGACTAGGATAAGCTATTTACAAGACTAGGACAGGCTATTTGTAAGACAGGAACAGGATAGACTAGGATAGGCTATTTATAAGACTACTAGGACAATAGGCTATTTATAACACTAGGATAGGCTATTTGTAAGACTGTAAGACTAGGGTAGGATATTTGTAAGACTAGAATAATAGGCTATTTGTAAGACTGTAAGCCGTACAGATGTCCCTTGTGTTTCAGAACATTTGCCGACCTAGCCATTCTTACGGATCACAAACAAACTCACATCAGACTGTACCTCTGCAACATGTGCATGAAAGGTTTCCGAGATCTCCCAAGCCTCAGGGACCATCAGCTTCTCACGTGTGGAGAACTCCATCGACACCGCCACCAAGACCATCAAGAGCTGGGGTCGGCGTCGCAACGGGGTCGGGGGGCCCTGCAGCATCAGTGTTGTCAGTGTGGAAAGACGTTCTCCAAGATAAATTCGCTCAAGACCCACCAGAGAATTCACACAGAGAGAAAGCTGTGTGTGTGCAGTAAATGTGGGCAGGTGTTCAGGACGAGGCGAGAATTCACAGACCATCAGAAGATCCACACGGGCGAAAAGCCATTTCGGTGTCCTCAGTGCCGAGAGTCCTTTATGTTTAAGGAGCAGTTGCAGACACACCTGAAGTCGCATGAGGAAAAACGCTGTAAGTGTTTAGAATGTGGTAAGGCTTTTATGGACTCGCACAACTTGGAGAGACACCGGATAATCAGACACACTGGAGAAAGGCCTCATAGGTGCAAAGAGTGCGGAATGAGTTTCGGTGAAACGCATATCCTTGAACAACATCTGAGGATCCATACTGGAGAAAAGCCGTTTCAGTGTAGCACGTGTGGGAAGTGCTTCAGACATGGCAACAGTCTGGCGGCACATCAGGTCATCCATTCGCCAATAAAGCCACATCGGTGCTCCCAGTGTGGGAAGGCATTTAAGTGGAAGATTTGCCTCAAGCTGCACGAATCAAACCACGCTAAAGAAAAATGGTATCAGTGTACTATATGTGGAAAGAGTTTCAAGTACATCTCACATCTGGGCGTTCACCAGAGGTTCCATAGGCGGGAAAGGCGACGTCAATGTTCATTATGTGGATTGAAATGTAACTCTGTGTATGAACTCAGGAGATAGGAGCCACCCTGGAGTAGAACGTTATCCTTGCCCAGTGTGTGAGAAAAGACTTTTAGTCACCTCACTGGTCATCAGAAGATCCATCAGAAGATCTGTACAGATGGAACGTCGTATCAGTGTTCTCTGTGTAGCAATACTGACAGGTTTAGGCTTAAGTTAAGTGCATCCAATTCATAAATTGTTTGTTGAAGTGTAACTCGGAGTGAAAACAAACTAGGGTGTAATCACGGTAGTTAACAACTTCAAACTTTACCTTTTATTAAAATCCCTTAATTGGTGGCGTTTTGAGCATTACCGTTTATTTGTATTATCACTGAATAGGCTTACAGTGATGCTAACCGGTGCCCGTCGCTATTTTATACCCCTAACAATGCTTTAAATATAATAACACTTCTGTTGTGTGGTGAGGGTTTCTCCAGACAAACCAAAGTATTGTAGACTTTGAAAGTGTACCGAGAGGTTATAATAAGACCCGTATGGAAGAAAATGCCTTTGGAAGAAAATGGAAGAAAATGCCTTCCTGGTCCATACCTTCCTGATTCAGTATGATACCGTATCATCAAATACGCGGGCGTGTTCAACCTTGCTACGCTGTAAGATCAAACAGTTACCAGTTACAGGTGTTACAACCTCTCTGTACAGTTTTGTATGTTTCTTTTAACTGCAGATCTTTTATCAGCACAAATGTAGCACGAATTATTGAGATTACTTTGGGGAAATTTGGACAAGTATGGGGGGCTGAGTGACGTCCCTGGCCAGAAAATGTGAAGTTTAATTAGGCTAGGCCTACTTAAAACCCTTAACGGCACAAACGATATTTTTTACGGCACAAACCGGCACAAATAGCAGGGTTTTGAATATCATTTTGTAATGACATGGGGGGCCAGCTTGACGCAGACCTGTGACTTTTTTTTTTTCCAAGACTTGCCAATGGAACATTTATTTAGTATAACAATAATAAAGTCTGGTTATTTAAAGGGAAACTGTAGTCTAAGAGCAACCTAGGGTCTTACAATGTGTGACTTATGATGTGTTTTAACCTTAAACCAACTTTCTCTCTGTCACACGCACGCTATTTGTTTATCCAGCACTGGCTTTGCAAATAACGATGTCCACAGACAAGGGATAATATTTTGCATGACTTATAAAACGTATGATGTATTGCGACATCAGATGCAAGTCAAATTTGTAGTTTCTTGTCTCATTACATCGAACTACAGATCAGCTACCCGATCAGGCAAACTTACATAGTGCGGTTATAGCCGATAGAGGGCCGCGAAGCGAATGCAGAAAGTGCCGCTCACCCTGTTACCAGTTGATGAACCACTGAAACGATTTTGGAAACATTATTTTAAGGTACAAAAAACTCTTTGGTGTTGCTTTAACCTTTCCTATGCTTGATTTCTTTCTTTCTTTATTTTTATTGTGTTCATTTTTCATTTAACAGCCGAATATCACAGCCAATGTCAGAAGATTGACACAGCTATTGATATTTGCAGGCGAAGTTCAAGAGCAGAGATTGGCCAATAAAAAACATATTGGTCTCTCACATACACACACTCATAAAGTTTTTAAATGTTTCCCAATGACTCATGCAGAATTCCTAATCATTCACCAAAAATGAAACCAACATTGTACTACTATTGTGTTTAACTTTTCCCTCAGTTTTAAATGATGCCTTTGACTCCTGACCCTTTTTAATCTCACTAAATCAGGGATATTAAGTTTAGTAGATTATTTGTGAATATTAGTATCAATCAGCTGATTAAAATAAGTATATTTATATTACTTGCATGGGTCATTTTTCGATAGGCACCAAAGGGTTATCACTATTGATTTACTTTTTAATTTTTTCTGTGGTTTGTCATGAGGCATGGGACTTCTCCCTCCAGTCCTTTAGGTGGCAGTAATTCTAAACTTGGAGTTGACAACCGCCAGGAGACTTCAGAGAGGGAGATGTAAGTTGTACTTGGCTAACGCTAACAGTATGAATGAGAGGCACACGATATCATGGTAAAACTATAAATCAAATCTCACTTGTTCGAGATTGAAGGTGCTGTGCTGTTATCAGGAGACAACATTTGCCTTCTTAATGAAAGGTAAACAACTGTAAAAACAGTCTTTGCTATGCACTAGCACGCAATAACCGACCTGACTTCACGTCTTCACGTTAGTCTATGTGCTAGGCTGTTGTTTACATTTCTGTAAACAAACATTATACAGGTGGTAGACGCAGATGAACAGAAACACTACAGGTTGCAACTAAAATGAACTCTATCACATTGGTAATCTGAATATGTAGACTACATGTAGAGAATAGCTACGTTTTATGAATGGCATTTAGTTGATGGTCCTGGTTACGGTAAAGCATACAGCTAACCTAGACGTTCAACAAGACTATTAAAGTTAATTAAGTTGGTTCAGAAATAGATAGGGTGACCAGTCATTGATTAATACATTGACTAGACATGCAGTGGCTTTCCTTGTCCTTATAGGAGACCTAATCTAAACTCTAGTAAGTGAATAGCTTTATGTTACTTAGCCTACAGCTGCTTGTTATTATCTGATAGTGTACAGCACATTGAATCCTCCGTGTATGAAAAGCGATATATAAATCAACTTGCCTTGTCTTAGCCTAAGTTAAATAGTCCACCAAAGAGTTTTGCATATTTCTAGATTTAAGCACACCTTTTTTATTTCTACATGTTGAAATATCCGATGCACACAGCTGGTTCATCCAGCATTTTTCTTTGTATTTTTGTTTCCTTTGTATTGTATGTGTAGTTTTTGTAGTATGCATGCATGCGTAGATGGCATATGTCTGTGTGCCTATGTGTATGTATGATGTGTATTTAGCTATTTGACACCTTCATTTCCTTCTGGATAAATAAAGTATCTCTATCTATCTATCTATCTGTCTGTCTGTCTGTCTGTCTGTCTGAGTTCAACACACTCTCTTTAATCTCTATATGAATATTCCGTCTCTTGAGGTATTATTTGTGCATGTTTGTATCTCTACTATACAGTATAGCCAAGCAACTGCACTGAGGTCTACGCAGCAGGGGAAAGGTTACTGTGGACTACGCAGCAAGATTACTGAGGTTCTCACAGAACGCGCCTCAATGTTCTTTGTGTTCTAGGCTGATCGTCTTCATGTGGAACCTATCCGTGGAACCGGTCAGGCCGACCCGTAATAAATGGTTCTGGTTCTGGCGCTGAGACGGACCTTTCCCCCCATTCGCACTGCACTAGAAGAGGTTCTGCAGTTCTACTCGAACGGTCCATCATGGAGGTCATTGTAAAAGTGAAAGATTCCCAAGAAGAGAAGGAGTCTTCTTTTCTCTCACTTAGCTGCGGCTACAGCGACATCAAGCCAGCCAGTATTGAGTTGATACTAAAGGAGGAGGAAGTTGCAGAAGACCGGGACGCGGCACTACTGCAAGCATGTCAACAGGTCGCTATGGTGAAGATGGAGGAGTTCGAAGAACATGAAGAGGGTTGTCGTCGACAAGGTAGGGACAGACATAATTCTTCTCCATTCTGAAGTTCGAAGACTTCTGATTTTGTTTGTAACTACCATTTTGTGTAGTTTTTGTGCACTATTTGTTTTGCCTACTTTTGGACTGCATTTTTAGGAAGCAGATTTTTCATCCCTGTATTGCAGAAAAAAGGGAAGCAATATTAAGTGTGTGTATTACACAGTAGTGTTACATTTGTATGATGTGAAGGTTTTTTATTATAATAATAATAATAATAATAATAATAATAATAAGCTTTATTTGTATGGCACATTTCATACAGAGAATGCAGTTTAAAGTGCTTTACATGTGGATCATGTCACACAATAATAGAGAAAAAGAAAAATAAGAACAAATATAATAATTAAACAAACTAACCAACGAAAAAACATCATATATTTAATAATTTAAAAAATGATGACAATTCGCAGGATGGTAAGGAGATCATCTTACCATTTTCTTGTGGGTTGCTTGTTTTTATGTCATTCTCAAATTAGTATTGAAGTAATCATCCATGTGGAGGAGAAACAAAACTTACTTTTAACATTTGTTTGTTTGTTTGTGTTTGTTATTTGCTCTGCTTTGTAGATGCGGACAGCGGAGAGACTCCGTGTAGAGTTCGCTTTCCGCCGCTGCATCTCAGTGACGGCCTGTCGGGTTGCGGGGAACGTCAACCGCCGCCTTCGCACCAGTGCTCTCCGGTGACCACCATGGTGTCTTCCCTGTCAAACCATCTCAGGACATCACACACTGCAGAGAGGCCTCCGGTATGTTCCCTGTGTGTGTGTTTGTGTTGTGTGTGTGTGTGTGTGTGTGTGTGTGTGTGTGTGTGTGTGTGTGTGTGTGTGTGTGTGTGTGTGTGTGTGTGTGTGTGATCCCCTCACAGATCACTGGGACCCCCACCAATCACTACACAGATTACTGGGACCCCCACCAATCACTACACAGATCACTGGGACCTCCACCAATCCCCTCACAGATCACTGGGACCCCTACAAATCCAATCCATTATTAAGGATGAATGAATGACCTTTTGAATGAATGAATAAACATTATGTTTATGTTGCGGATGAATATTACTCTGTGTTGGTGGTAAGAATTATGCTAAGGAAATGCATATGTATGGATGTAATAAACATCAGTAAATTATTCTAAAAGGTTCTATATATCTGTATTTAAATATTTTTCAAATATTATGTGTGTGTCTCGACAGTTTAGCCAAGCAACAGCATTGAGAGTAGACTACGGAGCAAGGGAAAGATTACTTCCTGTTTCGTGGGACCTGCGCGAGGAGTCAAGGAGGCCGGATCTCATGGATAAGCTACAAGACCGGTCCAGACACCGAAATGTGAGGCTGTGCAATAATAATAATAATATGTTTTATTTATACAGCGCCTTTCTCAGACTCAAGGTCACTTTACAAAGTCAACACAAAATCATTTATTAAATTATTATATTTATACAATAATAACTAAATAATAATTATGAAATAAAAAATTTGTGAATGATTTTATTTTGCCTTCCAGAAGATGAACGCAGCCACTGAGGAGGAGGAGCATCACCACCGGCGTATGTCTACGTTGCTGGGCAACAAGAATGCGGCCAAGCACACGCGGCTGATAGAGTTCGGCTGGATGCACAACGGCAGACAGGTGCGCAGCCGCAATGGCGGAGGCACGCGGCGGTTGGTCATGCCCAAGAACGCCAGTTACGACGACCTCTTCCAGCTGGGGAAGGAGATGTTCTTCCCGGAGGGGCTCTCCACCAAGGGCCCCGAGACTGACTTCCTGTTCCAAATCCGGGACTACAGCGGCACGCAGATGCCCCGCGATGCAACCGTGGGAGCGCTCTATGAGCCCCTCAAGCATGGAATGCTGCGACTCTACCTGTGCTCAGGTGATCGCGGCGAACTCGAACCCGAGTCTGAGTTAAGATTGGAGTCCGGGTCCGAGTCGTGCGGTTCTGAGCACGTGTCAAGCCCGAGCAGGCCCCAGCTCGGGCCGCCACCGCGCTCGACGTCGACTTCAATGTCATCGCTGTCATCGGACGTCAACTGCGTTGCCTCCAGCGATTTAGCTCACGAGGTCCTCGGGTACCCGGACGAGTCGTATCACTTTGCGGTCGAGGCGTTGGCATCGCCGCCGTCTTTTAGATCCGGACACCACGCGCAGTTAGAGTTGAATAGTTGTGACTCGCAAGCTCCCAAGCTTCTCTGTGACTCCCAGGAGTCGCGCGTCCCCGCTCTTGAGGCTCCGTCTCAACCAAAGAGGTCTCGGTGGGAGCCGTCGTGTCCCAGCTCCACTTCGAGGACGCTCAGACTGCGGCGCGTCAACATCGCCCGCGACATGATCAAGCAGTTCGAAGACCCCAGCATGATGGACGCCGCTCTGTCTGTAAGCTTCGTCGGCGAATCTGCCGCCGACGCGTCCCGCCTGGCCTCTGCATCCGTGAGCTTCGCAGACGAGTCTGGCGTCAACGCGCCAGGCCAAGCATCCCCTCGGGAAGCGTATTCCAGGTTTTGGGCAGTGTTCTTGCAGGCGGACGCTGCGGCGGCAGCAGTGAGCGAAACGACGACGCGCATCCCCTCCCTGCTGCCTGACCGGGGCAAGGCAGAGTGGGAGGCTGCCGGCAGGATCCTGCTGAAGGGCTATCGGGACGTCGGCTACTTCCCCACCCGCCTACCCCTTGCCTTCGCCGTCTGTCTCGTTCACGGAGAGGAGGCGCTCACCCCGGAGATGCTCATCAAGTCTTTCCTGAGGTGGGTAGAGTGACATAACACTTTATGTATTGACTTAAATTTTTATGTATTTATATTAAAATGTGTACTTCAAATAGACAGCTGGTGGTATTCCATCAACGTTCCTAATGAAAGCTGCTCATTAAAAGCTAAAGCATTAAGGGCTTAAAGGGGAACTTGGCAACTATTTCAACGTAATAAACCCGTTTAGAAATCATTTGGATGGTTAAATGACCTGTTCCGGTGAAAATGGTGACTTTCCCCGCTGCACCTAGCGTCCTCAGGCGGAAAACCAACCTTGCCACATTGAGACTACCGTCCCGGAAAGAGAAGTGAGAAACAAGAAACTAGTTTTAAATCGTGTTTCTTACCTTGTAACATCCACATAGTTCTGCCAAACTTATGCTAACCGTTCGCTAGCTTGTAAACAAATCCATGTGCTTTATCATTACCTTTTCCTACAGTTTGAAATAGCATAATGCACAATTTCTCCAGCAGAGGGGGAAATCCTGCCAAGTTTCCCTTTAAAGCTGATAATGTTCCATCTGAGTGAGAAAATGGAGTTAGTGGAGAGTAAGGTGAAATGTTTATTGTGAAACTAGATGTCCGAGTGGTGTGTAGTGGTACAAAATATGACCAGTCCTGCACATTCTCTCCGCAAAAATAAATCACACTTGTCAATTTGTCTCCATCTGGTACTCCATCCTAGCCTGGGTGCCAGCCAAACTTAGCCCACGACATTTGAGGTTGCGAAGTTTGGTCTGGACTGGTTCTGTTGTGGAGCAACTATGCCTGAACCAGAGCGGTTCGGACCAGAGTAACTCCTAAGCGGTTTTGTTTAGAGCTGAAAATGCAACTGTGTTTGAAAGAGGACAGATGTAGATTGCTAGGGACAAAATATTTGCTTTCGGTATGGTACAATGTCTTTGTAAATGACATTTAATTACAAAGCGTTTCATCCTGGTTCTCCCTAACAAAAACACTGTTGCTAGAAAGTAGAGATTTAGATTTCGCCATCGCGTCTTTCGTAGAAGATATCGACAGTGCAATAACTTTTAAAAAAAGACCAGATAACAATGTTAAGGCAATTGTGGAGAAGGATGGTTCGGGTGTTCTTCCTACAGGATTCACCCCCTGTATCGGTTGAAACACATCCCATAATCACATCTCAATGGAGCAGTATCAGACTCATGTTCTGACTATAATTTGAGTATGATGACATCAGGCTTTACTCCATCTCCTACTTTTGCAACATCAAGTCTTGTGGTTGGTTAAATAAAATACTATTAATCAGAAATGTGTCACAGGACAAATTCAACAAAATTAAGAGCTCTACACTTTAAAGTGCATATGTAACATAAAAAAGATGAGGCTTGATAAAATAAAAGCTAATAAATATAGCACTGGTTGTGGGGAGGGGATTTGCTTTTTTTTTTAGTTCGACATGGTTATGGCCCTAGGGAATAAAGCTGTTTCTGAGTCTGTTGGTTCTGGAATTGATGCACCTAGCGCCTTCCAGAGGGCAACAGGTCAAACAGATGGTGGCATGGGTGAGTGATGTCTGTGATGATGTTTCTCTCTCTGCTGAGACAGCAAGAGTTGAAGATGTCAAACAGGGTGGAGAGGGGATGGCCGACCAGTTTCTGTGCAGTCCTTACCACTCTAAAATGTCTACTACAATTTTAAGCCTGTGTGGGAAGATCAGAGTGAAATGCTCAAAACTAAGATTTTATGCATTTCTGTCAGGGTTGTGCACAATTCGAATTGGAATTCTGCTTCCTGTTTGCTAGCTCAATTGAAATGCAAGTGAAATTCAAGAATTTAATTGGAATTTAAGAGCCAGTTTCAATTAAATTCTGGAATTTTGCACACGCCTGATTTCTGTATTAAAGTGTGTACTGCAAATGGAAACCTGTGGGGTATTCCGTCAATGTTGCTGATTAACTTTCAGTTGAGGGTGAAGTCATTCTATTAACACAAATGAGCTGTAATAAATAAAATCTATAAAAATATATGAAATTGTATGTGTTGAACATGAGTTCTGAGTGTCTGAGTTCCCATTTTGTGGCTTCTATACTAATATTTGTCAGGGGTAATTTGTTCATGTGGAGGAGCCTACTATATCAGGAACAGACTTCCAAAGCCAAGAAACACCATATAACAGATATATCTGTTAGGAACAATATGGTGTTTCTTGGCTTTGGAAGTCTGTTCCTGATATAGTAGGCTCCTCCACATGAACAAATTCCATTTGATGATGCATAAATGAATACACGTCTAACTGTAGTGCTCAATAATCTTTGATGTAATCAAGATTAGACGTGTATTCATTTATGCATCATCAAATGGAACCCTCAGTGAATAGAATTTTTCATTGTTGCATCATCAAAAAGGAACCCCCTGTGAATAGAATTTTTCATTGTTTCATCATCAAAAAGGAACCCTCTGTGAATAGCATTTGTTCATTATTGCATCATCACATAGAATTCTCAGTGAGTGAATAGCATTCTGCATTCTAATGACATGTTTGTGCTCTGACTCCCGAAAAGGTTCACCGGCACAGCAGAGAGGGACATTCTCTGCGCCGCCCTGGAAGGAAGTACGTACGAGATTGATGGCTTGCTCGATGTCCTCCACAGGATGTGCGTCAGAACCTTGCCAGATGGGGGCAACATTGAGGACGTCGTCGTACGAATAGCACATGCTCAGTTGATCCAGGGGCCCATGTACCCCTTGGTCAGGATGGCCAGCACCGCCCAGAAAGGCCTCAGGCAGCTCCTGCCCACGGTGGCTGCAGTGACTGCACTTTACGACACATAACTTCCCACACACACACACACACACACACAAGTGCAGAGATGAGGAAACTCTGCTTAAGAAAGTAATCAGGCACTGTGCCCGATATCAGGCGTGAGCCAGGGTGCACAAGGGGAGGCCACCGTCATTGGAGAGCATGATTTTGATGTAGCGTGTTATAAATGTAATGTGTTGTTTGTGCTGAAGTAATTTTTTCCCCTCAGTCGCAGGTCGAGATTTACGAATATCCGGCGGCAAGGCGGCATTACACCCTGAGCAGGATAACCATGGCAACAACACATCATCAGTAGGGAAAAAAAAAAAACACTAACCTGTCTCGCGACCCAGCTCACGTTCCCTGTTAGTGGGTGAACACACTTGGTGAATTCTACTTCACAATGATGGGAAGAGCCGACATCAAAGCCCTGTGGAAGTCCTGGGTGTGTGTGTGTTCCACCCACTCACTGAACCAGCGGATTCTGATTAGAATGGCGGGGTTTTGACTCTGTTTCCCTATCCTCTGGATCTAATACATACATACAAGCCTCAGGGTGTTTGTGTGTTCTCATTGGACTTTATCTAGTCACTGTGTGTGACTGTAATAGCTGTACTTTATAAAAACATTCTCCCAAATCACACACACATTATTATTATTATTATTATTATTATTATTTGTGATTTGTATGTTGACCAGTGTATGTTGTACATTTTCACAATCCATGAACTTTAATAACAGAATTGAACACATTTGTTTTTAAATTCACACTTTAAATGATGCTTTCTAAGACCTGTACAAATGACTGCTGTGTATTTGTGACACAACAATGTGAAGCAGAGCGGGTGTAAATAAAAGTCGTTAATGCCACAACTGTGAAGGTCATCAGAGGGTCGTATCTTAGCCGGAGAGTTAGCGATGAAGGTCATCAGAAATGGCCAATAGGGGTTGAAAAAGTCAACACCAGTGAAAGTCATAAGGGTCGAGGCTGCAAACGTCACCACTGATCTCAGACAAAGTCACATTAGTTGTATGTTTGGGTTGTCAAAGTCACCACTGGTGAAGGTGAGCAGAGTTGTAAAGGCCATCGTGGTCATACGGACTTGTTCTGCAGGTTGGCCTCGATCTCAGACAGCCTCTGTCCTATCGCCACGGTTAGAGCCTTCACCTGGGCAACATGACACACAAACACAGGAGCAGTTTGAGTCTTCAGCTGGTCAACATGACGCACAAACACACACAGGGGCAGTTAGAGTTTTCAGCTGGACAACATGACCCACAAACAAACACACACACACACACACACAGAGTCTTCAGCTGGACAACATGACACAAACACAGGAGCAGTTTGAGTCTTCAGCTGGTCAACATGACGCACAAACACACACAGGGGCAGTTAGAGTTTTCAGCTGGACAACATGACCCACAAACAAACACACACACACAGAGTCTTCAGCTGGACAACATGACACACAAACACACACACAGGGGCAGTTAAGAGTCTTGTGGACCATAATTATTTGCTAGTATTTTGCAAAACAATTTTAAAGTAAATTGTCTGTAAATGTATCAAATTTCTCTACGTGTGTCTCTACTCTCGTCACCTCATTGAGCTGCTGTTGAACGCCCTCTCTGTACTCAAGGGTAACAGGCGTCTTCTCGGAGCTCAACGTCGCCCTCTGTTGGGTGGAGGACCCCACTACATAGCTGCACATACACAAGAAAGGGAACGTACAGGTCAATTATTCCACTCCACTCTGTCAATCCAATCTTTATTTCAGACTGATGACAAAGTCCCGGGGGGGGGTTTATGATAATAAAAGTGAACAGTACATAAAAGTATGATAATGCATCAAACTCAATCATTCAGTCAGTCACTTCTATGTGAAGTAAACAAAATGGAAAAGTAGTGGTGTAGAATAGACAGTGAGTAACTGTCCATTCTGGCTGCATCAATCCATCTGCAGTGGCAGTGCAGAGCTGTGTGTGTGTGTGTCTACTGTTCTGGCCACATCCATGGGGAAGGAAGATCGGCCGTAGCAGTGCAGAGTTGTGTGTGTGTGTGTGTGTGGGGGGGGGGGGGGGGGGATGAACTTTTTGGCCTACTAGCCAAAGTGGCTGATAGATGAAAAAAATTACCAGCCATGCATATTTTTTTTTTCCGGCCAAAACTAAACAATTCTTTTCATAACTATTTTAAAACTAGGCCTATCATTACTATACGGCTCTTCAGAACGCTGCGAAAGTTCCATTAAAATTAATTAATAGAGATCTGCAGTGGCATTGCAGAGCTCTGGGTTCGTGGGCGTTCGAAGTGGCGCAAAAAGTGGGTATGCGCTATATGCGGCGCATAGGGGCACAGCACCATGGGGGCGCCAAAGCGATGGTAAATAATAATAATAATATATTTGGTATATTCTATATGTAGCTACTGTTCATGATACTGTTGTTATCATTTCTGCATTTCCTCAATGTTAAATAACATTTTAGAGGACTAACAGGCTAGAGTAGGCGCCCTATCATAGAATTTTGACATAGAAGAGGGAGTGGGGGCGCCGTGAGCGCTGAGCGAGCAGGTACGAGTAGTGAGTTTTCGTCTATGGAAAAAGATGGATGCAGCAAAAAAGCTGTTGGGGGCTAAAAAAGAAAGGGAAAATGAGATGGCATGTCAAGGGATGTGACAGCAGTTAAATACGTGGATGGTGAAAAGCAACAGGTAGGATTTAAAGTGTGACGTCTGTGCATGGAGGCACACGTTTCATGTTCGTGTTATTCATGTTACCAGACTAACTAGCGTTTGCTAAGCATATGCCGATTGGAATAGCTTATTCCATTCAGATAGCTAGGTGGCTACCATGCTCATACTGCACACTTTTAATCATATGGCAAACTGCAAACAGAAATGTCACACTAGCAACAACTCATTACATGTTTCCATTTACTAACAATGAAGACTCCTTGTAATAACTTAATGTTGTGCTGTCAATGTGGCACAAACAAAGGCTAGAGTTGGATCAGCCTTATCTTTTGTGAGCAACAGCTGGCAAAAAGACGTTATGAGAACCGTTTAGACTCTCCTAAAGTGACAATGCAACACTTAACAATACTTCAAGTTCAAATTGGCAGAATTTCTTAAAAAATAATATGTAATACATTATTGGCCTTTTGTTTTACTTTAGTTGTTTGTGTTTTTTTTTTTGGTGGGGGGGGGGGGGGGGCGGGACGCCAATTTGTTGTTGCATACCCCTCAAACAATGGGTAGCTATGCCCCTGGGCGTTCATGTGCGAGTGTGTGCGTGAGTGTGTGTGTGTGTGAGTGTGTGCGCGTGAGTGTGAGTGTGTGCGTGTACCTGTCGATTCTGGCCACGTCCATGCTGAAGAGAGACCGCCGATGGTCCAGTTCCTTGGGCGTCGACACGTACATGATTCCGATCGGCGAGGAACAGCCGAGACAGCTCAGGGTCCGGATCACACTGGTCATGTGGAAAAACAATCTGGAGTTTTACGCAACAACCATAATCACTAAAGTCCCATTTAAGTCTGAGGTGCAACATTTTGGGCCCTGTTTGTTTGCCCGCCTTGTTTGTCCTATACGGTTGGATGTCAGCTACTGGGATTTGCTATCCTAACAGTTTTTTTGTTGAAGTATATTTTTGAGGGGATTGCAATAAAAGCCCTACATTCTATAACTTGAATTTTGTTACTATGGGACCGGCCCTTGATAAAAGTCATCTGTAGAAAAGTGTACTAAATATCAATCGTTTAGGATGAAAGTCATCTGTAGAAAATTATACTAAATTGTCCTAATGTGGGATAGCTAAGCTCCAGTGGGTGTAGGTCTTCCCCAAACTTATGAATGTCAGTGAAACTATGGGCCAGCCTATCTTCTTCACTGGTAGGATGTTTCATCAAGGTAGGATAACTCGACAGAGTAATGGCACCCCCCGGGGGCAGCTACATTTATTACAGCATGTATGACGTGAGTGAGTGAGGTCCCCATACGTACCAGCCCATCTTCTTGTACTTTCCAGCGAAGAGAGGCTCCCGGCCGACGGCCACGTTGTTGCTGACTCCTGTGAGAGAGAAAGAGAGAGAGAAAGAGGGAGAGGGGGAGGGGGAGAGAGAGAGAGAACAAGAAAGTAAAATAGAAAGAAAGAAAGATAAGAAGATGAGACGGCAAGAGGAGAGAGAGAGAGACAGACTGAGAACAAACCCAGCAGATTCACTGCCACTGACTTAGAGGTTATAAAATGTTGTGTCATTACAGTGTGACACGCTTCCTTTACACATGGGGAAGAGCGCTAGTGACAAGCTGTCAGAGACACTTCTCAAAGTCAAGGATGGGTCCTTCAAAGGCACTTTTTCAAGGACGTTACATCATCGAATCTCGCCAAGCACTGGTCCAATGTCAAGGGTGCTTTAAAATTCTATCATGTACTGAGTCCTTCGTTCTAAGATTTTCGAGGATGCATGCGTGTATCTTCTGCGTGCTTGGAACACCCACAATCCTGTGCGCACATGATTTTTAATGATACACCTGCAGCTTCCTGCACACTCGCTAGTCTGTTCCATTGTGTGTGTTCTATATGTTAAGAAGTTTTGCCTCGTCTTTGAAGGATTTGACTCGGCATGACTCGTTCTACCAAGCACGAATCCTTGACTTTGAGAAAAGCCCACTATTTGTCATAAGGAAGTTTGTTAGACTAAACACACAAAATGCATGCAAGTCAGCAGATGAATAATACTAGTAGTAGTATTTAAAATAGTCATATTGATAAATACAAATGTACACTGATACAATATAGTTGCAGACTCCTGAGAGAGATGGAAACGAAGGGGACAGAGAATTATGTTAAATATTAAACAAACTTTACCATGTGTTTAACTGCACAATACGACATACCACACACAGGACCGCTACGGTCATCTTACCTTAAATGGTATTCGTGTCTAACAAATTAATGCATGTTGTATGTTAAGACGCTCAGTTAGGTTCCGAGTCAGTATGATTGATCTGTTGCTATAGAAACCCACCCATTCCCAAGAAGAAGAAGAAGAAGTATAAGTATATATACTTTTTTGATCCCGTGAGGGAAATTTGGTCTCTGCATTTAACCCAATCGGTGAATTAGTGAAACACAAACAGCACACAGTGAACACACAGTGAGGTGAAGCACACACTAATCCCGGCGCAGTGAGCTGCCTGCTACAACGGATGCTTACTCCGTAGCAGTATGTGGTTCTGCTGCTCGTCCGTCCCGGACCACGAGAAAGAATCGCCCAGGGGCAGTCTGCACTTCACGCAGAAGAAGACGGCTGGCGCGTCGCCGTCCTCCTCTCCGGCCAGTGTGTACGTAGCCTCTCCCACCGCGGACACGGACGCCGATAGGTAATCGTCACCCATTGTCACTGCGATGCTGGTGGCAACCGGGGGGGGGGAAAAAACAAGAACAAGTTAACTTAAAATACATTGTTCATCTGACGGATGTTTTTGCTGAGCAATTCACTTTTCAGTCACTGCTTCAAGGCGTCTCGTTCGTCGCTCCAGTCTACTATAGTAACTCCCCCTATTTCCACCGTCTTGCGTGTATGTGTCACTTAATATCCATTTCTATACAAACCAAGACAGCGGACTCCTATAGAAACACAACCACCCACAACATAGGTGTATCTAAATTAGCTATGTACCAAAAATGACATTTTACCGTGACTCGAGGAGCTGTAAACAGTGTTGTAAGGCTGCGTGTACACAACCGCTTGGAGCTCCAGTGGAATTTTAATTTCACGACGAGAATTCTCGGTCTAACCGTCCATGTGCCGTTGAAACGGTGTAAATAGGGGACCCATCAGGCCAGCACTATAACTCCGAGCGTGGTAAACAAAATCGGATATTTCAGGCAGTAAATGCTCCCGTTAAGAACCAAACCAGATTTTGTTCAAATCTACACAACTATGGCTACTGAAAAATGTAAGGTTCATTTAGTAAATGTTATTTTGAAGTGTTAAAAAACATCGTTGTTTTAGAATTTCTGAACAAAAGTGGTGATAATTGGGGGTGTTACGATACCTGCCATATCCAAGAAACAGCAACGATGTGTGTTCATGCCACTGGCGATGGTAACTTACTAACTGGACAAATTAATCATAACGCTAATGTTAATGGCTCAATAAACTACGCAAATGAAGATAGTCAATGCCTGCTTGGGAAACTTAATGACATGGTGGCTACTGAAATGGACAGTAAACTAACGTTAACATTATCTAGCTAACTCTGACAGCATGGATAGAACATTAGGTTTGCTTTGCTTTTACTGTTTGTTATGTGTGCTTACTTACTTACATAGTCAAAGGCAGATTTTGACGACTCACACAGGTTGCACGGCTAGCTTCTCAAAAACGATAAAAACGATACACGCTTCTTGGAGGTCAAGGGCCTGAAACACTTTTACATCACAGAATGTTATGTTAACGTTACCTCTTTCCTTGAGGTATGTTTTCTTCTGAATTTGGCGCGGTGGCGTCTTTGCGTCTTCCTGTCTATGCGTCTACGCACTTCCGAATTACTAGGACTTCTGGGTGATGAAGTTTGTTCGTGCATTCCATAGACTAGGCCTATTATTATTATTATTATTATTATTATTAATAATAGTAGTAGTAGTAGTAGTAGTAGTATTAATACATACATTCTCTATACGTAGGTAGAGGTGGCGTCTGCGCCTTTCGTCTAATCCCGGTGCGTAACTCCAAGATAAAGTTCGTTCAGACAGGAAAGTAAAGAGGCGCACTCAGGGACTAATATACAAAATTTTGTTTTAATATACAAAAACTGTATTTAAATTGCCGAGAAAGCATTACCATGACCAAACTAGACAAACCCCAGATCCAAGTCCATCGTCACTGTCTAAATTGAGAAAGAAAGAGAGAGAAAGAATGGGAGGGGGAATCAGAATAATTTTGTTTTGTTTTGTTTTTTGTTACACGAGTCATCGGCTTTGTTTTTCAAGTTCAGCTAGTAGGCTAGTCACATGATTTTTCTGTATCTAGGAATTTACACTTTTATGGTCAGAGATGAGGAAATCGAAACTTAAACTGAGTGAATCGTCAGGAAAGTACCGTCCCTAACGAAGAAGTTATTGTGCACGTAGAAAGTACGGAAAGGTCCATAGAAAAGGTCCATCAGAATAAGAAAGGTAGAGAAATAGAGGTCTGAAAAATAAACGATATAGACGCAGATTCGAGTGGTAGAAAGCATAGAGCACGCCAACATGAACGGACAACGTGCTCGTGCAGATGATGGATTCGCGAATTTCCTGGACCTACTTCTACGTATTTGGAATCTCATCACACAGGTGAGAAAGTTGAACGCTTTTAACATTCAGCATAGCGGCTACAATATAACTAACATAGCCTAGGCTACGAGAATATACTAGGCCTATTTGCCTGCAGCCAGTTAAAAAAAAAAGGTGTGTGCAAGGTTGAGTTAGACAGTTCTTCCGCTTTACCTAGCTAAACGAGAAAACGTATAAACAGTCTAGTTGGAAGCCTCCGGGTTAACCGAAATCTGCAGCACAAAGTTACGTTCGTTCGGATTTCACTTTAATTAGGCCTAGTTTGTTTGTTATTGTCTCTAGCCTGGCACAGTCAGTTTTGAATTCGGACTGGCTTAGCCAGGCTAATATGCAGCTTGTGGACTTTGAACCAGCCCGTAAGCTACTCTCACGAAACACTATAGGCTAATAGATTTCTATAGTAGATCTATGGTAGTGTAGGCTATAATAGTAATATGATGTTGTAATGACACTTTAATAGGCTATCCTAATGTTCTTATAGTAACATATGTCCCAAAATACTGTTTACGATTCCTATGATTTGCCTACTATTTCTTAACATTTGACATATCCTTCTGTGCATGCAGACCATTCTCGCCTTTTTTCAGTCAAGCCCTCCGAGCGCTCTTCCCTGTGAGTGTAAACATCTCCGTCTTTCTCTTTTCCACTAGCGCTGACACGCTCTCTCTCTCACACTCACACACACACACACACACACACGCTCTCTCTCACTCACTCACTCACACACACACACACACACACACACATAACCATTTCCAATGGGATGACAGCGTTAGTACCAGATCATAACCACACTTTCTGCCTGCCTGGGTGTGTTTGAACCTGTGTGTAATTTGATTCTGGTGTGTGTGCTTTCTTTCAGTGTTGGAAAAAGACTGGCGCCCAATCAACTGGATGTAAGTTAAAGGGGAATTCCGCTGAACAATGAGCATGCCCCCAGAGTGTAACGCTGTAGCTGCTTGCTTGAACATGCCCCAGAGTACAGTGTTTCCCACAATTGAATTATATTTGTGGTGCCACGTTTGCAGAATTAACCTGAATGCAACAGTTTTTAACATTATGTAGCCTATATCTATGGCTGTAGCATCCTGGCTGCGTGAACATGCTCCCAGAGTATAGCGCTGTATGACTGATAGATAGATAGATAGATAGATAGATACTTTATTGATCCCCAAGGGGAAATTAAAGATCTTAGTTCCATACAGATATCACACACAACATGCACTTACAGCAGAAAAAGTAATATAAGTATATAAATATAAAAAACTGTAGGCTAGCTGCCTGGCTGCTTTAGCTGTTATGCTATAATTCCATATACAGTATACAGTAAAATGTAAAAACAAACCATCCCCTACCACTGTCTTGAGTCTCCCTCAGGATCAGGGACAACGTCAGTAGGTCTCCAGTGTTTCCCACAGAATTGAATTATATTTGTGGTGGTAGGTTTGCAGAATTTATTTGAATGCAGCAGTTTTTAACAAATTAGCGCAGCGTGGTTATGATGCTAACCAGATTTAAGCACAATTTAGCACAACCTGGAAAATCATTGTGTGGTGGTCAATGTTGATATTGTGGTGGGCCGCCACAAATAAGTCAATGTATGGAAAACACTGGTCTCACCTGCACATACATAATTAAAACAAAAGGTATTCATATGCATGTTTCTACTATCATGGTTGTGACAAAACAAAGGTATTCTTATGTATGTTCCTACTGTTGTGACAAAACAAAGGTATTCTTATGTATGTTCCTACTGTTGTGACAAAACAAAGGTATTCTTATGTATGTTCCTACAGTTGTGACAAAACAAAGGTTTTTTCCTACTGTCATGACAAAACAAAGGTATTCTTACGTATATTCCTACTGTCGTGACAAAACAAAGGTATTCTTACGTATGTTCCTACTGTTGTGACAAAACAAAGGTATTCTTATGTATGTTCCTACTGTTGTGACAAAACAAAGGTATTCTTATGTATGTTCCTACTGTTGTGACAAAACAAAGGTATTCTTATGTATGTTCCTACTGTTGTGACAAAACAAAGGTATTCTTACATATGTTCCTACTGTCATGGGGTTGTCTCCCTCAGGATCAGGAATGACCTGAAGGAAGAGACGAGGACAGTGGAGCCCAGTAACCCGGGCGTCGAGCATCTCCGCATCCTGGTCCATGGTCCGGTGGGAGCTGGGAAGTCCAGCTTCATCAACTCCGTCGACTCCATCTTCCAGGGCCGGATGACCAGTCCGGCTTTGACAGAGACGGCCAGTGACTGCAGCTTCACCAGCATCGTAAGAAAAACCTGGTTTATCAGTAACAACAACAACAGCAACAATCAATAATAATAACAATAATAATGATTCTAATTATTATTATTGTTGTTATTATTATTATTATTATTGTTATTATTATTGTAATAACAACAACAATAATTAAAAAAATGGATTAGACTTATATAGTACTTTTCATTGCTTAGACAGAACTCATGGCATGAGATCCAACTGTTTTATGTTTCATACACAGAAAGTGCTTTACATTTGGAGCATTTAACACAATAATAGAGAAGTCATTCCTCTCCGTTACTGTGGCCGTTTATGATCCAATCAGCAACATTCGTGGCTTATCAAACAAACTCCTTCATTCACTCTACCTCTAGAACAACTGCCTAAAGTCTTTGTCTGTTTTCAGTTCAGAACCCATAAAATTAAGGACGGCCATTACGGAACCTGTGTGCCGTTTGTCCTTTGTGACATCATGGGGCTGGAGAAGGGCGATCTACAGGGGGCGCATCCTGATGACCTCGTTAAAGTGTTACACGGACACATCAGAGATGGTCACAAGGTGATTGTTTATGTTATATCTTTAAAAGGTATGTGTTCATGTGCATGGTGGTTTGTGTGTGTGTGTGTGTGTGAGAATGTTTACAGCGTGTGTAAGGATGTGTATGTTTCTATCCTCATACACACACACACACACACACACACACACACACACACACACACACACACACACACACATTCTGACTTCGTGTGTGTATGTGTGTGTCAGTTTAAGTCTGCCGTCTCCCTGTCTGAAAATGACCCCCACTACAACGCCAGTCCCAGTTTGAGCGATAAGGTCCACTGTCTGGTCAGCATCATCCCGGCCAGCAAGATCTCCCTCATAGACGACTCCATCATCCAGAAGATTAAATTGGTCAGGAAGAAAGCCAGTGAGCTGGGTGGGTACTTACACACACACACAAACACACACACACATATGCACACACACAGACACACACATATGCACACACACACACACACACACACACACACACACACATATGCATGCACACACACACACACACACACACACACACATGCATGCACACATGCATACACACACACACACATGCATGCACACACACACACACACACACACACATATGCATACACATACACACGCACACATATACATGCACACACAGATATACACACACGTACACAAACACACACACACACACATATGCATGCATACACACACATATGCATACAGATACACATACACACGCACACATACAGTATACATGCACACACACACAGAATCACACACAGAAACACACACACAGATATACACACACGTACACAAACACACACACACACACACACACACACACACACACACACACACACACACATATGCATGCACACACACACACACACACACACACACACACACATGCATGCACACATGCATACACACACACACACATGCATGCACACACACACACACACACACACACATATGCATACACATACACACGCACACATATACATGCACACACAGATATACACACACGTACACAAACACACACACACACACATATGCATGCATACACACACATATGCATACAGATACACATACACACGCACACATACAGTATACATGCACACACACACAGAATCACACACAGAAACACACACACAGATATACACACACGTACACAAACACACACACACACACACACACACAAGGACGTGCATACACACACACATGCACGCACACACAGATACACATGCACGCATGCACACACACACACATACTTATATATGTGCACACACATGCGGGCCTACACACACACACACAGAATGTCATGGTGTCTGACGTCTCTTGTCGCTCTACAGGTGTCCCTCAGGTGGTTGTCATGACGTACGTGGACGAGGCTTGTCCTCACGTCAAAGAAGACCTGGGGTCTGTCTATAGGAGCCACAAGATCAAAGAGAAGGTGGGACACACACACACACACACACACACACACACACACACATAGAGAGAGGACCTGGGGCCAACTTGTATGCATTTTGTTTTGTGAAACATTTTTACATGTTTTCCAATTTTACATTTTTACATGTGTGTGTGTGTGTAGATGCACGAGTGCAGTTCTAAAGTGGGAGTTCCCATGAGCCTCATCTTCCCTGTCAAGAACTACCATGACGAGGAGGAGCTTAATGAGATGATTGACACCTTGTTGCTACGCGCCCTGAAGCAGATTGTTCTCCTTGCAAACGACTACATCTATGACCTCCACCCCACACCAAGAGGTGTTTGTGTGTTTGTGTGTGTTTATGTGTGTCTGTGCAATTGTTATTTGTGTGTGTGCATATGTGGGTATGTGAGCACATTTGAGTGTGTTGCATTGCTGTTGTTTCTGTGTGTTCCATTTGAGTGTGTTCCAATGCTGTCGTGTCTGCGTGAGTGTTCCATTTGAGTGTGTTCCAATGCTGTCGTGTCTGCGTGTGTGAGTGTTCCATTTGAGTGTGTTCCAATGCTGTCGTGTCTGTGTGTGAGTGTTCCATTTGAGTGTGTTCCAATGCTGTTGTGTCTGTGTGAGTGTTCCATTTGAGTGTGTTCCAATGCTGTCGTGTCTGTGTGTGAGTGTTCCATTTGAGTGTGTTCCAATGCTGTTGTGTGAGAGTGTTCCATTTGAGTGTGTTCCAATGCTGTCTTGTCTGTGTGAGTGTTCCATTTGAGTGTGTTCCAATGCTGTCGTGTCTGTGTGAGTGTTCCATTTGAGTGTGTTCCAATGCTGTCGTGTCTGTGTGTTTGCCAGAGAATCAGCTGGACCGGGAGTGGAGACGGATAAGATGGGAGTAAGTACTCAAATACAAGGACTGGGCTTATATGTAAGGGATAATGTATAGAACGCCGGTCATTATGGGGAAAATAAGTCCGACAGGGCGAACCGGACCCCGACGAGCCAGCGGAGGGGTCTTGTTTCGCCCTGAAGGGACTTATTTTCCCATGATGACCGGCATTCTATACATTATCCCGCTTATTATACGGCTACTTGCCAAAACGAAAAAAATAAACTCCATGATATGTCTCTTTACACTTATTTGTTACCGTTTCATCGTGGCTTTTGCAAAAGAAACATAGTTCGCAACACACGCTGAACTTGAATCAAACATTCTTTAGAACACAGCTGATCAACCGTCTGCTTTTTGAATGAAGTTCCAAGCACAAACTCCGTTGCCATTGACAGCGGTCATTCTTGTTTTCAGAGGTCCTTTCCCAAGAAATAATGACCGCTAGAACTTTCGGAAATCCCATTCAAGTCAATGGAGCATTCTACTTGCATTGTGAAGAGCCGTATAATAAGTTGTACTTAACTATATGCGTGTGCGTGTGTGTGTGTGTACACGTATGTGTGTCTGTCTGAGCTGAAGTTTCTGTGTGTGTGTGTGCATTTGTGTTTGCAGGCCATCTGCCAGTCTATCTGAGTTGAGGTCTCTGTGTATGGGCAACCCAGAGGTGTCGAGGCTCCGCCTCCTGCTGTGTGGCCCAATGGGAGTGGGGAAGTCCAGCTTCATCAACTCCGTCAGCAGCGTCCTTCAGGGAAGGGTCACAACCCCGGCACCAGCAGCAAACTCTACAGCAGGATTCACTACAAGAGTGAGTCTCTAACACACACACACACACACACACACACACACACACACACAGAGAGACTTTAATGTGTTCAAATGTGTGTATGTTTCTCGCAGTATAAAAACTACTCATTTAAGAACGGGTCATCTGGACCACTTCCTTTTGTCATCGCTGATGTCATGGGACTGGAGGGCGGAGACAAAGCAGGGGCGCTTGTTGATGACCTCACCAATGCCCTGAAGGGGCGCATAAAGGATGGTTACCAGGTGGGAAGTTGGTACAAAGACTCACCTACATACTCACTCAGACTTGATTCCCTTAAAGACTCACCTACATACACACTCAGACTTGATTCCCTTAAAGACTCACCTACATACTCACTCAGACTTGATTCCCTTAAAGACTCACCTACATACACACTCAGACACACCTGATCTTGAATTTCCCCTGGGGATCAATAAAGTATCTATCTATCTATCTACACCTGATTCCCTAAAAGACTCACCTACATACACACTAATGGTGTGTTTCCACACAACGAAATTTCGCGTCGCTCTCATTGAGGTTGAATGGAGACGAAATTCGCCCTGGCTGGGCGAAATGAAAGCGAATCGCCGAGGCAGGCGAAACAAAGTTGGCCAAAGTTTAACTTTATTTAAATAAGGACCATTCGAGAGCCAATCAGGTCCGCGTCTTTGTGTTTGGAGGCGGGAGTTACAAAAAAGTCTGACCAAGATGGCGGAGACTACCTGAGCTGTAACACAAACATTTGGCACTTGTATCAACACGAATCGTGGTTTATATGCCACACGAACTTAGTCAGAGCACATACACCACTAAATAGACCACTATATATGTTAGTTTAAGCACTCGATCTTTTTAGCTAGCTGACAGGCGAAATGCTAGTATTGCATTGTATTGCATTGTAAACCTAGCTAGACAGCTAGGCTACATGCTGCAACACAGGTATGAAATATATTATGTCTTATTGACCTTGTTGTTTCTATGAACATGAATTGTTGTTTATAGGCAACATAGTCTTAGTCGAGTCATAAAGACCCCTGGATATCTTCATTAAGTACTTAAACGTTTGAATGAGCTGATTAGCCTAATTAGCTCGCTTGCCACCACTGGCTAGACACTGCAGTCAAAAGGTTAGCGGTTTCGCTGGCCGAAAATCGCGAGGTGTTTCGCTGTGTGGAAACACACCGTCAGACATGCTTTATTCCCTAAAAAGACTCACCTACATACACACTCAGACATGCTTTATTCCATAAAAGACTCACCTACATACACACTCAGAGATGCTTTATTCCATAAAAGACTCACCTACATACACACTCAGAGATGCTTTATTCCATAAAAGACTCACCTACATACACACTCAGAGATGCTTTATTCCATAAAAGACTCACCTACATACACACTCAGACATGCTTTATTCCCTAGAAGACTCACCTACCGTATTTTCCGGACTATAAGTCACACTTTTTTTCATAGTTTGGCTGGTCCTGCGACTCAGGTGCAACATATATATATATTTATATATATGTTTTTTTCCTCTTCATGACACAGTTTTTGACTGGTGCGACTTATACTCAGGTGCGACTTATAGTCCGGAAAATACGGTACATACACACTTAGACACGCCTGATTCCCTAAAAGACTCACCTACATACACACTCAGACACGTCTGATTCCCTTAAAAGACCATAAATCAAAGAGTATTAAGCATGACGCACAGTGATGGTTTTCAGGAAATTAAAAAGACAGAAACAAAAATGCAATAATTTATTCACTTATTTATTTACTATTTTTTTTATTCATAATTAAAGTAGTTCTTCAGCAATAATGGCACAGCAGCTGATGTGTCATTCTTGTTTCAACGGTAACGATAATGGAATGCAGTGAGTTTGCAGTGCCTCCACACTCTCTCTTTCTCCTGTAGTTGAATCTGATGTTTCCACTCTCTGTTTCTCTCCCCCGTAGTTTATTTGGATGTGTGTCTCTCTCTCTCTCTCCCCCCCCCCCCCCATAGTTAAATCAGATGTTAAATCAGATGTTTCCTCTCTCTCTCTCTCTCTCTCTCTCTCTCTCTCTCCTGTAGTGTAATCCGGTGTCTCCACTCTCTCTCTCTCTCTCCTGTAGTTTAATCCGGTGTCTCCACTGTCTGACGAGGGCTCCTACTATAACAGTAGTCCCAGTTTGGCTGATCAGGCCCACTGTCTGCTCATGGTGGTGTCAGCTGAACACATATCCAGCCTGGACGAAAGCCTCATCTCCAAGATAAAGACTGTCAGACAGAGAGCACATGGTAAGTGTGTGTGTGTGTGTGTGTGTGTGTGTGTGTGTATGTGTTATGGCTCCCAAATGTTTATTTTATAAACAATTAATCTAACGAATATTTTTTTGATTAGTCGACTAATGTAACGATTCATTTTTTGATTATTTTATCCATTATTTTTCCATTCCCAAATATCAGAAAGTTTCTAATTAACATTTCATTCATTTTTTTTTGGTTCTTGTTGCATTAACCTTTTTATGTTTCATGTGTTAGGTGATAAGGATGCGTTATTTTAGGGTTATAACTAGGGTTGGGCACCGAAACACGCTTCTAATATGGCACCGGTGCCTCATTTCGGTGCTTAAAAAGCGTTTTTTTATTTTTATTTTTTTATACGAGGCATCACTGCATGTCATGCGCCATCTCTAATGTCTTGCTCTGATAGCAACACATCCAGACACAGTTAGCTGCTAGCTAACGTAAACACTGGATGTATAAACCAGAGGAGTGCACCACATAGGCGAGTGGACAGTTTTTGACAGCTTGCGTGAGCCCAAGTAGCTTACTTTAACGCGATATCGCGAGCTCCTGTCAAAATCTAGCAGTGGGCCTTCCTAACTACACACAAGCAAAAGGCTATGAAACAACAGTAGCCTATATGTTACACAATATCCTTGCTAATGCGCTAACTGGCATTTATTTGAAATGTTATCAGCAAAGTTGTAAGGTGAAAACTTTATTTCACGGTGTGTTCTAAAACAACATAATGGCATGATATTAATCTTTCATGTGCATGAGGCCCATATAGCATCAATATGAAGATCATGTTAAAAGTTCGCTGGCAAAAACATAAGGTTAGGCTACATACCTGATGTCACTGAGCTGTCAAAGAGGCTACAAAACCATCTCCGTAGTTATCGCTAATTAAACTCAGCTGACTGGTGTTAGCACATAGCCATAATTGCTGTTAAAATGCCTACTAGGCTAGCACTGGGAATCTAAACACTTCAACACCGACATGTAGCCTAACATGTTCAAAACTATTGCGTGTTATGGGTTAAGACATGAAATTTCTTGAAGCATTTGGGAACACACTGAATTAACTGTTAGTCCCTGTTCCCTGTTAGATTAGCTTGCTTGCAAATGCCGTTGTCCATGACCTGGCAGTTCTATGGCAAGCGGTTTTAACATACCTTATGGCAAACCGCCTACAGTGGGTAAACTTGAAAGCAGAGCTTACCATTGTGTGCATGCATGGCAAGCTGTTTTAACATTTAAATGTATTATTCGTAGGAGCAATGTATGGGATAACTTCTGCCGAGGTGTCCTGTTATACGGAATTAATGGACGAGGGCGAGGGGCAAAGAACTCCCCAACGTGCAGCCTCCGCCCGAGTCCATTAATTCCAGAAAATGTAAAGTTTAATTACTTAAAACCCTTAACAGCACAAACGATAATTTTTACGGCACAAACCGGCACAAACGCAGCACAAATGAATAGCAGTGTTTTTAATCATTTTTGAATAACATGGGGGGGCAGCTTCACGCAGGTGAGAATATGCCATGGATTTTTGTGAATGTTTCTTCTTCTACATATGCAAGATTACATTAATACACAGACTTAGGTGTTATAAACCCTTGTGCCAAAATCCAAGTAAACACACATTCACAAGGTCTTTCCCTAGTTGCCAGCTGCCCTATTCACAGCAGTCACTAGCCTATGCTAGCTTCAGCATTACATTAATACACAGGATTAAATCCCTTGTGCCAAAATCCAAAGGTAAACACACATTCAGAAGCTCCTGCCCAACTTAGAACAAGCACGTTAACCAACAATCTGCCAACCAATGGTGACAAACACAAGACAAATGGTCCATCCAACAGCAGTATACAGTATGCAGCATGTCATCGGGACTATCAAGTGGGCACCCTCATTCATCGATGTTTCGTTAAGTTAGGCCCACGACACCTCATGAAGGCTTAACAGTGAAACCAGCGTCCTGGAGACACTCCCCTCCATGCTGCCACCATATTACCACATTGAAATATCCAATACCCAAACTACTCTTAACCAGCCCAGTTAGCTTACGCACCATGTTGCCACCATATTACCACAATAACCATAACCCTAAAACCCCTAACCAACCTAGGCATGGTCTAGGTTGGTCCGTCCTGTTGATGCGGACTGAACCATAACCCTAAAACCCCTAACCAACCTAGGCATGGTCTAGGTTGGTCCGTCCTGTTGATGCGGACTGAACCATAACCCTAAAAACCCTTAACCAACCTAGGCATGGTCTAGGTTGGTCCGTCCTGTTGATGCGGACTGAACCATAACCCTAAAAACCCTAACCAACCTAGGCATGGTCTAGGTTGGTCCGTCCTGTTGATGCGGACTGAACCATAACCCTAAAAACCCTTAACCAACCTAGGCATGGTCTAGGTTGGTCCGTCCTGTTGATGCGGACTGAACCATAACCCTAAAAACCCTAACCAACCTAGGCATGGTCTAGGTTGGTCCGTCCTGTTGATGCGGACTGAACCATAACCCTAAAAACCCTAACCAACCTAGGCATGGTCTAGGTTGGTCCGTCCTGTTGATGCGGACTGAACCATAACCCTAAAAACCCTTAACCAACCTAGGCATGGTCTAGGTTGGTCCGTCCTGTTGATGCGGACTGAACCATAACCCTAAAAACCCTAAACCAACCACTTAGCCTCTTAACTAGGCATGTTGTGAAGTTTTTATTTCTTCTCTTTCTGATCCTTGTTAATTAATTGTATAGGCTAATTAAGCACTAGGCCCACTAAGCGAGACTAGCGTTATGTTGCACATAAAGCATGGACTGGGTTCAAATTTGACAGATAGAAGCGAACATTCTCAGCAGGCTTTTTTCTTTGACGTTTTAACTGAACGGTCGTGTCTGGGTTTTCAGTTCGTTTTAAACTAAAAAAAAGCAAAGGAACAAGCCGATTGTCATAGATCTGAATGCACCTTGGCCCAGTCAGAAGATACTTTTTGCTTTAGGCAAAACCCTTGCTGGGCTCAGGAGGATAATTTGCAAGCTGTCGTAGGATTTTTATTTTTTGGATACTATGTACACATGTGGGCATGCTTTTTAATCCCGTAGACTACTACTACCACCAAGTTGGAATCAAAGCACATCGATTCCCCTCTCACATGCCCTACACACACACACTTCAAGCACATGCAATATGCACATTAACCAGGAAATAAACCATATACAAGAAAACAAACAGAGGCCTAAAAACAACAACAGGAAATAAACCACATACAAGAAAACAAACAAACCACATACAAGAAAACAAACAGACCTGAAAACAACAACAGGAAATAGTTACACTTTTCACTCACACATTTGTTTTTAAATTTTCAATTTAATTTGATCTGTGTGTGTGTGTGTGTGTGTGTGTGAGCGAGCTGGAGTTATCCAAACAAACACTCTGAGCTGTGCTTAAATGTTGCAGATATACCCCAAGCTGTCGTCATGACGATGGTCGACAGAGTCAGCCCACTGGTAAGAGAGGATCTTCGAGAGATGTACACTAGCAAGACGATCAAAGACAAGGTGCGTGTGTGCGTGTGTGTGTGTGTCTGTGTCTATTCTTCTGAGAGAGTATGGGTGTGTTTATATTATTATAAAAGAAAATCCATCATCAATTTCTTGACTTTTTGGTCAACGATTCCCCAAACACCGAAACACCAGGGCACATGAAACTTGGTGTGTAGCCCCACTAGACTTTTATGGAAAAACTTTGTTTGGTCGAAAACTTTTTTTGAGGCTTCCACCATGCACAAGCGAGGATGGGGAACTCCGTAAACAGACACAAATGAATCTGTAAGAAAACTTACATTAAATTCCTTTTCACCTACATTGGCAGACAGACGCCTGTCAACAGAACTTTAAACTCCCTTTCACTTATGTGGGCAGATTAACTTCTGCAAATGGAGCTCCAAAATCTTTCTGAACAAACCACATTGTGCATTTACGAGTTTAGCAAATAGGGAAGTTGATGCTGATAGAGAGCCTCTCAGTCTAGTCACCCTTGTAAACCCCCGACCACAGACCAGGACATTTGAACTGGTGTCGGTTGCGGTCGCGGTTTGGAATGAAAGGGACTACACATAGTAGCATAGTAACACGGTGACAACGTAGTTGTCGTAGCGACCGCCTTATTTTGACAACGTAGTTGTCGTAGCGATCGCCTTAACTGCAAAGTCCTGCGGGAAACCCTGCATTATTCATTCACAAAGAAAATTGGTGTCATTAAAGGTTGGATATTTCCATTTGTTTTTAATTAAGGCATTATGATCAATTTTCAAAAGAAGAATGTTTTTATTCCTCTTTTTAGTTTACTTTAGCATGTGTATGTGCAGGGTATGTAACCTTATGAGCACAACTGTACACACATAAACACACAGGCACACACACACTCACAAGCATACACACACAGGCACACACACATACACACACAAAAATTGCAAGAGTAGGGGATGGAGAGAATTTGACAAGCATTCATTTTCGTGGCGAGGACGTACAGCGGCAGTCATATTTTGTACCGCTATGCGGATGTGACATATGAGTGCATAGTCTGCATACTTCATACATGGACTATTTATTGTCTCTGTGTGTGTGTGTAACTGTGTGTGTGTGTTTGTAACTCTGTGTGTGTGTTTGTGTGTGTGTATAACTGTGTGTGTGTGTTTGTAACTCTGTGTGTGTATAACTGTGTGTGTGTGTGTTTGTAACTCTGTGTGTGTATAACTGTGTGTGTGTGTGTGTGTGTGTGTGTTTGTGTGTGTGTATAACTGTGTGTGTGTGTGTTTGTAACTCTGTGTGTGTATAACTGTGTGTGTGTGTGTGTGTGTGTGTGTGTGCAGATGGAGGAGTGCAGTGAGCTGCTGGGGGTTCCCCTGAGCTCCATCTTCCCGGTGAAGAACTACCATGAGGAGATGGAGCTGGACGACAAGATGGACGCCGTCATCACACACACGCTCTCTCACATCCTCACCCTGGCCAACGACTACGTCAGCAGCAAAGCAGAATGAGAATTGTGTGTGTGTGTTGATGTGTGTGTGTGTGTGATGCTCTCAACGACTATGCCAGCTTGTTCCTTCATGTCATTGTCGGTCGCTTTGGGCAAAAGTGTCTGCTAAATACGGTGAACATAAATACTATGAACAAACACAAACAGTATATTCAATCGGAGTGGCCTTACCAGATGGGAGAGGATGTGGACATTTAAACAATGAGACCTGTGTGTGTGTGTGTGTACATGTGTGTGTTTGTGTGTGTGTGTGTGTGTACATGTGTGTGTTTGTGTGTGTGTGTGTGTGTGTGTGTGTGTGTGTGTTGCAGACATTCAAACAATGAGACCTGTGTGTGTGTGTGTGTATATATGTGTGTGTGTGTGTACATGTGTGTGTGTTGCAGACATTCAAACAATGACACTCTTCCACTTTCTCACACATCCTCACCCTGGCCAATGACCACGTCAGCAACAAAGCGTGTGTGTGTGTGTGTGAGATGTGAGGCATAGAAGTCATACTTTGTCCAGAAGGGACTGCATTTGTGCCCTTCATTCTAATGGTAGATTTGGGATCTTCTAGAAGTGTCTTTTCTTTTTATTTTTTTATTTTCTTTTAATATTCACGATTTACATTTAAATGTATTCAGTTAGCAGACACTGTTGTCCAAAGTGACTTACATATGTCAACTATATTACAAGGGATTACGTTGTTCCCAGAGCAGCTTGGGGTAAGTGCCTTGAACCCACTATGTTAACGTTCCTTCATCCCATTGTCAGTCGCTTTGGACATAAGCGTCTGCTAAATACGGTGAACATACACTTAAACACAAACAGCAGGGCTTAAAATTCATTTTTCAAAATGGGGGGGAATTCCCCCCTTAGGTTATTCATGTAGGGGGGATTTACACAATTTGGGGGGGAGGGGGGGTCGATTCTGATACCAAGTCAAGAATTGCGATTTCAATACTTCGATACTTTTTTTAAAAAAGTGTTTGATTTTGGGGCCCCCACCACCCTGACGTCATCAGTAATATATACTGTAGTGGGATCATTCACAACAGTGGACATCCTAGATTCTGCTTGACTCTCTCCACACACACAAACACACACTGAAAATGATAGCTTATGTGATGTGTTTCTATCATATATTTTTGAATTCATATAGAGTGTATTTATTTAATAATGCATTTTTTTAAAGTATAGCATTTTACTAGTAATTACTAGTAGCTAAACATATTTAGTAATTTGAATGCCTCATATTGACGTTTAACCTATAACACTTAGGCATATCTTTAATGTGGTGTGTAGGTTCAATTGAGTGCACATTGCTGATGAGTAGGTGTAATTGAGTGCCTGTCACTTTAAGAAAATACGTGAGAGTAATTCTATGGAGTAATTAGCCCCCCTTCAACCTGACGGTTTTAGGTTTTAGGCTATAGTCGCTAGTGAATAAAAGTTGTGCATAGTGCGGTATGTGTATGCAAATCATTATGTTTCCTATGTCATTAGATACAATAAATGTTCAAAAAACTAACATGTCGAAGACAATCTTTCTGGGATCAAGTGTTGACGTGACCTGAGCTAGCAGGATAGTTACCAAGGAGCTCTTTCCAGATGTAAAAGTTTGCCATGGTAGCGTAGCCTATTTGCGTAAGCGCAAAGTGGTTCTCTCTCTCTCTCTCCGTGTGTGTGTGCGTCTGCATGAGGCTATGTTCAATTCAACTCGGTAGTTGATCAGTCCGGTCAATAGCACCGCATTCACGCCACTTAATGATTAGGCTATATTAACGTCATCAGACAGGCTGTAAAAGTGTATGCGGGAATTTCTCGCATTATGATGGCTAGAGTTGCGGGACTTGAACAAATTATGCGCAATACCCGCAATCCCGCAGTGAAATTTAAGCCCTGAACAGTATATTCAATGGGAGTGGTGGTTATTCATGATAATGGTTGTTTTTAGGCAATGTGATTTTAGTATGATCAATGGAAGTGGCTCCACCAATAACCTATGACTAGGTTCACTAGCCTGGTTGGCACCAGACCTCATCTCGACTGAAATTGAGATTGGGTCTGAACAAGTTTCATTCAAGGGGGCGTCACTAACAGACGCCGATCTGGACACAACTGGATAGACTTAATCAGAGCAATGAAAGAGATGACTTATGAAGAGCAAAGGAAAAAAAAAACATCTCAACAAATAAGTGTCCGTTTTACATTATAACCCTATGAAGTAGACCGTGTTTTCAAAAAAGTCGTCGGCTTCTTTTAAAATGCGACTGTAACCGTCTTTTGCAGCTGCGCAGCTCAAAAGTTGAGAAATGTTCAACTTCTAGCGGAAAAATGGCATACGTCATGCTGTCTTTTTTACAGATGACCAATCACAAGCAGATTACCGAGACCTGTGGTTTCCCATGACAACCAAGTAAAAAATGGAGAAGGTGACAGAACCCCGGTCGAGAGACTCGTTTTAGTGTCTGAGCATAGGGAATTGTTTGACATGACTTCACAACTTTACCATGACATACCAAAAGCAATAGCCAACTCCATTTTTTTCTTCCGCGATATTTTGTATCCACACGTAACTTTAGTTACTTTGCCTATCGCAAAAAAACGCTTCCGGCTGCTTTTTGGAACAAGAACGCTGGCAATTTTTTTTTCAAACTGAAAAAGTGGTCTGCATAACTTCTTTTGTCAGAAAAATACGCTAAGTCTGAACGTACCCTAAAGAGGCCTCTTTTGGCAGATAGACCTCCAGAGCAAATTCAAATTGGGTTCTCCAAAGGTTTGTCTGGGTTCTCCCAGGCTATATGTGTACACTACTAGGCCAAATCTGTTGTTTTGTTTTTTCACTTGATATTACACCAGGGGCGTCGCTAGCTATTTAAAACATTCGGGGCTAGAGCCCAGAAGTTAGAGACCTTTTTGTCTGGGGGTTCGGGCGTTTCTCCCCCGTGAGATTTTGAAAATGGGCTGATGAACATGCAATTTTAACCTACTTTAATTGTAATGTATTGACAATTGCCAATTGTAATGACTCACGTCACGGCATTCTGAATATTTTGATGTTTAAAGACCGTGTAAGGAGAACGTCTCTTCTGCCAAAGTGCATTATATACAACACCCAAAATATGACATTAAAATAGCCTGTAGAATAAACATCGTCATGCACCTCTGTCAAGTGCACAGGTGTGAGCGTTCGTCTCGGGATAAACATTTGGACGTCATCCCCTTCAATTAATGGGCTATGGGTGCCTTGAAAGCAATGCATTTGGGTTGTGTAGGCTATCACGAACTTTTGCACAAAGAAAAAGTTCCATTCTGTCAAAATCAAGCCCAACATGCATTGCTTGGAAGCCCCCTCAAACGCGGTCAGGTTTACCATATTTACTGCGCATGTGATTTCAACAGTAAATTAATAGAGAAATGTCCTCCTGGGTTGCGGGAGATGATGACACACTGTGAGTTTCCACTTCTTGTCCCTGCTCTGCCCTTTTTTTCTCTAAAGAAACTTCTAATATCCATTTGTCCTTCTGTACACTTATTTCGCTAAGTAGAAGCACGAAACAGCAATGCGTAATAGCGTAGAGGAGAATTGAAAGTGCAACATTTTGCAACAAATGATTCTAAACCTGCCCAGATCACGTCAGATTTTCTTGCGCTGCTGTTAATGCACACAATGGACACAAAACACAAAAGTCTCTTCTACGGGGCTATTTATTTCATTCACGATTAGAGTTTTTGTTGTTGTTGTTGATGGCCCATAGATCCGGGGCTATCCCCAGAGGATCCGGGGCTATAGCCCCGAATGCCCAGGTCTAACGACGCCACATATCTGATGTTTTAAAGGGACTCCAGGCAACGTTTTTGTGTTAATTACTCATCTTCGTAAGTCGGTATATGGTTAAATGACTCATTACGGGGCGAATGAAGGCTCTCTCGCCCGCCCCTACTGCCTGTAGGAAGAATATCCCACTTGCAAGTTCGGTGTATCCTACCCGCCGACCGAAGCAGGATCAATTTACAGCACAGAGGCAGGCTAACGAAATGCTAGAGATTGTTGCAAACGTGTGTATAATGGCAGAGCCGGCGAAGAAGCAGCGAAAACCCTTAATGGAAGACGCAAAGAAAAGGAAAAGAGCTTCAGACCGAGCGAGGGGGAGTTTCGTAGAGAAAAAGCATCAGGCTTGCCTGGTGTCCCTTTAAAACAGTGTCAACAGTGCAAGTCACATGGAATTCTGATTTGGGCCACTTCCACATGTTTTGCAATGTGACGTGCAGTCTGAACAGTTATATCTGGCATCCGTTTCCTCTATGGGGCAGCTGTGGCCTACTGGTTAGCACTTCGGATTTGAACCCCGACCAGTAGGAATGGCTGAAGTGCCCTTGAGCAAGGCACCTAACCCCTCACTGCTCCCCGAGCGCCGCTGTAGCAGGTAGCTCACTACGTCTGGATTAGTGTGTGCTTCACCTCACTGTGTGTTCACTGTGTGCTGAGCGAAAAATACATGCAGAGACCAAATTTCCCTCACGGGATCCAAAGTATATATAGACCCTTTCAACAATAAAAACAAAAACAATGCTTGAACATTCTATTTGGGCCCCAATCTACTTCCTCTGCATTAAGATAACATATGGAATGTTAAAAAGGAAGTCTTGTGGGGCCAACTATGATGCTGATAATGGAACTCTCTTGAAAGGGTCCATACTCATACCTGGGTTAGCTGTGTGTTACCGCATCACTCCATGGAAATGAAAGAGGGCGATAAAGGTAGTCAGGCATTCAGTCAGCTGGGTTAGTTGTGTGCTGTGAGTGTGTTCATTTGTCCTTTTGCACACACAACTGACACAATCACACAACATCTGAATCTGATATTGGCCACAATTAATAACAAAGACCAGCCACAACCAGGCAAAAAATCAGATTTGAGCATTAAGACTTATGGTGCGAACCTATTTATATCTTTGCACTCGGCCAAGGCCCATTTCTGCCCTTGCCTCTGGTATCAAGTATAAGAGGGGTAGTTGCCTTTTTGTATATTCTCTATGCATATATGCATTTTAGTACATGTGCCATGTCTTTGTAGATCAATGAAATGTTGTCTTCGGTTATATCAAACAACATTGCCTACTTCTCCTATTCCTTTCATAATAAAAACAACCAGGAGATGTCAGTGGTGCCTGAATTTAATTGTCAAGACAATTGTCAATAACAGCTTACAGACACCAGGGGGAGCTGAGGTGCAGGCTGCAGCATCCGTACCATTATATGGGTCTTACTGTACCAAATGCATCCTGTCTGAAGGCAACCCCCAAAATATAAATAATAGCCCTCACCTACACTCAACTTTGGAGTTAATCATAAAACTACTCGCCTAAATTCAAAAAGTTGAGTCCTTTTATCATAAGAACACTCGCCTAAACTCAAAGTTGTGTAGTTAATCACAAAACTCACAGTTGTGTTGTTTATGATAAGAGCATTCACCTAAACTCAAAATTAGGTACACAAAAATACAATGTGATATTACATATTGAGAAAAGGCATATGTAATTTGATGTTAAGTAGATCTGTGTGTCAAATGGTGTAGACTATTTCTTACCTTATCTTTTATTGATATTATCATATTCCTGCAAAAACCCTCAATGTCAAACGTGGTTGGGTCTGGGGGCATGGTGGTGTTCATCAGTTGGTATTCTATGACCTCACAGAGCTTATTATGTTCGTGTGGTCCTTGAAAAGTAAGGAATTCTGGAAACCTAAAAAGAACATAATGTGAACTGATTAAGATACAGTGGGAGAAACATAATGTGAACTGATTAAGATACAGTGGGAGAAACAGCATTGTTTGTCTTGTGGTCAACAAACTTCCCAATCTATTCCAAAAGTCCTCTGCTAGACATCAACAAATTTAGTATGCTTAAGATGGGTCTGCTTTGGGGATAGTTTATTCATTGCATACTCCACAGCCCTGACAAGAAATCCCAATGCTGCCTGCTGGAGTCTCTCTACCTCCTGAGGTGTAATGCTGTGATCCCGTTGCGATCCATTTAGCCCTTAGAACCCTAAGCTGTTTTTAGGGCATTTTCACTACCTTTATTCTTAAGGATTTATTCTGGTCATTGTAAGTGCCACACACACATATTATATATTGTTTTTTTCAGCAGAGTCTAGGCTATCCAGATCTGCCATCATTTCATGTATTAGCACTAGCATATTTTGATTTTTAGAGAATTAAAATAGAAAAAGCGTATTATAAAAATTTGTATATTTCGACATGTATCTCACCACAGCAAGCTCATAGCTCTACATGCATTTCATGTGTGTGTAGGGCAGACTGTCCTAAATTGGGCAATGCAATTGCCATGTTAGAGGGATACTCTGGGGCTGAGCAATTTACAGAAATACGTGGTGTGTGATTTACGGAAATAAATGCCATTTTTTATTTAGTGATGAAAAATGACCTTTCTGCGCTCCATAGCCTATCTGTGACACGAACTGATCTGACCTGACTTGACCCGAGGTTGCGTGTTAGCCTGCTATGGTGTATGCACTCATCATGATTCTCAACTTTTTACTGCATTGCCATGAACAAAGTAAAGGCAAAGAAGGTGTTTCTTTGTTGAACAAATTGGGATGCAATGTGAGCCTTGAATTGGATGCCATGCAGGAATTTGTATGTCCGCGAGTAATTTAAACGAGAGTAATGGGTGTGCAGCGTTGGTTTGTGTACATGACGTTATATTTTTGCAGTCACTTCGTCTGTTTTTATAAGCCAGAAGGATCGATATACATGGTACCAATGGATAGCCCTGTGTCTCCTCTTTCATCTGATATGCTTGCCATATCTATGCTATCACGGGTTCGCGAGTAATTCAAACGAGAGTAATGGTTGCACAGGTGAACGCAGAGAAGTATAGACTGTAAATATGATGCAATTTGATTTCATTTCATGATTTTTTTTAATTTTCATACTTGATCGTACAGACAAGTGTGTAGTCTCGTTGGAAAGCCCCACTTCTGCTCTGTCACGCAATAAAGGTTTGATCTCGCTGCGATGAACAGTTCCGGAGCAATGTAACAGAGAAGAAAGGGTGTGTTTTTAACGCACTTTGCGTCAATCGGGTTCTAAGGGTTAGGAGTTAGCCTGGGTTTTCCCATGCTGCCTTACGCGCACAATTTTATTCAATAAGATGAGGTCTGACGTTAGCCAGGCTATTTAGGAGTGGTAAGTTGTCCGAAAAACCAGAAGTTACGCAAAATTACGTAGCGACATTATGTTGTGTTTACTCGCGCCTGTATATTTCTCCTAAATTCACCAAAAGTTAACATTCTTACCTTGCATGTACTACCGTGGCCGTGATCCAAAACATATCATCTGTAGTACCGTTGGAAAGCTCTGTTTTTCCTGTATCACACTATGTTATCCATATATGGACACTTCCTTTGTGTTACACACAATCATCAAATACACACAACGCCACACACACAATCATCAAATACACACAGACACACACGGCCACACACACAAACACAATCATCAAATACACACAGACACACACTCACACACAGGGGTAGCATTCAGACTGATATGACAATATCACACATACACACACACACACACTTTAATCATCACATATTAAACACACTTTAATTATACAACAATTGGGTTCTATGGAACTATTTATTTGTTTCTGATTGGCCGAGAGACGTTCCATGAGTTGGAATATCCCTGGACATTTCAACTCAGACTTTGCACAGCTAATAATAAATCACTCCGCGATACAATGTGAAGATTTGACACAGTGTTCTCATCCCAGCTCTCCACTATTTCAAGCAATGGGTTACTCCTTAGCAAACCATAACGAAACAGTGCTTCACCACATCTGTGGATTAAGCCACACAGTCAACTCAATGTAAGTAAGATAAACGAGGATGCTAATTGTTCTTAGCATTGCCAGCATTGTGTATAATATAATTGTCACTTGGAGGAGACTAACGTTAGCATAATTAGCTAACCGCTGCTAACGTGCTAGCATCGTCACGTCAGGCTGTGCACAGTAATATAACATTTATTCACCATAAATTAATAAAGTTGAGTGGTTCTGCAATGTAGACAATGTTTCTGTTTTTTTGCAGTACCATGTCCCTTACATGACATGGCCCATTGTCCTTGTAACATGCATTCAGCAAACCTAGATATGAATGTGATTTCAGCCCGACTTTCAACATTTCTTTCAAGAATACATGTAAACCACCAAGACCCGTAACGAGGGATCTGGAATGTTGGTTACCTAGCAACCAAGATGCTGTCTATTGAAAAGGGAACTATTTTTTGATGCGTAAGAACGATGTCGAAATTAACATTTTTAAACAATAATAGGGTGTTTTCAGATTATTTAGTTTGTTGTAGAATTGTTGTATAAAAGCAATATAGCACTCGTGGTCGTGGGATTGGTCATGGATATTCCCACGGCTGTTGTTGCCTGCGCCACTCGGCCTCCGGCCTCGTGGCTACGGCCGAACAACACCCGTGGGAATATCCATGACCAACCCCACTCTCACTCATGCTATATTGTTTAATCATCACATATCATCACAAGCATGTGCACACAGACACTGCAGTGTCCATGTACATCCACATATGAACTGAGCCCTGATTAACACTGCAGTGTCCATGTACATATAAACTGAGGCCTGATTAACACTGCAGTGTCCATGTACATCCACATATGAACTGAGGCCTGATTAACACTGCAGTGTGAGTATGTGTGTGTGTAGGCCTGTTTACAAGGCTCATGAAACCCTTGCCGGTGTTTTGACTTAATTAGCTGATTAGAGCTCATCTTAGGTCAACATTTCTGTATCATCATTTCTTCATTGTAATATTTTGAGATTCTTGATTTGAGATTTTTGATATCCATCAGCTGTAAATTGTAATTGTCAAGATTAGAAGAATCAAGATTAAAACAAGTTGAATATAGTAATGTCTAATAATACTAATAAACTGTAGTACTTGTGATGTGGACAACAGTCTGATCATGGTGTCATTACAATCTAATGCAGGTTTGGACTTTCACCATTTCAGGGGCAAAGGCCAGTATATACACGACTGTATATACTGTATGTGTGTATCCAGAAAGGAGCACCTCTGATGGGTTGTATGTGTGTGTGTGTGTGTGTCAGGGGCGGAGTGGGACACTAAAATCCACCGGGAAAATTCTGACGGCACCGGCCCCCCCTCCCCCCCTTCAAACACACACCCATCAATAGCACAAACAAAATATATGTCAATTTCAAATACTAATAGGCTACGTATAGGCTACATTTGGAGAAAGGAACTGTAGTGCTAATGCAATACAACAAGCCTATCAATCACAAACCAGGCACTTTCAATAAATGTGTAAGGAACTAGATATTTAAGTGCAGTATAAAAACAGCTTTGTGGGTGGATGGAAATTTCAAGCATCATGCAAGGACATACATGTATCTGGGTATCATAGCACTCCAATAGTTGACTGTATAAATTTAAAAAAGCCCTAGCCTACAGACAGTGTCAACCTAATAACACAGGTAATTAAATAATTGAAAAACCAGGCACTTTGAATAGGTAGCTTAAAGTAGGCCTATAAAGGCTTACATATAAACAGTTCCAACGAGTTCCACAAACCATTTATCAGCCTGAGTGGCCCATTAATTAGTTATAGGCTAGGCTATAGGCTACATATAAACATAAGACTAGCTTGTGCTTGTTTCTGCCTAGCAATAACGTCAATGCTTTAGCTCCTAAACTTTCTCTCTGCCTTCCATCCATGTGTAAAACAGCAAGCAAGCAACCACGCAAATCCGTCGACTGTCAAAAATCCTGTCGTTTTCAGTAACAGTTTTCCTCGAACTTGATCGCTTGTAGGGTCATGCCATTAGACAAGGGGCCGCTCATTTATCCCCCTACATTTCTGTAAATAGACTTGACCTGCAATCGGTTCATTGGATAAACCAGAAACTCATTCCCCATTCCCAGGAGGCTTTGCTCCATTCTAGCCTAGGCCTGCTAACCTGCGTTCATTTAAGAACAAACAAACAAATGAAATTGTATTTTTTTTTTATTTGTGATGAAAGTTCTGTAACGTCTGAATAAGACAAAAATGAATTAAGATAAAAAATTAAGGCTAGCCTACACAAAAATCAGCATGGGAGAGATGAGTGTGCAGGGTAACCATGAATGACATGTGATCGAGTGGTATAAATATTGGTTGGACTTCTCCCAACTGTAAAGTGTAAATTCGGGAGATTTTCATGGAAAAGTTCATTTGAAAGTGTCATGTACGACGCAGGGCCGCGATGAAAGTTCTGAGGGCCGGCCCGCATTGCCACTCCGCCCCTGGTGTGTGTGTGTGTGTGTGTGTGTGTGTGTGTGTGTGTGTGTGTGTTGAAGATGTTGAAGATACCAGGAAGGTTCTGGTGACGCATGCAAACTTACATACAAGAAGAAGATGGTGAGATGTGTCTTCCTTACCAGTAATATGATATCAAGATAAGAGGCTGTAGGTTTTTGAAACACTCACACAGACACACACTTACACTCACACACACACTCTCTCACATACACATATAAAGCCCATACACACATACAGCAGACACACACACACACACACAGCAGACACACACATACAGCAGACACACACACACACACACACACACACTCACTCACACATTTTGAGGCAGCCATGGCCTACTGGTTAGGGCTTGTAACCGAAGGGTTGCCAGTTCGATTCCTGGCAAAATCTGGCAACCTAACAGGTCAACAGACAAGCTCAACCTGACAGGCATTCTCTCTTTCTCTCTCTCTCTCTCTCACACACACACACACACGCGCACGCACACAGACACATAGTCAAAGCATCACTGATTATACACTCAAATACACAGACACATACACACTTTAACCATCACATATAATATACACACCAGGTCAGTATATCACATGAAAGAATCTGAGAGAAGAGAGAGTAAAACACATGTGAGGAACTTGGGTGTTAACTGCTAGTTTGATCTCAACTCTCTACATCTGATAGAGAGAGTGAAGGCTCTGGAACTAACACACTCACACACACACACACACACACAGACCAGTTCCGGTTGATAGAAGGGCAGAATGAGCCTGTCAGAGCTCTTACAGCCTGTCTGGTAGAAGCAGAGCGACACAAGCAGACTAAACTTCAACACAAACACAGAACTCAGAATGGAGACTGCAGTGTGTGTGAGTGGATTTGTCCTGCTAATTTTCATCACTGGCGTCCACCTCAGTCCAGATCCTAAACCCGTATTTAGACTTGAAGCAGGGCATGCTGTATTTAACACCAGGCTCTCCAGGGTGGATGACTACGTGCTGTACAGGGTTTCTGGAGATGGAGATCTGCTGCTGATCAACTGCTCACAGCCAGAGAGACCACAGCCAGACGGATACGAGGTGAAGTGTCTCAACTTCTCTGATTTCTACTTTATAATGTACAACCTCAACATGTCCCAGAGTGGGGACTACAGGGCTGAAGGCTGGAGAGGAGGAAACATGACAGAACACAGAACCTTTCATCTCACTGTCTGTGCAGAAGGTGGTGAAGAAGAGTCTTATGTAGCATATGATGGCAGTGCTGTACTGTGTAGTCTGAATTCCACTCTAGATCACGGGAGCAGCATACAGCTGTACAGAAGTAGCGCGCAATATAATCTGATCCAAAATCATTATAAAATTACATGGTCTGACTGGACTCTGGTCCTGGACACCGACTCCTCACTGGAGCCACTCGTGGAGGATCTGAGGGGCAGACTGCAGGTGGATCTCAACACCTCTCAGGTCACACTGGCTGGGCTTAGAGAATCTCCCTCTGTCTTCTGTTGTGCAGTATGGAGAGGAGCTCAATGCCAAAGCTATAGCTACAGAGATGTTAGTACACTTCCTAAATATGTCTTTGCTTATGAAGAGGAGAATGTGACTCTTCCCTGCATTCTGAAAGGAGAGCTCCCCAGAAAAGTGCACTGGGTCTTTCACAATGGGTCTGTCCAGTCCAGCATTAATCAGACTCAACCACAGGAAGTGATGTACATGCTAAACGGCAACCAGACAGATAACTACTCCCTCATCATCCCCTCTGTGTCACTACAACACTCTGGGCGGTATACATGTGTGGAGCATGATTCTACTACAGAAATGGGTTTCCTCTTTGTTTGTATGAAATTCTCTCTTTTGGATGTGGTGTTTTCTCATGGTGAAAGTGTCCTTCTGGATATTACTGAACACTTGAATGAGTCTTTCATTCCATATCATTCCATCCAGTGGTACCGTCAGAAAGTGTTCCAGCCACAGGTTCTGATTGTAGACTTCCATAATACTTATAAAACAAAACTTGTGCCTCTACCTGAAGATCTGAGGGGCCGAGTGACTGTGTCCAATTTACTTTCTAATTCCACTCTGACCATCTCCAACCTCACAGCAGAGGACAGCGGGCTGTACACATGGAGAGTGTATGGACGTAAGGGGACATTAGATATACATTATAGAGTATTTGAATGGAAATTAGGAAATGAAATCTATTTTTGTTTTGAGGGCACCTTCCGCCTTGTGTACAGGGATCCGTTTGGGGTGCACTCTCCTTTCTACAGAGCGTACGCTCCACTGATGGGCTGTGTGCTGCTGGGGCTGGTCACTGCTGTGATCTGATTCAGGCTGAGGAGCAGAAGAGGAGAGCAGACCTCTGGACGTCAGAGCAGAGAGGGTCAGCAGAGTGGAGATGAAGACCTCTATGATGAAGTGGAGATGGCTGAACTCAACACCTGAACTCAACACGCTTCTCTCTCCTGTGTCTGCTGTAGCTGCTGAACTCAACACCTGAACTCAACACGCTTCTCTCCTGTGTCTGCTGTAGCTGCTGAATTCAACACACTTCTCTCTCCTGTATCTGCTGTAGCTGCTGAACACATCTGAACTCAACACGCTTCTCTCTCCTGTGTCTGCTGTAGCTGCTGAATTCAACACACTTCTCTCTCCTGTAGCTTCAGAAGATACAGATAAAATGTCATAGCAACTCAGCTGTCCTGTTGATTTTAGATATTGTATGTTATTTTTTGCTGTTTGTTTGAGAAAGATGGGGTCTCACATGAGAGTTTTTCTGGAACCCATCACATGTTTTGAAATACCAGCGTTATTTCCTGCATACTGTAAATATCTTTTTTATGTAACTTTGTAACTTTAAACACAAAGACACATGAATTGACAAATCAATTGAAGAGGACAAAATATTTTTTATGTTGCCGTTGGGGTGTCAAATTCATTGCAACTTAGCTATCCTGTTAATAAGTATTGTATGTTATTTTTGTTGTTTCTTTGAAATATAGTTTATTTTGGTTAGTTTAAAGATGGTTAGTTTTGCTGGAACCCATGTTATGCATTAAAATACCAGATTGATTGTACTGTAAATATCTTTCTTCTGCCACTTTTGAAAATTACTGAAATTTGTAACTTTAAACGCATAAATAAAGTCAATTGAAATGATTCCAAACTGTGCTGAATTCAATCATAACCATAAGAATAATGATGTTATCTAGAATTTAAAATGATTAAACATCAACACCTCAATCTTTTTAAAACATGACATGAATGCTGGATTTGTGCTGAGTTCAATAACAACCATAAGGAAGATGATGCTTTTCTACCATCTAAACAGAGATGAAGGTCTGTGCGTGCGTGCCTATGTGCGTGTGTGAGTTAATGCGTGCATTCATGAGTGTGTGTGTGTGTGTGTGTGTGCGTGTGTGTGATTAAGAGAGACAGAGCGAGTAGGAGTATCTGTCTTCAAGATTTAGCAGAGATAACCCCACTGCTCATAGAGAGTTACCATGGAGACAGATGTCTGATTCGTCTCATTTGTCTCAAAAGGAAAATAAACCCCCAACACACAATCTCTGGCACACGCAGGCCAGTAGCCTGCGACTCCACACACAGGTATGTACAGTCAACACAAAACACAGATACAGATTACAAGTCACAAGACCCAATGTATATAAGTATAAGTATATATACTCTTTCCCGTGAGGGAAATTTGGTCTCTGCATTTATCCCAATCCGTGAATTAATGAAACACACTCAGCACACAGTGAGGTGAAGCACACACTAATCCCGGCGCAGTGAGCTAGCTGCCTGCAACAGCGGCGCTCAGGGAGCAGTGAGGGTTAGGTGCCTTGCTCAAGGGCACTTCAGCCGTGGTCCACTGGTCGGGGGTTTGAACCAGCAACCCTCCAGTTACAAGTCCGAAGCGCTAACCAGTAGGCCACGGCTGCCCCATGACCGCCAATCTGCTGCTTGGCACCAAGGCCGTCTGTATGCTGAGGGTTTTTAGAGGTTGCCCAATTAGCCCAATCAGGAAGCCCCACTTCCAGCCAATCAGGAGCAGGCAGGACCTGGACACACTGCCCCCTACAGGAGGTGTGATCACGCTACACACTGCACACACACACGTGCGTATCAGGACCTGGACACACTGCCCCCTACAGGAGGTGTGATCACACTACACACTGCACACACACACGTGCGTATCAGGACCTGGACACACTGCCCCCTACAGGAGGTGTGATCACACTACACACACAAACGTGCGTGCGTATCAGGACCTGGACACACTGCCCCCTACAGGAGGTGTGATCACACTACACACTGCACACACAAACGTGCGTGCGTATCAGGACCTGGACACACTGCCCCCTACAGGAGGTGTGATCACACTACACACTGCACCACTGCACACACACATGTGCGTGCGTATCAGGACCTGTTTGTGGTTTGTGCGTGTGTGTGTGTGTGTGTGTGTATGTGTGAGGGTGAGAGAGGGATGGAGGGAGAGAGAGACAGAGAGAGGGGGTGAGAGAGGGATGGAGGGAGAGAGAGAGAAGAGGAGTTTCTGTGCTCAAGATAACCCCACTGCTCGTAGAGTTACCATGGAGACAGATGTAGTGATAAGCAGAGTCACATATCAGTCACCTGTAATGGGTCCTTCAGTGCTGTGGATTTGAAATATGCACACACAACCACACACACACACACACACACACACACACACACAGACCAGTTCCGGTTGATAGAAGGGCAGAATGAGCCTGTCAGAGCTCTCACAGTCTGTTTGGTAGAAGCAGAGCGACACAAGCAGACTAAACTTCAACACAAACACAGAACTCAGAATGGAGACTGCAGTGTGTGTGAGTGGATTTGTCCTGCTGATTTTCATCACTGGCGTCCACCTCAGTCCAGATCTTGAACCCGTATTTAGACTTGAAGGAGGGCGTGCTGTATTTAACACCAGGTTCTCCAGGGTGGATGACTACGTGCTCTACAGGGTTTCTGGAGATGGAGATCTGCTGCTGGTCAACTGCTCAGAGCCAGAGAGACCACAGCCACACGGATACGAGGTGAAGTGTTTTAACCCCCTTATTTCTACTTTAACATGACCAGCCTCAACATGTCCCAGAGTGGACACTACAGGGCTGAAGGCTGGAGAGGAGGAAACATCACAGAATACAGAAACTTCCATCTCACCGTCTGTGCAGAAGGTGGTGAAGAGCCTGTGGAAGAAGTCATGCATGGTGGCAGTGCTGTACTGTGTAGTCTGAATTCCACTCTGGATCATGGGAGCAGCATACAGCTGTACAGACGAATATATCTGGTTAACTCTGGAGTTACCTGGACTGACTGGACTCTGGTCCTGGACACCAACTGCTCACTGGAGCCACTCGTGGAGGATGTGAGGGGCAGAATGCAGGTGGAACTCAACACCTCTCTGGTCACACTGGCTGGGCTTAGAGAATCTCCCTCTGTCTTCTGTTGTGCAGTATGGAGAGGAGCTGAATGCCAAAGTTATAGCTACAGAGGTGTTAGTACACATCCTAAATATGTCTTTGCTTATGAAGAGGAGAATGTGACTCTTCCCTGCATTCTGAAAGGAGAGCTCCCCAGAAAAGTGCACTGGGTCTTTCACAATGGGTCTGTCCAGTCCAGCATTAATCAGACTCAACCACAGGAAGTGATGTACATGCTAAACGGCAGCCAGACTAGGAACTACTCCCTCATCATTACCTCTGTGTCACCACAACACTCTGGGTTGTATACATGTGTGGAGCATGATGCTGCTACAGAAGAGGGTTTCCTCTTTGTTTGTATGAAATTCTCTCTTTTGGATGTGGAGTTTTCCCACAGTGAAAGTTTCCTACTGGATATTACTGAACACTTGAATGAGTCTTTGCTTTGGTATGGGATCCAGTGGTACAGTCAGAAAGTGTTCCAGCCACAGGTTCTGATTGTAGACTTCCATAATAGATATAAACCAAACTCTGTGCCTCTACCTGAAGATCTGAGGGGACGAGTGACTGTGTCCAATTTACTTTCTAACTCCACTCTGACCATCTCCAACCTCACAGCAGAGGACAGTGGGCTGTACACATGGAGTGTGTATGGAATTGCGAAATTAGGAAATGATATCTATGTTTGTTCTGAGGGCACCTTCCGGCTTGTGTACAGGGATCCGTTTGGGGTGCACTCTCCTTTCTACAGAGCGTACGCTCCACTGATAGGCTGTGTGCTGCTGGGGCTGGTCACTGCTGTGATCTGGTTCAGGCTGAGGAGCAGAAGAGGAGAGCAGACCTCTGGACGTCAGAGCAGAGAGGGTCAGCAGAGTGGAGATGAAGACCTCTATGATGAAGTGGAGATGGCTGAACTCAACACCTGAACTCAACACGCTTCTCTCTCCTGTGTCTGCTGTAGCTGCTGAACTCAACACCTGAACTCAACACGCTTCTCTCTCCTGTGTCTGCTGTAGTTGCTGAGTTCAACACAATTCTCTCTCCTGTGTCTGCTGTAGCTGCTGAACACATCTGAACTCAACACGCTTCTCTCTCCTGTGTCTGCTGTAGCTGCTGAACACACCTGAACTCAACACGCTTCTCTCTCTTGTGTCTGCTGTAGCTGCTGAACTCAACACCTGAACTCAACACGCTTCTCTCTCCTTCAGAAGATACAGATAAAATGCCATAGCAACTCCGCTGTCCTGTTGATATTAAATATTGTATGTTATTGTTGCTGTTTGTTTGAGAAAGATGGGGTCTCACATGAGAGTTTTTCTGGAACCCATCACAAGTTTTGAAATACCAGCGTTATTTCCTGCATACTGTAAATATCTTTTTTATGTAACTTTGTAACTTTAAACACAAAGACACATGAATTGACAAATCAATTGAAGAGGACAAAATATTTTTTATGTTGCTGTTGGGGTGTCAAATGCATTGCAACTTAGCTATCCTGTTGAACACACAGTGAGGTGAAGCACACACTAATCCCGGCGCAGTGAGCTGCCTGTAACAACAGTGGCGCTCAGGGAGCAGTGAGGGTTAGGTGCCTTGCTCAAGGGCACTTCAGCCGTGGTCCACTGGTCGGGGGTTTGAACCAGCAACCCTCCGGTTACAAGTCCGAAGTGCTAACCAGTAGGCCACGGCTGCCCCAACACACACACACACACACCCTCCAGTTACAAGTCCGAAGCACTAACCAGTAGGCCACGGCTGCCCCAACACACACACACACACACCCTCCGGTTACAAGTCCGAAGCGCTAACCAGTAGGCCACGGCTGCCCCATGACCACCAATCTGCTGCTTGGCACCAAGGCCGTCTGTATGCTGAGGGCCCAATCAGGAAGCCCCACTTCCAGCCAATCAGGAGCAGGCAGGACCTGGACACACTGCCCCCTACAGGAGCTGTGATCACGCTACACACTGCACACACACACGTGCGTATCAGGAGGTGTGATCACACTACACACTGCACACACACACGTGCGTGTGTATCAGGACCTGAACACACTGCCCCCTACAGGAGGTGTGCTCACACTACACACTGCACACACACATGCGTATCAGGACCTGGACACACTGCCGCCTACAGGAGGTGTGATCACACTACACACTGCACACACACACGTGCGTATCAGGAGGTGTGATCACACTACACACTGCACACACACACGTGCGTGTGTATCAGGACCTGAACACACTGCCCCCTACAGGAGGTGTGCTCACACTACACACTGCACACACACATGCGTATCAGGACCTGGACACACTGCCGCCTACAGGAGGTGTGATCACACTACACACTGCACACACACACGTGCGTGCGTATCAGGACCTGTTTGTTGTTTGTGTGTGTGTGTGTGTGTTTGTGTGTGTGTGTATGTGTGTGTGTGTGTGTGTGTGTGTGTGTATGTGTGAGGGTGAGAGAGGGATGGAGGGAGAGAGATGGATGGAGGGAGAGAGAGACAGAGAGAGGGATGGAGGGAGAGAGAGAGAAGAGGAGGAGTTTCTGTGCTCAAGATAACCCCACTGCTCGTAGAGAGTTACCATGGAGACAGATGTAGTGATAAGCAGAGTCACATATCAGTCACCTGTAATGGGTCCTTCAGTGCTGTGAATTTGAAATATTTGCAAAATATGGTCCTAGCAAAAATTCATGTATGCAATTAATTTAGATTAATGATCATAAAATACTATATTAGATTCATAGTTTTTTTAATTGCTTACCCTAACACATCTAAGACACATGACGCTGAACTGTGGCTTACAACCTCAAGATTTCCTGTTTTCTGACACTTAGACTCATATCTGGTGGGGTAGGAACTGAATGGACACACACACACACACACCAGCCGAGGTGCTCGTAGCTGGGCCTCTCTCCCCAGAAGTGTTCCGATCTGTTATTGTGTGTGTGTGTGTGTGTGAGTGTGTGTGTGTGTGTGTGTGTGTGTGCATGCGTGTGAGAGAGAGATGTTGTGTGTGTGTGTGTGTGTTTATGTTTATGTGTGTGTGTGAGTGTGTGTGTGTGTGTGTGTGTGCATGCGTGTGAGAGAGAGATGTTGTGTGTGTGTATGTGTGTGTGTGTCTGCGTGTGTTTGTGTGTGTGTGTGTTGCTGAACCCATCAGGCCTAAAGCCAATCTCAACCTGAAAGGCACTCAGACAGACACGCACACACAACCACACACACACACACAGACCAGTTCCGGTTGATAGAAGGGCAGGATGAGCCTGTCAGAGCTCTCACAGTCTGTTTGGTAGAAGCAGAGCGACACAAGCAGTCTAAACTTCAACACAAACACAGAACTCAGAATGGAGACTGCAGTGTGTGTGAGTGGATTTGTCCTGCTGATTTTCATCACTGGCGTCCACCTCAGTCCAGATCCTGAACCCGTATTTAGACTTGGAGGAGGGGTTGCTGAATTTAAACCCAGCTTCTCCAGGGTGGATGACTACGTGCTGTACAGAGTTTCTGGAGATGGAGATCTGCTGCTGGTCAACTGCTCACAGCCAGAGAGACCACAGCCACACGGATACGAGGTGGAGTGTCTCAACTCGTCTGATTTCTACTATATGATGTACAACCTCAGCATGTCCCAGAGTGGACACTACAGGGCTGAAGGCTGGAGAGGAGGAAACATCACAGAACACAGAAACTTCCGTCTCACCGTCTGTGCAGAAGGTGGTGCGGAAGAATATGAGGAAGTAGCATATGATAGCAGTGTTGAACTGTGTAGTTTGAATTCCACTCTAGATCACGGGAGCAGCATACAGCTGTACAGACAAAGATTTCAGATTTTAGATGACTTTGGATTTACAAAGTCTGGTTGGACTCTGGTCCTGGACACCAACTCCTCACTGGAGCCACTCGTGGAGGATCTGAGGGGCAGACTACAGGTGGATCTCAACACCTCTCTGGTCACACTGTCTGTGGTTAGAGAACTTTACTCTGTCTTCTATTGTACAGTATGGAGAGGAGCTGAATGCCAAAGCTATAGCAACAGAAAGTTATATACAATCCTTAAATCTGTTTGTTTTTTTTTTTGCTTATGAAGAGCAGAATGTGACTCTTCCCTGCATTCTGAAAGGAGAGCTCCCCAGAAAAGTGCACTGGACCTTTCACAATTGGTCTGTCCGGTCCAGCATTAATCAGACTCAACCACAGGAAGTGATGTACATGCTAAACGGCAGCCAGACTGGAAACTACTCCCTCATCATCCCCTCTGTGTCACTACAACACTCTGGGGGCTATGCATGTTTGGAGAATGATGCTGCTACTACAGAAGTGGGTTTCCTCTTTGTTTGTATGAAATTCTCTCTTTTGGATGTGGAGTTTTCCCACAGTGAAAGTGTCCTACTGTATATTACTAAACACTTGAATGAGTCTTCCCAATGGTATGGGATCCAGTGGTACCGTCAGAAAGTGTTCCAGCCACAGGCTCTGATTGTAGACTTCCACAGTGGCTACCTCATAAAACCTGTGCCTCTACCTGAAGATCTGAGGGGCAGAGTGACTGTGTCCAATTTACTTTCTAACTCCACTCTGACCATCTCCAACCCCACAGCAGAGGACAGTGGGCTGTACACATGGAGAGTGTATGGACGTAAGGGGACATTAGGAAATCTGACCTATGTTTGTTCTGAGGGCACCTTCTGGCTTGTGTACAGAGATCCGTTTGGGGTGCACTCTCCTTTCTACAGAGCGTACGCTCCACTGATGGGCTGTGTGCTGCTGGGGCTGGTCACTGCTGTGATCTGGTTCAGGCTGAGGAGCAGAAGAGGAGAGCAGACCTCTGGACGTCAGAGCAGAGAGGGTCAGCAGAGTGGAGATGAAGACCTCTATGATGAAGTGGAGATGGCTGAACTCAACACCTGAACTCAACACGCTTCTCTCTCCTGTGTCTGCTGTAGCTGCTGAATTCAACACACTTCTCTCTCCTGTAGCTTCAGAAGATACAGATAAAATGTCATAGCAACTCAGCTGTCCTGTTGATTTTCGATATTGTATGTTATTTTTTGCTGTTTGTTTGAGAAAGATGGGGTCTCACATGAGAGTTTTTCTGGAACCCATCACATGTTTTGAAATACCAGCGTTATTTCCTGCATACTGTAAATATCTTTTTAATGTAACTTTGTAACTTTAAACACAAAGACACATGAATTGACAAATCAATTGAAGAGGACAAAATATTTTTTATGTTGCTGTTGGGGTGTCAAATTCATTGCAACTTAGCTATCCTGTTAATAAGTATTGTATGTTATTTTTGTTGTTTCTTTGAAAGATAGTTTATTTTGGTTAGTTTAAAGATGGTTAGTTTTGCTGGAACCCATGTTATGCATTAAAATACCAGATTGATTGTACTGTAAATATCTTTCTTCTGCCACTTTTGAAAATTACTGAAATTTGTAACTTTAAACGCATAAATAAAGTCAATTGAAATGATTCCAGACTGTGCTGAATTCAATCATAACCATAAGAATAATGATGTTATCTAGAATTTAAAATGATTAAACATCAACACCTCAATCTTTTTAAAACATGACATGAATGCTGGATTTGTGCTGAGTTCAATAACAACCATAAGGAAGATGATGCTTTTCTACCATCTAAACAGAGATGAAGGTCTGTGTGTGCGTGCCTATGTGCGTGTGGGAGTTCATGCGTGCATTCATGAGTGTGTGTGTGTGTGTGTGTGTGCGTGTGTGTGATTAAGAGAGACAGAGCGAGTAGGAGTATCTGTCTTCAAGATTTAGCAGAGATAACCCCACTGCTCATAGAGAGTTACCATGGAGACAGATGTCTGATTCGTCTCATTTGTCTCAAAAGGAAAATAAACCCCCAACACACAATCTCTGGCACACGCAGGCCAGTAGCCTGCGACTCCACACACAGGTATGTACAGTCAACACAAAACACAGATACAGATTACAAGTCACAAGACCCAATGTATATAAGTATAAGTATATATACTCTTTCCCGTGAGGGAAATTTGGTCTCTGCATTTATCCCAATCCGTGAATTAATGAAACACACTCAGCACACAGTGAACACACAGTGAGGTGAAGCACACACTAATCCCGGCGCAGTGAGCTAGCTGCCTGCAACAGCGGCGCTCAGGGAGCAGTGAGGGTTAGGTGCCTTGCTCAAGGGCACTTCAGCCGTGGTCCACTGGTCGGGGGTTTGAACCAGCAACCCTCCAGTTACAAGTCCGAAGCGCTAACCAGTAGGCCACGGCTGCCCCATGACCGCCAATCTGCTGCTTGGCACCAAGGCCGTCTGTATGCTGAGGGTTTTTAGAGGTTGCCCAATTAGCCCAATCAGGAAGCCCCACTTCCAGCCAATCAGGAGCAGGCAGGACCTGGACACACTGCCCCCTACAGGAGGTGTGATCACGCTACACACTGCACACACACACGTGCGTATCAGGACCTGGACACACTGCCCCCTACAGGAGGTGTGATCACACTACACACTGCACCACTGCACACACACATGTGCGTGCGTATCAGGACCTGTTTGTGGTTTGTGCGTGTGTGTGTGTGTGTGTGTGTGTGTGTGTGTGTGTGTGTGTGTGTATGTGTGAGGGTGAGAGAGGGATGGAGGGAGAGAGAGACAGAGAGAGGGGGTGAGAGAGGGATGGAGGGAGAGAGAGAAGAGGAGGAGTTTCTGTGCTCAAGATAACCCCACTGCTCGTAGAGAGTTACCATGGAGACAGATGTAGTGATAAGCAGAGTCACATATCAGTCACCTGTAATGGGTCCTTCAGTGCTGTGGATTTGAAATATGCACACACAACCACACACACACAGACACACACACACACACACACTCACACACACACAGACCAGTTCCGGTTGATAGAAGGGCAGAATGAGCCTGTCAGAGCTCTCACAGTTTGTTTGGTAGAAGCAGAGCGACACAAGCAGACTAAACTTCAACACAAACACAGAACTCAGAATGGAGACTGCAGTGTGTGTGAGTGGATTTGTCCTGCTGATTGTCATCACTGGCGTCCACCTCAGTCCAGATCTTGAACCCGTATTTAGACTTGAAGGAGGGCGTGCTGTATTTAACACCAGCAGGTTCTCCAGGGTGGATGACTACGTGCTCTACAGGGTTTCTGGAGATGGAGATCTGCTACTGGTCAACTGCTCACAGCCAGAGAGACCACAGCCACACGGATACGAGGTGAAGTGTTTTAACCCCCTTATTTCTACTTTAACATGACCAGCCTCAACATGTCCCAGAGTGGACACTACAGGGCTGAAGGCTGGAGAGGAGGAAACATCACAGAACACAGAAACTTCCATCTCACCGTCTGTGCAGAAGGTGGTGAAGAGCCTGTGGAAGAAGTCATGCATGGTGGCAGTGCTGTACTGTGTAGTCTGAATTCCACTCTGGAGCATGGGAGCAGCATACAGCTGTACAGACGAATATATCTGGTTAACTCTGGAGTTACCTGGACTGACTGGACTCTGGTCCTGGACACCAACTCCTCACTGGAGCCACTCGTGGAGGATCTGAGGGGCAGACTGCAGGTGGATCTCAACACCTCTCTGGCTGGGCTTAGAGAATCTCCCTCTGTCTTCTGTTGTGCAGTATGGAGAGGAGCTGAATGCCAAAGTTATAGCTACAGAGGTGTTAGTACACTTCCTAAATATGTCTTTGCTTATGAAGAGGAGAATGTGACTCTTCCCTGCATTCTGAAAGGAGAGCTCCCCAGAAAAGTGCACTGGGTCTTTCACAATGGGTCTGTCCAGTCCAGAATTAATCAGACTCAACCACAGGAAGTGATGTACATGCTAAACGGCAGCCAGACTAGGAACTACTCCCTCATCATTACCTCTGTGTCACCACAACACTCTGGGTTGTATACATGTGTGGAGCATGATGCTGCTACAGAAATGGTTGTCCTCTTTGTTTGTATGAAATTCTCTCTTTTGGATGTGGAGTTTTCCCACAGTGAAAGTTTCCTACTGGATATTACTGAACACTTGAATGAGTCTTTCTTAACGTATGGAATCCAGTGGTACCGTCAGAAAGTGTTCCAGCCACAGGTTCTGATTGTAGACTTCCATAATACTTATAAAACAAACCCTGTGCCGCTACCTGAAGATCTGAGGGGCCGAGTGACTGTGTCCAATTTACGTTCTAATTCCACTCTGACCATCTCCAACCCCACAGCAGAGGACAGCGGGCTGTACACATGGAGAGTGCATGGACGTAAGGGGACATTAGGAAATTTGAACTATGTTTGTTCTGAGGGCACCTTCCACCTTGTGTACAGAGATCCGTTTGGGGTGCACTCTCCTTTCTACAGAGCGTACGCTCCACTGATAGGCTGTGTGCTGCTGGGGCTGGTCACTGCTGTGATCTGATTCAGGCTGAGGAGCAGAAGAGGAGAGCAGACCTCTGGACGTCAGAGCAGAGAGGGTCAGCAGAGTGGAGATGAAGACCTCTATGATGAAGTGGAGATGGCTGAACTCAACACCTGAACTCAACACGCTTCTCTCTCCTGTGTCTGCTGTAGCTGCTGAACTCAACACCTGAACTCAACACGCTTCTCTCTCCTGTGTCTGCTGTAGCTCCTGAACTTAGCAGACTTCAACAGACTTCTCTCTACTGTAGCTTCAGAAGATGCAGCTAAAATGTCCATTTATAGCATCTCAGCTGTCCTGTTGATACATATTGCATTTCATTGTTGCTGTTTGGTTGAGGCAGACAGGGTCTTTTGTTTTGAACCCATCAAATGTTTTAAAATACCGGCATTATTACTATACTCTAAATATATTTTTTTCTGAAAATTTTTTAACTTTTAAACATATAAATAAAGACAATTTAAAAGAGGACATTATGTACCGAATTGAATCATAAACAAAAAGATGATGATGATGTTCTACCATCTAAACAGAGACAAACACGATAAAACATCCACCACATACAGACACTGCAGTGTCCATGTACATACACAGTAAAATTGACAGTGTTATTAAGTGTTAATTTTTCAGAGACATATTTTTCAGTGTTCATTAGTGTTAATTAGTGTAACTTCGGGAGTTGTTTGATGTACATGTACACCGACAGTGTAATTAAAACTCACAACCTAGTGTTTTAAGTGGGTGTGAATGTACGAACTCTGGGGTGGAGTCATTTACACTTCCGGTCCTTCAGTTGAGATTTTTGAAAAGAAGATGGACGCCATTGAAGTACATCGTGGGATAGTAAAAGGTAAATTCATTTGTTCCCTATACTTCTGTAAGCTAGCATGAAAACTACGACAAATACACAATTAAGTAATGTCACATCACAGGTATATGTTTTCATACCAACGTGTTTTACCTACTATGAAATATTGGTGACGTTAGCTTGGTCGCTAGCTAGTAGCAAGGTCGCTAGCACTAGCTAGCTCAGAAAATTATTGGTAAAACATCCAGCAAGCTAACATAACTTCGGTGGGTTATAACCTTATCAAATTGAAATGGTTAAGTTTATGTTAATTTGTAATACTTAAACTGTAAACTGACATTAATATAATATTGGAGTTGACAACGTCTTAAAGTCCTTTCTGAAATTCGAAAAGGCGGTTGGAATTTGAATACCCACTGAGGGAATAGCTCTAACATGCTAACGTAGCCTAGCTGATTAACATTAGTTACAGCCAGAACTCCACTGTTCATAGCGATCTAACGTTAGTGTGCTGCCAAATGCTCACCTGGCACAAATGGATCTGTTGACTGACTAATTATAACAGTCTGTTGACTCATTGACGTTTGGTTGAACTGAACACTATTGCTTGGTTATAAAAAAATGCTGCTAGCTAACATTAGCTGAGACCACGAGGGCATTCGTTTAACTGTTAGGCATTTGTAGCAAACAGAGGTGTAAGGTAACCGTTAGCCTGGTTGGTTTGGTGCAGTCTCCATTCTCTGTATGGCACTGGTATTCGTTTCTGTTAAGAGTCTGTTGGCTTTATTTGGGTTAGATCAATTTCTTTGTTTCCTAACTTATAAAGGGTGCAGGTAAGCCAAAGAAGTTAGCTAGCTGATACTTATTTTAGATATTTGTAGAAATTGTGGTTCAATAGCTTGCAAGCACGTGCATAAGGATATTCAGTCCATCAGGCATAACGTTACAGCTGAGCAGAGTAAGAAATGTTTATTCTCTGAAATTATGAGCAGTTTTTTTATGGATATGGTAAAATGTAGACGAGTTTACTGCCTAATGAAATTATTTAAGTTATTACCAGTCATGTTGCTTAAAAAGTAGGGATTATATGAACATATTTTAAGACAAAACACTTGAAACATTTTTGAAACATTTGGTAACCTGTGGTAAATAATGTCAGAATAAAGTTTAGAAGTCCTTTGCTGGTTAGTTGATATGCTGCTGATAGTCAAATCATTGTTGTTCTTGTATTGATGTAATCATTTTCTTTGTTTTAACAGGGTCAGCAAAATGCTCATCAATGTCCAGTACCATGGAGAAAAAAGTACATCAAACTGCTGCCTGGTTTTTCCTTTCAAAGTTTAATTCGAGAAGGTGAGGTTTTATGTGGTTTAGCCAAAGTCCTTTTAGGCAAGTCCCTCCACTCGGCAGCCATATTGCAACGCTTTTTTTTTTTTCTAGCTTGTTTAGACTATGAATCAGCCTGACCTTAGGCATGTTTCTTAATGATTTCACACGCACACTTTGTATCCTGGCTGGAGTTAATGCAGATCCTTATGATCCTTTTTAAGAAATACATTTGAAATCAATCAAAGTTCAAAATCCCTGTGCACAGCCCTTTTGCAGGTGCTGATGGTGTGCAGTATAACTATTAAAAAGTCAAAAACTAGTATAAATCGCACACTGGAGGGTATATTTTGTTGACTTTATTTGGCGTGAAAGCTTTAGGTACACGTTCAAACCTGATGAAGAAAATTGTGAAATGTGTTGTTCACGCCAAATAAAGTGGGTATGGTTAAAAAAAAAAGATTTTGTCACCCTTTAGTTGAATTAAGTGAAATAAAATCGGAGACCGAATTTCTTAAAGCAGCCCTTTAAGATTCCAATTTTTTTTTTCTTGTTCTTCAAACAAGGCACATCAATCCACTGGTGCAAAAGAAGAGAACACCTCTGCCATAGGAGATTCAGCAGAAAATGGCCAAACAGGTGAGCATTTAAAATTAAAATATCACTAGGAGAAATCCTTGTCTGTTTCCTCTCCAAAATGCAGAAGCCTGGCTTTGTGTTCCGGTAGTGTCAAATCAGTGGGCACATTCAATCTTGCAGCTCTGCACAGATCTGGCTGAACGTAAAGTATGTTTATTAGATTCAGTCAGATCTGCTTGCAGATCCAGTGCTGCAAGATCAAAATCCCACTGATTTCATGCTACTAGAACACGAAGCCAAGCAATTTGCTTCCTTCAGATACAGGTCTTGTTATAATCTCTCTGTACACTTTCCAAGTTTACAATACTTCTGTCTGTCTGTAGAGACCCTCATCACACAACCACAGAAGTGTAATTATATTTTGAGCACTATCAGTGGTATTAAATAGCATTTGTTTTTTGACGTTCTAGCTGCCCCCTTAGCTTTCTTGTTTGTACTCTGGATTTACACTTTTTAGAGGGTGCATGTAAGTTTTCTCTTTACAAGTGTTTCACTGTTATTGTTTCTTTTTTTACGCATAGATGGTCCAGGAGGTTCTGGAGAAGAGTTAAATGGGAGAGGAAATAATGGAGGAGTATAGTAGAGCACCTTGACACACTCTACAAGAAGGCATCTTCTGAATATCCTGGTCCATGGGTATGTTTTGTTTTGAATACATTAATCTAATTGTATACAACAGTTAGGTCCAGTCAAACTATTAACTCTTTTCTGACTGAACGAGAGGGATTCCATGGGTGGGGTTATCTCAGGACATCCCTACTCAGACTTTTCAGTGGTAGTGCCATTTTTACATTGATCCAATGTTATCATTCCATTCATTCAAAGTGAGAGAACATTGTAACATAACATCACAATTGACTGTTTGAGTGAGAAAAATAGAGTGCATGTAATAGGGTGAATAATGTAATGTGAAATAAAATGAAAAATCATTATTGTGCACATATAGCCTCACACAACCTGCCTGCAGAGTGACAAGAAAACCCTAAATTAATGTATTTTAATCCAGGTATTAGGTAGTAGAATTGCTGTGTAAAAACAATATTGAACTGGTGATTGTGGGGTTGATAAATGCTATAAGGTAGAACCTTAGCTGTAGGGATATCTATTACCAACTACACAGTGGCTCCATTTTCAAAAAACTCCTGAAGACCCAGCTCTTTAGAGAACATCTCCTCTCATAGCACTACTTACAACAAGTCTTGCTGATCCTAGTACTTACCACCTGTCTTGAACTGACACTCAACTGTTTAAAAACAGCACTCACTGATGCACTTATTCTTACTGTACTCTACTGTTTTTAAATTGTCCTAAAATTGTTGAGAGAATTGCTTTAAAACTTAAACTGCTACCATGTTAGTCGCTTTGGTTAAAAA